>NC_067480.1:106033255-106334922 GCF_947179515.1 Apodemus sylvaticus
TGAGACAGGGTTTCTCTGTATAGCCCTGGCTGTCCTGGAACTCACTCTGAAGACCAGGCTGGCCTCGAACTCAGAAATCTGCCTGCCTCTGCCTCCCAGAGTGCTAGGATTACAGGCATGCGCCACCATCGCCCAGCTTAAAACTATACTTCTATAGGTTAGAAGTTTATAGATATTTTTAAAAATTGGCTGCCCAGGCCAAAACTAAGTATGGCGTTGGCATGTCAACCAAGGGGCTCCAGTGTTGGTGAGATGGACTGCACACCAGTCGCTGTGCACAGGGGGCAAACACTGCTTCTGGTCAGGACAGAGCCAGGGCAAGGCTCTCTAGAGCATGCAGATGACACAGTAGGCATCTGCAGCACCAGGGCCGCTCAGGAGGAGGCACATGACCAGCAAACTGCGTGCATGCTTCATTCAAAGGTCTGAACAAAGAGGGAGAGGGCTTGGGTTGGTTAGGAGGGGATGATGGAGTCACGGAGCAGCTGTAAGAAGGGGAACTGGGCACAGCAGTAAGCACAGGGCGAGAGGCACAGACCAGAAGAGCTGCCAGGACGAAGCACACACACACTCACTGCCTGAGGTAGCTCCTGGACACAGCTGTCCCAGAGGGGCCCAGATTGGACCTTTACAGATATGGACAAGAATGTGTAGCATTCTTAAACCATCTGAGTGGCTTCCCACAGCTATCTAGCTGTCCTCACCAAGCCTGGGGTTCTGACCAAAGGGACCAACCGAGGCACGGGGAGAAGAAGCAGTGCAGTACCAGAGAGATCCCCAGTGATGGACGAAGTGCCGAAGTAATAGCCCCGGGGCAGCCGGACCCCGGGCATCTCAATGCAGTCCCTCCACTCGTGTTTGCCATCAATATCCATCATTATCTGGAATAAACAAAGAGACATCACGACAGGACACAGGAGCAGAGGCAGTGCATATCACCAGTTGCTCCAGGACAGGACTCACCGTCAGATGCCTCTTGACATAGCGAATCACAAGGAAGGTGTCATAACGGATATTGCGGACAATGGCTGTGCAACCCCCCAGCTCTGTGGGCCGCCCGTCCCGCTCGTGATCATAGCTGAGGGAGCCGTTGTTCACCATGGCTGAGATGTAGGGGAATACCCGCTGGAACACATGGAGGGACAAGCAGACAGGAAGGAGGACTCTCAGCAACCAACGCCTGCACTACAGGGAGAGGAACTGAACCCCCGCCGTATCTTAAGCAGCCCACCCACCAGGACCCACAGACAGATGAGCATGCACCCCATCCTTGATGTTAGTAATCCTCCAGACCCAGGGTAGACCTGAAGTGGCCCTGCAGGACGCTGGGGTTCCCTCCACTCCGCCCAGCAAGCACTGCCTGGTACTGTACACTAAGAGTCTCCTCCTCGTGGATAGACACCTTCCTCCCCAGATGCGTCTCGAAAGGAAAGTCATCTCCCAGGTCTCCACTTCAGCCCTATCCTCTGCCCAAGTGAAGTGTGTGGCACACAGCGGGCATTCTCAAAAATACCGGCAGGAGCGCTCGGAATCTTTCCAGTCTGGATAGCTCCTTTCTGACCCTAAAATCCCGCCAGTACTTGATGCTAACTGAATCCAGAAGGCACTGCTGGGGGTCTTCTCTAGCCACAATCACTGTTCTTAGTCAAGACGTCCAGTCCATCCACACGCGACCTCCCCCAGGTCACCAATAGTGAGAGGGCAACATCCCACATGTAGGAAAACTAAAATTCCGTTACCTACTTGGGTTCCCACCACTTAAGAGATGCCTTCTCTCCAACAGGGCTGTACAAGCAATTCCTCCTCAAAACTGGTGAGCTAACCATTCCAGAATGATCCCAGTACAATCAATGCACGGGGCAGGGCAGAGTGCAGGGGGAGGAACAGGAGGCATGCACTCCTTGGACAAGCTCCGCACTGTTCCAGACAGTCAACATGCAAGGTGAAAATGCAGTCAAGACCAGAGACTCGGAACTCCCGAGACAACAGCCACATGGACTCTAAGCAGCAAGAAATGTCAGGTGGGTCGTGAAACCAAGGGTGATCGCGGTGAGTCAGGGGCCGAGTACCTGCACTCCCGGAGAATAGCGCCTCTTCTGGGCCTGAGGGGGTCCAGCAGGTTATTACAAAAACAAGACAGGACACAGAACACAGGAGACCAAGTCAGAAAGAGACAGCCTTGGGAGAGAGAGCTATGACCCTGCTGTGGTGGGCAAGTTAGCAACCAAGATCCTCAAATTTTTAGGGTGCACAAAGGGCACCCAGCAAGCTCTTGAAGCTCTCACAGTATATGCAAAGTACCTGCAGGTGCATGCACCCTGCTGTGAGGCTGTCTGGCTACCATCAGACTCTCAGAGGCGCCTCCTACAAAGGTCTCTCTACCCCAGGGAGAGACCTGCACCTCTTAGCAGCCTTGTGAAGCAAGCCCTCTTGCCCAAACACAACTAGGTTAAGTCTCCTAGACCACTGTGTCTACAGCACACGGGAGAAAAGAGACCAAACAAAAACAAAAAAGTGAACTCTTCCAAGTTTGAGATATCTTGTACTGCTCAGGTCTCAGGGTGCAGCTCTTGCCCAGAAGACAAAAGCCCTACTGTACGAGACCATAAAATTAACTCTAATCCAAAGGGATCATTTGCCCTCTAATTGAGCCTCATGGACATACACCCCAAACAACTGTTGTCACTCTGACCTACCACATGGGGCAGAGCAGGGCAAAGCTCCGTGGGAGCGCGGCAACACAAGATTAGAAAGTCACTGGGCTTGAGGCCCTTCAGCTTTGCCTCAGTGAATCTCGCCAGCCCTCAATTGCCAGCACTGAGAGGAAGCCGTGCTCAGCCAGGCTGGTTCCTAGGACTGTGGGGGAGGGGTCCGAAGCATGAGCTCCTCCCCTCCTTAGTAAAGTCTACTCTGCCCAGAGTCAGTACTGTGTGAGACGCTGGGTCCACGGGAACTATCCCGCCAGTGATAATTGCTCTGGCAAAAAAAGTGGCGCTAGCAGAGAGAGAGAGAGAGAGAGAGAGAGAGAGAGAGAGAGAGAGAGAGAGAGAGAGAGAGAGAACTGTGCTCTGGCGGGGCCCAGGTGGTCAGAGAGCTGCACACATAAGAGCGAGAGGCTGGTATGAGACAAGGCAGAGCATGTCAGTCTCACAGAGCAGGGGATGGAGGTGGGGAGCCCCCAGAGGAGCTTCCAGACGATGTGAACACCAGCATAACGTATATGCTATGGGGCCCCGAGGGGCATGAAGCCCATCAGTGGATGATTAAGCCACCAGAAAGTTACTCTTATGCTACTGTCATTTATTAAGTAATTCTCAGAAATGGATTCTGAGAAAGCTTCTAACTTCAGTGAACAATTACGGAAAGGAAGGGATTAAAAAATGCCCTAGGGTGCTCTGATGACCCCAAGATTTCGCTTTATCACTTCCAATCACAAAACTGACTTAGGACTTTAGATTGCCTAGGACTGCAATCCTTAGGCAAGGGTACCCAACTCTTCCTTAACCTGGTATGACATCTAATCATACAGCAAAGCCAAGGGGGGGCTGGGCCCAAGTCGCTTTGGCAGGGCCTTTCCTCTGTGTATCTACGAGGGTATCCCAGGAATTTCACAGCAGTCTAGAATGGAGCTTGGGGGTTCATTCTTGGTTTTGTTTTTCTGAGCCATTTATGTAGCCCTGGCTGCCATCAGACTCTGTGTATCCCAGGAGTTTCTCTACCTGCCCTTCCCCAGTGCTGGCACTGCTACAGCCAGGTCCACGACTTGCTAGGGATCAAATCTAGGGTTTCCTGCCTGCTAAGGAGACATTCTTAACTGAGCTACATTCCCAGCCCCAGGAAGATCAAGACATGCCATCAGAATTAAGCACAGAAAAGCTACCATCCAGAGCTTCAGCAGCAAACACAGCAAGGTGAGTGAGCATTCCCAGTTCAGAGTCCCCAAATAAGGATTCCCACCTACTGCCCATGCGAGTAGTATACAGCACAGGAAAGGCTTCCAAACCTAGTACCACTGGAGCCATAGTTTCTAAAAGGACCCTCTGCAGCATTCGCTCATTAACAAGATACTAGGGACTCTTCTGTAGGCCCCTCCCACTCTTGGGGCCCCTCCCACTCTTGGGGCCCCTCCCACTCTTGGGGCCCTTCCCACTCTTGGGAGTTTCTTACTAACTCAACTTCCTTCACCTGGCCTCAGAGAGATAGATGGTGGTAAGGGAGTTGGGGTGTACCTCAGGTGACAGGATGCTTGCCTGGTCTGCATTTTAAGCTCCACATAAAACTGAACATGACCGCATATGCCTCCATGTCCATAATCATCCTTGGTTACATAGTAAACTCCAGGCTAGACTTGACACCCTGTCTCTTCCACCATGGCCCCCAAAAGATACTCGTGAACTTCTGGAGTTGTGGATTCTAAAAGTCTACAGGTCCAAAGCACACAGGGTTGATGCCTAACAGAAAAGAGCACCGAGGGCCTATGGAAGCGGAGGCTGGATCCTCACCGTTCTCCCTACCTACAGCTGCATGCCTTTGTACTACACTGTGTGACCTCTATGGCTTATCCTTATTGGGATACATAGGAATGATGTGTAGAGTTCACAGGGCTAACTATGAAAATGAGATGGGTGGACAACTTGGCACAGTGCTGGGCATTCAGGAGGACGTCAACAAAAATCCAGTCAATTGACATTAATGAATGTTTACACTATATATCGTCCAAAGCCAAACATGATTCAGGGAAATAATTTTTTGGCTGACATAGACCAGAAAAATGTCTAGAGGGGGATAGAGAGATGGCTTAGTGGTTAAGAGCACTGACTGCTCTTCCAGAGGTCCTGAGTTCAATTCCCAACAACCACATGGTGGTTCACAACCATCTGTAATGGGATCTGATGTACTCTTCTCGTGTGCCTTAAGACAGCAATAGTGTGGCCAGGCGGTGGTGGTACACACCTTTAATTGCATCCCAGCACTTGGGAGGCAGAGGCAGGCGGATTTCTGAGTTTGAGGCCAGAGTGAGTTCTAGGATAGCCAGGACTACACAGAGAAACCCTGTCTCAAAAAACAAAACAAAAAACACCAAAAAACAAAAACAAAAACAAACAAACAAAAAAAGACAGCAACAGTGTACTCATATAAATAAATAAATCTTTTTTTAAAATATCTAGAAACACTTGAGAATTAATAGGCTCAGTCTCTTCCTCTTTTTAAAAATTTGCATTTTAAATATATTAAAATGCAATGAAAAGGTATATAAAAGATATAATGCTGTAACACCAAAAGGTGAAGAACTATACAGCTTCCACTTAACACAAGGGGAAAGTCACTTTTCTGTTCAGAATCTTGGATGGGAAACCCTCTGGTACCAGCGCTCCGAGTTCACCAACCAGCACAGGGGGCCACGCTTCCCACCTAAGCCTGCTACAAACTTCTGAGCTGTGCTCCTAACCTCTAAGATGTGACGAGAGGGGTGGGGGAGGAGACAGGAGAAGACTGGCAGCAGCTACTGCCAAACATTTGGAGGAATCCTCCTGGGGCGGGGACCAGGGCGGTAAGGGGCGCGCCCTGGCCTGTGAACCAGCCTCACCATCTTCCTTGCTAACTTCGTTTATTTGGCAGGGAGAGGTCAGAGAGCAGCCTGAAGGAGCTGGTTCTCTCCTTTCACCTTTTGGGTCCTGGAGATCACATTCACGTGGTGACAGGCGCCTTTAACAGTCCAGCCACCTGTGAGCCAGTGTCCTCACTTCACAGGCAAGATGAGGAGAGAACACTGGTATTCAGGAATGTTCTTAAGGTCTGCACCCAAGTGGTCAGCTCCAGAGCCCTGCCTCAGCCACAGTGTAACACTGGTCTATGTGTCTATCTTCTTAAAGGAAGTCTCAGCGAGTAGGAAGGACGCCTGTGCTCCCAGGTCTACAATTACAGACCAAGATACAAAGTGAGACCCTGTCTATTTAAAAAACAACAACAAAGTTTAAAGAGCACCTTTTTTTTTTTTTTTTTTTTTTTTTTTTGGTTTTTTGAGACAGGGTTTCTCTGTGTAGCCCTGGCTGTCCTGGAACTCACTCCATAGACCAGGCTGGCCTCGAACTCAGAAATTTGCCTGCCTCTGCCTCCCAAGTGCTGGGATTAAAGGCATATGCCACCCGAGCAGGGCAAGAGCACCTTTTTTAAAAATGGAAAAGCCAGGAATGTTAACAGCATGCTTAGGAATTCTAAAGCACAAAGACATACCACAGAGTGCTCCAGATTAAAGACTAAGAAAGGGCAGCAAGGTGGCTCAATGGGGAAAAGGGCTTGCTGCCAGGCCTGACGGCCAGAGTTTGAGCCCTGGGACCCACAGGATAGAAAGAAAGAACCAACTCTAGCAAGATGTCCTCTGATCTCCCCATGTAGGCACCCCACCCCATACACAAAATAAGTGTGTGTGTGGTGTGTGTATGTGTGTGTGTGTGTGTGTGTGTGAGAGAGAGAGAGAGAGAGAGAGAGAGAGAGAGAATATTCTAACAACAGAACAAAGGCCCTCCATAGGCCTTGGGTTTTCTTCTGCTAAAAGGGCACAAAGGAACATTAAGGACACCGTGTGAAGCCAGAAAACTAGTAGCAGTGAGCTCACCATTTTTAACTCCTCTGTTTTGACCACTGTGTTGGGAATAGTCCTTGCTTTTTTTTAGGAAAAACTCACAGGTATTTGGGGTTAAGGAGGCAAAGTTCAACAAATACTCTTAGCTAGTTGAGAAGAAAATGATCACATGTGAGCAAGTGTGGGCATGCCCAAGACATATAAAGGACACAGGCTGGGGGCAAAGTGGTCCATGTAATCCCAGCCACTCAAGACGCTGAGGCAGGACGAGTACCTAGGACCAGCCTGGGTAGTATGAGTAGAGTATATTCTAGAACTTTCTAACAGATTACCTATCTACAAATCTGAAAGTTTTATCAAAATAATGATTTATCTGAATCCGACATTCATACTCGTAAGCTCCCAGCTTCACAATATCTTTAGACAGTTGCTATATGATGTGATATCTTCATCTGTAAAAAGATGCCTATATAGATTTGCCTTTTCCCTGCTCTGGATTTTCTATACTAACAGAACAAATGACTCCTGTACTAGGTGCGGCTAGGAGGCAGCCTCCTCCCTAGCCATGCACATAAACTCTCAACGCCCTCCAGCTAGCCCTCCAGCTAGCCCTCCATGCGGGAGCAGAAAGGACACAGAGTATCTAAGCAGACCCCATGCTCCTCAGAGCAGGCATAGTCAAAGCTGAGCTCTGACTCCCTCAGCATCAGCCCCCCTAACCTTCCATGAGGCGAGTCTGCAGGCGAGTCTGCCCTCAGGTGGCGGCTCCCCACAGCTTGTGGAGGGGGTACTCCCAGGCCCCAAACAAGCTTACAAACTTGAGCATCACCATTTCCTAAGAAAATAGTCACACCTAAGTGTTGTAACAGGAAAGCTTAAGAACTCAAGAGTTCCTTTGAAAAATATTTCCCTAGATGGCGGCAGCACCTGCCTCAGAAGGCAGAGCAGATAGATCTGTAGGTTAGAGGCCAGCCTGGTCTACAGAGCAAATTCCAGGTCTGCCAGGGTTGCACCAAGAAACCCTATTTCAAAAAGAGATTCCAGGGGAGATTCCATGGGCCAAACATAAAAAGAGCAGATAAGATGAATGCATCAAGAGAAAGACTAGGGGAACACAAGGTGTGCATGTGTGTGTGGTGTGTGTGTGTGCTTGCAGGTGTGTGATGTTAGTGTGGGGGGGGAGGATGTTAGGGACAGCTCTACACTTTCTGGGCATGAATTCTATAACTATTTCCTCAGCTTGAAATGTGTTTTGAAGACATTAGTGTTCATTTTCTTCCAGTTAAAAGGAGGTATATATATTCCTATATACCTCCTATATCCCTCCAATGTGTGTATATATATATATATACACACACATACATTATATACCTCCTATATCCCTCCAATGTGTATATATATACACACACACACATGTATGTGATATGTGGAGAGTGCCTCCTGGCCCACGATGTCCAGGCTAGCCTGATCAGAGCAGACTGGGGAGCTACCTCTCCCTCCCACGCACGAGGCACAAACATGTCAGACAGGAAGCCGGCCCAGCCTGCCCACAGCTTCGCTCTTCTGTGTTATCATTCTGTGTCTCTCGCCCTAGACTCTGGTTTCAACTGAACAAAGACATCTGTGCTCCAAGGGTGGTGCTCCCACATTCCCCAAAGTGCTCACCAGCATCAGGGCTCACGGGAGAACCATGTCTAAATCAACAGTGACACGGGACATCATCCATGTACCACTTGATCCACCCAAAGTGGGTTCAGGTATGTGCTAATTAAGGTGATGAGGTCAGAACATTTTTAACCGCTCCCTAACTCCAAGCCCACTGGCTGTCCCCGTCCCCGTCCCCCTCCCCCTCCCTACTTGAGAGCCCCAGCTCTGGACAACCGCTCTCTACCTTGTCTCTGCAGATCTGACCAGATTTCATAGGAATGAGCTCACACGATAAGCAAAACTCTTGTGACCCATAGCAGTACTTATTTTATCATCAAATATTCCAGCTGATGGACACCTGAGGTATATCAATGTTCTGGCTGCTATGACCATCTGCACACAAGCCTTCTTGTAGATACTTTTATTTCTCTTGGCTACACACACACACACAAGGGGATTCACCGGATTAGAGAATCTCTATCTTTAGCCTGCTTTCCAACTGTATCATTTTACATCCCCACAAGTATCTGTGGGTTCCAAGTGACGCCCACATCTCTGTACTCGCAGTCTGGTGGCTGTGAGGCTCTCCCTGTGGTCTCGTCTCTGTTTCTCTAAGTTAATGACGTAGGCCATGAGTTCACGTTTACTGGCCATCCATTTATCTTCTTCAGATAAAATCTACTCAGACCATTTGCTTATTATTTTGCTGGCTTGTCTTTTATTAAGTTGTAGTAATTCTTTGTATGATAGTTCTTTATATAGTCTAGCAATGGCTCCCTAGTAGGATTTGCATATATTTTCTTCCAACCTACAGGTGATTCTACTTTCCTGGTATGCTCTCAGTGCTGGGGCCTGAATCCAGCCAGGGCCTTGCACACATGAGCTACAACACCAGCCCTACTCCTGACAGTGTGCTTTGAAGCACATAAGTTATTACTTTTAAAAACTGATTTTAGAGTTGGGCATAGTGGCATGTCTTTAATCTCAGCGCTCAGGAGGCAGAGGCAGGCAAATCTTTGAGTTCGAGGCCAGTATGGTCTAAAAAGTGAGTTCCAGGACAGCCAGGGCTACACATAGAAATCCTGCCTTGAAAAACCAAAAAAGAAAAAAAGAAATTTATTTTAGGTGTCTGCATGTTTTTCCTGCATGCATGGCTATGCACCACATGCATGCCTGAAGGCGTCAGAAGGGGGCCTAGAAGCTGCACAAGGAGAGCTACGGACAGTAAGGCACCATGTGGGCAATGGGAACTGAACCTGGAGCTTCTACAGGGAGGCCTGGTGGGTTTAACTGCTGAGCCATCACTCCAGCCCCAGGGTCTTCCTTTGGTGAAGCCCAGTTTCCCTGTGCTTCTTTTTGTCCTTTCTGCTTTTGTTACCAAACCTAAGAAGCCAAAATCGCAGAGGCAGAGCTTCTGGAGTCAGACCTATGACCTGTGTGATCCAATAAGCTCTGCAGACTTCCTTCTGCTTTTCAGAGTCTTACTCATAGGGCAAGGATAGTAACAGTTGCAACAAAGAGTCCCTACAAGTAAATAATCAACTTGAGCCAGTGCCTGCACCCTTGTGTGAGTAAGCACGGGAAACCATACCATTGAGAAAATACATTTGATTTTGTCCCCTGAGATGGCCCCAGCTGGTTGGGTGTGGAGAAGACCACAATTTTCTACATTCTCTGGCCAGAACAGAAGCAAAAAGAACTGAAATCACATATGAAAACACCTAATGTCAAATCAGCGGGCCGGAAACCAGTGGATAGGTGGAGGCCTCACACCAAAATGGTGCGCTTCAGGTCAGAGAGACCCTACAAAGCTGCTACTTTCTTTCTTTTTTGTTGTTGTTGTTGTTGTTGTTATTGTTGTTGTTTTGGATTTGTTTTTTTTTTTTTTTTTTTTTTTGGACAGGGTTTCTCTGTGTAGCCCTGGCTGTCCTGGAACTCACACTGTAGACCAGGCTGGCCTCAAACTCAGAAATCAGCCTGCCTCTGCCTCCTAAGTGCTGGGATTACAGGCGTGCACCACCACTGCCCGGCAAGCTTCTACCTTCAACAACACAGATTCTCTAGTCTTAGTGTGGCTAGTGGGCCTAAGAGGGAAGAGAACGAACAGGAACAGTGCAGCTCACGCCATATGGAACACAGCAAGGCGCTATCTGCCTTTCTTTCTAGCCTCCATCTGAAGCTCTGTACTTCTACATCCTCCCTGGCCCCTCCCAGAATGTCTCAGAACATGTTCTCTCTCTTTTTGGACCACTGGCACCTTATCCTGCAGACCTCATATGAATACCTTGTCCTGGAAGAAGGCTCTGCAGCCACCGCTGCTGCTGCCCTTCAAGGGTGGACAGGTCTACTGTGCCCTCTCAAAGGGTCCCAGAGGCTCCAGCAATCTACAGAGCAGAGATACTGGTCTTGCTCCAGTATCTAACAAGGGTTTGAAGGGGCTGGAACAACAAGGAGCCCAGCCCAGAGGAAACGGAAACATAGCTCTAACGGACCCACAGCAGGTTACTCACCTAACCCAGGTCTCACTGTCCAGCTCCTCTAAAGTGACCTTGGGAGACTCTGACCGTCACACCTGAGTGTGGTACACACAGTAGTCACTGTCACATTTTACATGTGTCTCTGCTACATCTTTGTGGGAAGTAAGTGACTTCTATACCCACTCCCAGCCCTGCCTTCTGAAGGGAATCCAGGAACAGTTTGTCAGCAGTTCCCCTCGGTCTCACAGCAGCGCCACAGAAGAGGACACAGTCCTGGGCCAGTATAAGCAAGCCCTGAAGAGCCCTCAGAGGAGTTCATGTCTCTGCACTGTCTAGACACTGACCTCCACCAGGACACTAGATCTGAGTCAGGTATGGTGGTCCGATTTGCAAGACCAGGATTCAGGAGGCTGAGGTTGAAGATCCCAGGTAACTCCAGGCCAGCTTGGGCTACATGGCAAGACCTTATTATTATAAATATATGCAGTGGTTTCACCAATTTACATTCACCTAGTCCTTCCTTCTAAGTGATGGGAACGGCTGCCAGAGAGATAGAGATGCTGGGATGGCGGGCAGGTGGCAGAGAGAGTCCACAGTGGGGGCTACAGTCTGGAGTGCCCATCTTTCCGCCTTGCTTTGGCTTCAATCTAAAAACCAAGACATCACCAGCCACGTGGGCTCAATTCCAGCAGCTGCCTTATAGAAATGAAGGAGAACCCTGCTGGCTCTATAGGGAAACACCCAGTGTGACTAACAGCTACTCCTCCAGGACTGCGGGGGTCACAGACACTTCTCTCCAGAAAAGAAAAAAAGAAAGAAAAGCAAGCTGCCCAGGCGTATCCTTTGGAGTGAGCACGGCCCTCACTGTCTCTCCCTCCTGGGCTACTCCTCCTGGGGAGGGCTGTGCTCAGTGCAGGTAACCTAAGCTGACACCCGCCATTACCTCATGCTGCTTCTCCTCATTGGGATAGGTGTCTACAAACACTCCCAGCCCCACAAATTTGTCCATGTTTCCAAACACAGGCCCTAGAGAGAGAGAACAGATGATGAACAACGACATACAGCCAAGAGTGGACAAAGGGAGAGAGCTTCACGGCAGAGCACAGGGTGACAGTCACATGGCTCCAGGCATTTCATAGGATGAGCGCGCGCGCGCGCGCGCACACACGCACACACACACACACACACACACACACACAAAAGCATCCAGCAAAGTGTATGGCCTACATCTGGGCCCATAAACAGCTGTAGAAGTTTGCTGCTAAAGGCAGGGAAGGGGGAAGGCCACTGCATCCTTGTTTGTACTATAGTAACGCCCTATTCCAAACTGGTTGCTAGGGCTCGCCTACCTACAGAATTCTGCTTCACAAACACTTGGTGATGATTATGCCCCCGAGAGAGAACTGAATTCCCAGGTTCTCCCCCTTGAGGCAAGAGACAGGTCAAATCCGGTTCAGGCCACCATTCACTCGGAGCACAGGCTCCAACAGCAGTGAGGACAACAGAGAACTCTCTTGGCTGGTGCAGAGATTGCAAGTGTGTATATGCGAGCACCCCAGCCTCGTGTTAGGGAGAGAGTGCATGCAGCCAGCCAGTGGCCAGGCTGCACCAGAAAACCCAGGAGGACGCAACAGCAAGGACTCATCCGAGGATGAGACAAGTTAGGACTGCTCGGGACTCAGACCCCACTCTATAATAGGCTAATATTCATTCACAGACATCAAGGGAGAGGGAAAACCAGAAGGAAGGGCCTGTCTCAGAAAGAGGGCACAGGAATAAACAGGCCTGCCACACCCACGTGGGAGCAGCCCAGGCTCCCTACTACCTGGCTGCATCCGGTCCTTCGTGTACCAGATTGCCAAGCCGTCTCCGTGCAGATTCTTCTTCCCTTGGCCGTGGATCTTGAAGTGCACCTGCAGTTCCCAGTCCTTCAGGAAACACGGCTAAGGTGAGGAAGACAGAGGAGTAAGACAGGAGCATGGAACCAGAAACCCATAACGCCCTCACAAGCTGTCCACAGACTTGGAAAGCAGCTTCATCAGCAGACTAAAAGTTAAAATGAAATCTAGGACTTGGAGCCATTCAACTGTCTTTATCTTCACATCTTCCGGCAGAAACAGGAGAGTACACTACAGCCAGAAACAGCACATAGATTTGCATGATCCTTCACCTACCCAGAAGGGCAACTGGATAAAAGAAGGTTGACTTAATACTTGTTTGCAACTTAAAATTATTCTTCTGACAGAAAGACTCTAAAAAGTAGGGGCTTCCAAGAAAGGTCAAAACCTCATTCACTTAGAAAAAAATAAAAATAAAAAAAGCTAAGTCCCACGCAGAGGTTTCCGGGGATAATTAGCAGATGTTATTGAAGAACTCTAATTAGCTAAAGCTGGAATTCAGCCAAGCTGAGGGGCAAGCCTGAGTTCTCAAGAGGACAGATAGTAGAGTAAGTTACCATCCCCCAAACCTTTGTGCCCATGGCTAGGAAGGATAAATTGCCAGAGGCAAATGCTAGCTCCTTCAGAGTTTTGGGATTGTGTGCCAAAATCTCATAAAAAGGGAGGTGGGGAGAGGCGGGCCAAGTGTGTGGCACAATTGTAGTGTTTTCAGAAGAAACCAAGGTGAGTTCAGTATTTGGTCTGGGAAGGCATCGAGTTAAACTCTGCTGTGAAGAAAGAAGGGAAGGGTTCAGCTGGGTTTAGCGGGTTCTGCCAAAAGCTTTCCAAATAGATTGTTCTGGGCCTTGAGCAACACAGTGCTTCACCATGCTCAGTTTTTCGTTTTTAATTTCTGGGCCATCATCCAAAAGAACTGGTGTTAGGAGCAGAGTCACAGTGAGAGGAGGGCGGATGTTTTCCCACTCAGCAGGGAGCCCTGGGGTCTCCACCAGTCTGCTCTAGTCTGTCTTTCCATGTTGAGCTATCTCTCTGCTGTTACATTAGCTTTCGGGGCGAGCAGAAAGCTGTCTGATAGCCAGCAGGTAGCTGTGCCTAACTCTTGGCCTTGGGCATCACAATGCTATAGAGTTTCCGCTCATGGTGATTTTTAAGAGTGGCTCTGAAACTTGGCTGCATGTTTGAAATCCCAATAGCCAGAGCAGTGGTGGTGGATCACACAGTCAATCTCAGCACCAAGGTGGCAGGGGCAGGCCTGCCTCTGAGTTCGGGGCAAACCTGGTCTCTATAGAGCAAGTTCTAGGACAGCCAGGGCTACATGGAGAAAACCTGCTGCGAAAGAACCCAAAACAAAAAAAAGAACAAAAAAGAAAGAAGGGACTATGATGACCAAATTGCTTGAAAGAAAGAGGAGGGGAAGGGAGGGGAGGGGAGGGGAGATGAGGGGAGGGGAGGGGAGGGGAGGGGAGGGGAGGGGAGGGGAGGGGAGGGGAGGGGAGGGGAGGGGAGGGGAGGAGAGGAGAGGAGAGGAGAGGAGAGGAGAGGAGAGGAGAGAGGAGACCCAATGGCCAAATTGTACCCTATTCTAATTAACTCAGCATCCTGAGGTAGAATCCACACATCAACTCCAGTGGACAGCCAAATCTGAGAACCACTCACTCAAACTATGTATCTTAAAATAGTTACTTGGTTCATTCTGTTGAGAATATAGGTGTCAGAGATTCTTATGTTAAGGCATAAGCCTTGTATGATTCAATAACCCACTAGAGCCCATCAGTGGAACTGAGAGCAGGTCTAAGAAAGGCATATTTTTCTGCACCCACTGTAGCAAACTTTGTACAAAGTTTTTTCATGCCCTCTGTCTGGCTATTTTCTGACAGACAGACAGGTAGGTCAAGCAGGTATTAGAGGTGGAGATCTGCCCAGGGCTCTTCAAACTGGACTTAGATTCGTGGGTCAACTGACTCTTACATCTCCTACAATGACCCTGGCTGAGCTCAGTATCACAGCCTAGGTTTCGAGGTCGGCCTGTGTAGATGGCCCACACTCCTCTGCTCCTCAGCGAATGAGAAAACCCACGCAAGTGGAAGACTTTCACACCCTCATTCGCAGGAGTCCAAACATCAAGGGCGCCAGAGTCACCTCTGACAGTGACTTGGCTGTACACGGTCAGGAAGGACCTGGAAGTGAAAAGTGTGGCCCACCAGACACATGCTCAGAGTCACAGTGCAGCGACTCCAGGTGCTCCTTCCTGCCACACCTCCAGGAAGAAGGGGTAGCTAGAGGAGGTCCAGAGGGGACAAGCACCATGTCTACAACGGCCCAAAGTGACTGTCACATGGAAGCAGAAACACACTCTTGACTGAGACAAGGGAGGCCACTGGGGCTGCGTCTGGGACAGATGTGCTTCTGAATGCTTTGTAATGTCTACTTAAGTATCAAGGAGCACTGTCCCACTATGTTGCCCAGGCTGCAACTCAATTTCCAGGCCTAACTGATTCCCCTGCCTTGGCCCCCGCCCTGCCCCCAAGTAATCTGAACCACAGATATATAGCACCATATCCAGAGTAGGGAGGTTGAGGCAGAAGGGGCTTAGGTTGGAGGGTAGCCTGGGCTATTATCAAGTTCATGCATGGGTTACATGCCAAAGAAACAAACATACAACAATAATAGCAAAAAGCCGAAAGTTTTCTGTTTAACGAAGTAATATAAGTAAGATTTAAGCCACTAAACCCCAATGTGTGGTATGCCAGGTTAAGGAGAAAATGAATTCTTTGCTCTAAGTTAATGAGAAAATGAGTCATTTGTTCTAATAGGGAAACTGAGAAATATCTGATTTCTATATTACGAAGCTCACCATTATCTGTAACCTAAAGACTTTTAGCTTCTTTTTAATGATTTATCTTTAACTTTATGTGCATTGGTGGTCTTCCTACATGTATGGTGTGTGAGGGCGCTAAATACCCTGGAACTGAAGTTACAGACAGTTGTGAGCTGCCATGTGGGTACTGGGAATCGAACCCAGGTCCTCTGGAAGAGCAGACAGTGCTCTTAACTAATGAGCCATCTCTCCAGTCGTCTAAAGACTTTTAGTATCTTTAGAAGATGGAACACTGGGGAAAGACAGTACAAAGAAGTCACGTCAAAGCCACTCTGAGCTTTTTAGGACACTGAGGGTCCTAACACAGGAAGCCTCTTACCACCCGGTTCCACAAGGCACCCTGTTTACTTTGCATATCTGGAGTGAGTCGGATGTACTGCGTCATCACCATGGCGTTGCCCATCAGGTTCCACAGCGACGAACTGCTCGTCCCCACACCTGTGGGGAGGGGGAAAGTCAGCTCATATTCTTCACTGATTGGTTCACAAAGCCAGATCCTCCAAAAACTGGAGTATTAATGAATACATGAATTAATGTGCTATTTTTTTTTCTTTTTGAATGGTAGTCTCAATATTCTGCCTCAGCCTCCTGGACTACAGGTACCTAGCATCACGCCCAACCTCCTTCAGCTAAGTCCTTCAGCTGAAGAGTCCAATGCACCTCACAGCTGTCATTCCATACATGGCACAGTAACAAGAGTTGAGATCTATATGCATGGGTGAACTTTAGCGCCATGAAAGGACAAGAATTCTGTCATTTATATCAAAAGAGATATATTCTCAAAAGCCCATGAGATTAATCATATCCGTGTAAAATCAGTCTTTCAAGTGTGAAGCTGATTGTCCCCAAATCCCTTAGACTAAGGGATTTCACCCTCCAGGGTGAAAAACCCATCTAAGCGGGGCAGTGAGGGTGCACGCCTTTAATCCCTGCACTTGGGAGGCAGAGGCAGGCAGATTTCTGAGTTAGAGGCCAGCCTGGTCTACAGATTGAGTTCCAGGACAGCCAGGGCTACACAGAAAAACTCTGTCCCCCAAAACCAAAACAAAACAATAACAAAATCACAAAAAAATCCCACAGTATCAGCAGGGACCAACTCTAAGGAGGTACTACATATAACCAATGAAGTAATGACATCTTAGTAACAGTATATAGCTTTCTGCAGTTCGAATTTTTGTTTCTTGCACCCCCTATCCACAGCTCTACGAGAAAAACAAACTTGTATTAAGCCATAACAGCACTAATTTCTCTTCTTTGTAGACACCTGTGTCAATTTTCTGACACTGAGCTGTGCTTAGAGACCTAGAAATCCCCGAAGAGAGCAATGCTAACCAGCCTCTTTCATCATCAGGGCTCGCGGCCTGGGAAGGAGCAGGTGTTCTAAGCAGCAAACAGACTTTTTTTTTTCTCTCCTTTCTCAGTCCGACCGAGTTCTTTCTCATGCTTTATTTCTAGAGCAGCCACTGCTCCATCCCGACACCGGCTCATCGCTAATGGTCCTCAGCCATCCCTCATCTTTCTCAGTTTTCTTTCCTTGTATTTGTATCCAACTCCAAACACCCCTTCCCCCAAGCCTGACATTGGTGACATCTGAGAGCCCTACCTAGACCTACTAGAAACTTCCAGCGCTCGGAAAGGGGCGGGGGTGGGGGGCGGACCCCTGTCCTTAGAACCTGTGGCTCTGGAAAGGAGCGGAGATCCTCGGGGCGCCCCCTCCCGCCAGTGGCTGCGTCCCCGAGCTCAGTACCGGCTCGGTCCCCAAGCCCTCCCTGCACGACCACCTCGCCCCGGGCGCCTCACCCTGGTAGGGCTTCGACAGCGAGTGCTCCCGTTTCAAGTACTCCACCGCTTGACCCGCCCTGACATGCCGCGGCCCTGGCCCAGACCCCAACAGAAGGAGAAAGAGCAAAAGCCTGGCCCCGTCCCGAGCCCACTCGCGCTGCCACCACCGCTGCCACCAGGAGGGTCTCCGAGGCGCCGCCATCTTTCCCACCGCCGGCCCTTCATCAAAAGGCCCGCCCCGTGGCCCAACCCATTGGCCTGCGGAACCATCGGCCCGATCTCCCATTGGCTCCTGGAGAGTCCCCGCCCCCGCAGGTGAGTATCCCACCGATTGGCTGACTAATAGCAGTTGCCTTGCCAACCCAGGCAAGGGGCGTTGCCGAATGTCCAGACTCACTTCTTTGCTTTTGTCTCAGGATTCACTAGGCCTGCTAGTACAGAAATTCTTACTTTATTTCTGCGTTCTATAGTAAATTTAAAGCGAGAAAACTTTTTTTCCCGATCCTCACTGCCGTTTGTATCTACCTGACTGCCAAGCTAACAGCCAAGAGAGCACAGAAGTAAAAAGAAAAATAGACAAATCCGTGAATAAAATGAGTGGAAGGAACTGAAGACCGGCTGTGTTTGTTGGTAAAGAACTTGACTTAGGATGAGGGGGAAGAGCATTAGGTCATCCCAGCACTCTGGAGACTGAGGCAGGAAGGTAGGGAGTTCAAAGCCAACTAGGGAGACACCTGAGTAACTTCATTAAAATGAAAGGGCTGGCTCCAGGGGACGGAGGAGGGGAGGAGGGGAGAACGGATTGAATCCCAACGCTTGGAGGCAAAGGTATGTAAATCTCTGAGTTCGAGGCTATCCTGGTCTACAGAGCAAGATCCAGAATAGCCAAGGCTACACAGAGAAACCTTGTCTCAACAAACAGCCAAACCAAGCCAAATAAACGAACAAGCTGCTGGCAAATTATAAAATGTATAAAAGACAGCCAGTTAAATGCTGGGTTGATGAGCACTATCAACTGACATCACATGATGATATTTATAGAAGTTAAGTATATACTAAATTCTGCACAAAATGTCTAAGCCTAGAAGAGAATTTTCAGGGTTACATGCTTTTGTTGTGCAAACCTTGTTCCTTGATTTAAAATGATTGGCTAAATAAAACTGGCTACAGCCAATTACCATTGGCATAAGTGGGTTTTGGGTTACTGAGTTGGGGGTGGAGAAGAGAGAGGAGGGAGGAGAAACTGGGGAAGAAGGAGGAAGAAAGAGAGGAGAGGAGGAAGCCACCGTGAGGGGAGATGGACCATGAGCACATGGCCAAATAAAATAACCATAGTCTGAGTCTCATTTACTTGTAAGCTGGTCAGGGATAAGCTTCAATTGGTTGTACTACACCCCAGAGTCCATATTTCACCAAGTTCCGGCTTCCTGCCTGATTGCTCATTTCATTCAGAAAACTAGCTTCTTCCTAACTCCTCCTTCCTGGAGACCTTCCTTGACCCCCTCGGCCCAGAGCATGTGTGGATTGCTGAGCTCTGATTCTGGACCATAGATATCTACAAAGGACTTATCAGACACGTGTGTAAATCGTCCCAATAAACACAGACAATGTTAACTCTCTTCCGAACATGAGTAAATTTAACAGAGAAACAAGATGTGAGCTTACCTCAGAGAAGATCAATGCTTGAGAGCGGACAAAGCTACTGATCTTTTACAGACTTAGCTCTGAACAGATAAATGGTGACAAGACTTTGGGAACTGCGGTTAATCTGTTTGTCATTCCCTTATTGTAAAACCATTCGGGGCCCACAGTGGCCATAGAGTAAAACCCAGTCACCCTAGTGTAGCCATCATCATCTTCATTCTCTTCATCCTCTTCTCTGCTCCCTATGTGTGTGTGAGTTTGTGCGTGTGTGTGCATGTGTGTGTGTGTATGTGTGCCGAAAACTGAATCCAGGGCCTTGTGCATGCTACCACTAAGACATGTCCTCTATCACTAAGCTCCATCCTCACGGAGATCTGCCTACCTCTGCCTCCTTAGTGCTGAGTTCAAAGATGTGTACCAACCACTTAGCACTAAGGAGGTAGAGGCAGGCAGAACTCTGTGAGTTCTGGGATAGCCTGGTCCAGATATACAGTCAGTTCTAAGACAGTTGGCTCTGTATAGTGAGTTCCAGGACAGTCAGAACTGTCAATAAATAAATAAATAAATAAATAAATAAATAAATAAATAAATGTAAGGATGTAACTCATCTCTACCAGGGATACCAGGGACAGTTTTGCAACACAGTCCAAGTTGGCTTGGAACCCAGCTTCCCTTCTACCTCTAGTTTAGGGATTTTAGATATATGCCATCACACCTGGCTCTTAGTTAGTTTTTCTTTTTTAATTAGAAAACATTATGGGGCACTGTCTTAGAAGTTAACCTGTAGCCAAGGCTGGCCTCAATTTGAGCATCCTTCCGCCTTTATCCTCTTGACTGCCAGGATTACGGGCATGCGTCACTATGCTGGGAAAGTTCTTAGTTTTAAAGATTTATTTTTATTTTATGTGTATGGGTGTTTTCCTGCATATAGCTGTGTGACCCACCCTGCGGGTCCTGGAATAGAACCCAGGTCGTCTGGAAAGAACAGCAAGCACTTTTAACTATTGAGCCTTCTCTCCAGCCCCACATCTCTCTGTCTCTCTCTCTCTGTCTCTGTCTCTGTCTCTCTCTGTCTCTCTCTCTCTCTCTCTCTCGACAGAGCTCTGCTGTATGAACTCAGGACATTTATTTCATCTTTCTGGTTCTCTGGGTAAAATGGATGGAAGAAGATTACCACAAACAGTATTACAGAAAGCATGAGAGCAAAGACTTTATATATATACACATACAGAGAACATGAGATTTCAGAGTGGGCAAATGCATGAAGGAGCATTTAGTTGAAGTGGACACGGGAGAAAGGTTAATGCAGACTGGTGTAGGACTGTTTAGTGGAAGCAGACATAAAAAAAGATGTTCGTCTTTGCTCTCCGCTCTCCCATACTCTCTCACCTCTCTGCCCCTGGGGCTCTTCCCCCCCCTCCACGTGGTCATGGCCGGCCTCCTCTCTCTCTCTCTCTCTCTCTCTCTCTCTCTCTCTCTCTCTCTCTCTCTTTCTCTTCCCCCTTTCCTTCCTGCCCGCTACCCCTTCCCTATCTTAAGTAAAGCCCACGTGGAGCTTAAAAAAAAAAAAAGATGTTCTGCTAAAGCAAGCACATGAAAGGACACATGATGAAGGATTCTAATGATATATGTATTGGTCTGCCCTACATTGGGTAGTTGAGTTGCATTGGTCTGGACTCCCTAAAGAGAGACACCAAAAATCTTGTGGTGCTGTGCTGCAGTTTCTTGCCACTTCTGTGAATTCGGGCTGATTGGCAGAGAGATGTCAGCTGAGACAGACTGCTGAGGCTAGACCTGTGGAGGACATGAGATGTTTGGATGGTGTATAAAAAGGAATCTAGAGGCAGGTGGATTTCTGAGTTCGAGGTCAGCCTGGTCTATAGAGTGAGTTCCAGGACAGCCAGGGCTATACAGAGAAATCCTGTCTCAAAAAGCAAACAAACAAACAAACAAATAAATAGGAATCTATGGCTGGTGATGGAGGCTGAGCTTGGCTTGCTGGTAGAGCTAGCTAGCTGGCTTGTGGGTCTCGTGTCTTCATGTCTTCACTGATCTTCGCTTCCCTGAGAGAGTCACAGCCGAGAACTCCTGGCCTTCCTCCTGGTCCTTCCTTCTGACGAAGCCAAGGCTGAGGCCTGGCTGTCAGTGCTAGGTCGTGCCGCCACTGCTGCTATCCTGACTCTACCGAACTGGGCTGCTGGTGTATCCATGAAGCGTTTGCCAGTGGATCCGGCTGCCGCTGCTGACCTATGAACTGAACTGTCAATTCCCAGATGACAGACAGGAGTTGCTTCAAAGAACCTTTCTAAACAGGTCCACTCACTCGCCCTCCCATCCTCTCTCTCCGTGCCTCTGGTGGGCGGTGGGCTAGCAGGGAAGTTAATGTGTTTAAGGACCATCACTAAAAGTAGGATTTGGGGGCTGGAGAGATGTGGCTCAGCTGTTAAGAGCACTGACTGCTCTTCCAAGGTCCTGAGTTCAATTCCCAGCAACCACATGGTGGCTCACAACCATCTGTAATGGGTTCTGATGCCCTCTTCTGGTGTGTCTGAAAATAGCGACAATATATATATAAAATAAATCTTCAAAAAATAGGATCTGATTAAAGTTACAGGTACATGAAATTCTGTTATGGCTAGCCTACTAATTCTTTTTCTTTTCCTTTTTCAAGCTTATTTTTCTTTTTTAAAAAATTATTTCTGGGGCTGGAGAGATGGTTCAGCCGTTAAAGGCTAGGCTCATAACCATAAAAAAATTATTTCTGGTACAATGAATGTTGACCATATTCAACATCCCCAACTCTTTCTAGATCCACTTCCCTTCCCTACCCAACCAACCTTGTGTGCCTCTCTCTTCTCGCATTATGCCCAGTTTGAGGTGCCACCATAAATGCAGGGCAGTGTGGCCTTCCACCTGAGCATGGTCAACCTAGCAGGGACAGTTTTCTTCTATAGGCGAAGAAAACTGACTTTCCCTCTGCCACCAGGGTCAGTTCCTGAAGAATGCCCAGCTATGGGTAAGGCCTCATGTCCACCTCCCTTCTCCCCACTGAGATTTGGTTTAGCTTGAGCTCACACTGGGCTCAGCCATGTGGCTATAACTGCTGTGAGTTCATAGTCACACCTGTTCTGATGTACCTGGAAAATGCTGCTCTGTTGTAACCATCCACAGACTCAGATCTTACCCTCTTCCCACCCACCCCATCTTCTGCGGAGATCCCTGAGCCCTGGATGGAGGAGCTGCAATACGTGTATTCCATGTAGGACTGGTCCTTCTGAAGTCTCTTATTCTCAGCACCTTGGCCAGTCACGGGTCTCTGTGTTGATTACCATCTCCTGCAAATAGAAGTTTCTGGATAAGAGATAAGAGCTGCGTTAATCTATGGGTAAAGCCACAGATCATTAGGAGTTGGTTTAAAGGGTCTCGACATGTGGTCCTGAGTAGGTGTCCGGTGAAGTAGAAGTTTCTGGTTGTGTCATGTGATGCAGACTCCTGTGGTGTTTTGCTGAGGCAAGACCCATGGGAGGTCACGTGACATTCAGAGAAAGTGTAAGTGGGACTCGCCAGACAGTGATGGGGCACTTGATAGCTGGTTGTGCAGTTCTTCATTGGTCTCTTGTCTTAGCTGATTTTGACTTCATACAGAGAGGCATGGCAGAGAAGATGAGGCATTCTGACTGGACCAGGAGGAGTGGTCACTCCTGCTCACTCAAGCCTCTTCAGAAGATGCCTGCGGAGTTCTGCTGGATAGTTCCACCATTGCTGATTTGTGTTTGGTGACACTTTTGAACCGGACCATCAGTATCCTAACATTACTGGTCTGGACCACTGATATCCTGACAAATGGAGATTGGAATCGCCCCCAAAGAACTACTTCTAAACAGGTCCTCATCCCCTTGTCTTCTTTACCATCTTTTCTCCCTACCTTTGGACAATGGACTAGAAGGGGGGGGGGGTTGAAGGGTTTGAGAACCCTTATTAAAATAGGTTTAAAAAGAATCTAAGCCTACACTCCAGACTCCAGTTTGAGCTGTTTATTCCTTTTTTTTTTTTTTTTTTTTTTTTTTTTACAGTTCTACATTAGGTTTATTGAGAGAGGAAAGGGCAAGGTGGTGGGGGAAAGAGAAGAGGGGAGGAGAGAGGGAGATTAGAGGGGTCTTCCTCTTATAAATGGATGGTGATGTAGCCATAGATAAAGATGGAATGTGAGCCAAGTGGATTCTGGAAATATGGCGGCTGTCGCCTTGGCACCAGGTGTGCGGGTCATGCTGTTCCCTATGTGATGTCACAGGTTTCAGAGGTCATGATATCAACATACCTCCCTTCTTATTATTATAAAGTAAAGACAAAGGGGAGGGGAAAGCCAATGGGAAAAGGGAAGTGGGCATCGTATCGCATAAGCTGCTTCCTGCTGTCTAGGGGCATCATCAGTTTTGGGGTGTAGCTGACTTTCACCATCAGGGTCCACTTGGTAAATGTTCACATCAGCTTCCTCCTTGGACAATGGCTGTTCTGTGGACAGTGGCTGGTAATCCTTCTTTAGCTGTCAGGACGTCTAGCCCCTGTCAGTTCTCAAGCACCATGGCTGCCGGTCGATCCATCTGTTTCTGGCAGAGTCCAGTGACTGGATGACAACAGGAGAATGATGTTCAGCAACAGAGGGTTTCTGGATGTCCCAAACCCTGTGGTCCACCTGAGAAGCAATCAATCAATCAATCGATATGCCGCTGTGTGTTTGTGGACTTCTGCAGCCGGGTAGCAGCAAGTGTGGAACCTTGTGCTTGGTATGGCCAAGGGCCAGCACCACACGTGGGACATGGTGCGGGCACAGCTCAGGTGGTAGAAGTCTGTGGGTATCGCAGCGGCAGCTGCTATGTTCCGCAGCAGCGCTAGGAATCCACGTGGCGGATGAAGGCAGATGCCAGCGGATGGAGTCCACACGGTGTGGCAGTGGCTGCAGGGGGTGATGGCAGCAGCAGTCTTCCACGAGGCATCGGTTCTCCAGCTGCAGCGACAGGCAAGGTCACACCAAGCAGCAATGGCTGCCTGGGCTCCACAGCTCCCCTGTGTAGCGATTCCCAAAGTCTTCCGCACCAATGTGATCGCCATGCAACTCCAGAAAGGTCGCACCAGGCCAAACAGGTTTTCTTTTTAATTAGATATTTGCTTTATTTACATTTCAAATGATATCCCCTTTCCACGTTACCCCTCCAAAAATCCCCTATCCTCTCCCTGTACCCCCACCCCGCATCCTGACTTGCATTCCCCTATTCTTGGGAATTGAGCCTTCACAGGACCAGTGGCCTCTCTTTTCATTAATGTCTAAAAAGGCTCCTCTGCTACATATGTAGCTGGAGCCATGAGTCCCTCCATGTGTACTCTGGTTGGTTTAGTCCCTGGGAACTCTGGGGATACTGGTTGGTACATATTATTGTTCCTCCTGCAGGGCTGCAAACCTCTTCAGCTCCTTGAGTCCTTTCTCTAGCTACTCCACTGGGGACCCTGTGCTCAGTCTAATGGCTGAGCCATTAGGGTGTGAGCCATGGGTGTTTTGATCCACTTTCCAATAAGGATCAAAGTACCCACACTTTGGTCTTCTTTCTTCTTGAGCTTCATGTGGTCTGTGAGTTGTATCTTGGATATTCTGATCTTTTGGGCTAATATCCACTTATCAGCAAGTGCTGATCAAACTTTGTTTGTTGAGCCAGGGTTTCTCTGTGGAGCCCTGACTGTCCTGGAACTCACTCTGTAGACCAGGCTGGCCTCGAACTCACAGAGATCTATCTGCCTGCCTCTGCCTCCCAAGAGTGCTGCGATTAAAGGCATGTGCCACCAGCATCTGGCTCCTAGTGTCCTCTTTATTGTTGTTTTGTGCCCAGTCTTGTGAAGCCCACAACCTACCACTGAGTCGTATCCCTAATCCATAGCCATTTTATTAGATAAAGATCTCTATTTCTATCATGAAATTGTGTATGTCCTTTAGTTTCAGCCTTTCTCCATGAAAATCACTCCTTGGAATGCTGGAGATAATCAGGTCTGGATCTCAGCCCTGAGCTGTGCTGTGCTGGCCTAGAGCAAGGTATTTAAGGTATTTGGCAACTAATTTTTCAAAAGGAGTATATCACAAAGACTTCACATCACGGAATTACCATCCACACTGATGTGAGGTATGGAGAGAAGACCAGTGGCTAGGACACAAAAATTGGTAAGCAAGACTTTGGGTTTGGTTTCCTTTGTGTCGTTGGTTTTATGAAAGAAGGTCTTGTGATGAAGCCTTAGCTGATCTGGATCAAGACTAGGCTGGCCTTGAACCCATAGATTCCCCTGCTTCTGCCTCCTGACTGCTAGGGCTACAGCATCTAGCATCATGCCCAGATCATACTTTAAAGCATGTTAATCAATATTTGTTCCCTGTACATGGGATACACACACATATACACACACACACACACACACATACACATGAAAGTGTATCTTTAGGTTTTGTAGACAATGTGGATATGTGGTCAAGGCTGACTTCGCGCCCTTAATCATCCTGCCTGCCTCCCAGGTGCTGAGATTATAGGCATACACCACAATACAGCTTTTCTTAAAATCTTTATTACATTTATTTACTTATTGGGATCCATATGCGTGTTATGGTGTGTGTGTGTGTGTGTGTGTGTGTGTGTTCATGTGTGTGTAGATCAGAGACCAACTTGTAAGAATCTGTTCTCCCTCTACCATGTAGGTCCTAGGGATTGAACTGAGGCCATCCGGCTTGGCAGCAACCACTGAGCCATCTTGCCAGCCCACAATATCGCTTCTCGACTGGACGTCTCCCTATCACACTCACCTAGCAGCCTGTCAACTCTATTCCTCCAAAGTTTTAGGTTCTATCATATCCATCCCTAAGAAGCATCAATCCTCTACGAAGAACTCTTGTCTCCCCCAAACAGGCTTAACACCAAACCACAAGCTGTAGGTCAATGCCAAATCTTTGACTATGACTTCAGAAGAAACAGAAAGCTTCTGATAGGTTTTGAGCAGAGGAAATACAACTTCTAAGTTGTTTTTAAAGGGTCACTCTGGATGTTGACTTTAAAAAAAAAAAAAGAAGATTGTCGGGGAACCGGATGGAAGCAGGGAGGCCGGATAGGAGACAGGTGGTAACCTGAAGGAGAAAGGAAGGTGGCTGGGCCAGTGGTGACAGACAAGTAGTGAAATCTAGCTGGATTTTATTTATTTTATATGTTCTGTCTGTGTGAGTGTGGCATGCGTGTGCAGTGCCTGGGGAGGCCAGAAGAGGGAGCCAGGTCCCCGGGAACCAAAGTTAGAAACAGTTGAGAGCCACCATGTGGGTCCTGAGAACTGAACTCAAGGCCCCTGGGAAAGCAGTAGGTAGGCTTAACACAGAGCCACCTCTCCAGCCAGCGGCTGGATTTTATTTTCTTATTTATTGGCTTGTTCATTTATTTATCATGGTACTGTAGTGTGATCTGAGGGACTCATGGAGACTAAGCAATTATCCTAACAGAGCTTGACTGTCAGCCCCAGGTGTTTGGACTTGACACAGATGGTCTGTGCACTGTGTCCCAGGCTATCTCTATGAGGGCTCCCTGTGTCCCAGGCTAGCTCCATAAGGTCTCACTGTGTGCCCCAGACTGGACTTGCTCTCACAATCCTATCACCTCAGATTTCTGAGTGTGTGGATTACAGGTCTGAACTACCACATTTAAAAAAAATTTTTTTTCCCAAGACAGGGTTTCTCTGTATAGCCCTGGCTGTCCTGGAACTCACTCTGTAGACCAGGCTGGCCTAGAACTCAGAAATCTGCCTGCTTCTGCCTCCCAAGTGCTGGGATTAAAGGCGTGTGCCACCACTGCCCGGCTTAAATATTTTCTTGTGAGGGGCAGAATAAGGTACTCACCACCCAAGCCTAAGTACCTGAGTTTGATCTCTAAGACCCACATGGTGAAAGGAAAGAACTGAGACCAAAAGTTGTCCTCTATTTTTTATACATGTGCCATGGAACACACACACACACACACACACTAGCTGCTCTTCAAGAGAACCAGGTTCTATTCCCAACACTAGCATGGCTGCTCACAACTGTCTCTAACTCCAGTTTCAGAGATTTTGATGCCTCCTTCTAGCCTTTCTGGTGCACGTGACACATGCAGGCAAAACACCCATACACATAAAATAAAATTTAGAATAAAAAAAAATCCAGCATCTAGGCGTGGCGACACAGATCTGTAATCCCATCTGCTGAGACAGGATGGTCACAAGTCGGAAGCTTGCCTGGGCCACCGGCAGGCAATTTCAGACTGATCATGGGCAACACAGAAAGACCTTCATCCAAAATACAAAGGGGTAAGATGGGTGGGGTTGTCTAGGGGTTAGAGCTCAATGGAGGAGCACTTGCTTGCTAAGCAGAAGTCACTAGATCCAATCCTTAATGTGGGTAAATATTTAAATATCATCTGAACTACATATGTGTAGACTTATCTTGTGACCATCCCGCATACAACGGTTAACACAGAATTCACGCCATGTTAGATGTCAACTAAGCCAGAGATGCTTTAAGGTCAGTGGTGTGAGGGTTGGGCACATTAACTCAATAGTGGAATACTTTCATAGCACACGGGAGGCTCTTGTTTGATACCAGAGCTTCAGGGAAGAGAAGGGTAAGGAGATGATTTAGGAGAATACACATCTCCTAAATACATACGTGTGTATATATATTGTGTGTGTGCACGTGTGTGTGTGTGTACATGTGTATATATGATGCTTAGGGATTTGGTGTCCTCCAAAGGTCCTGGGAGGCAAAGTGATGAGCAGACTTTCGACGTATAGCTGACGTGATTTGTCAACGAGACAGACAGAGACGCTATAGGAAGAGAGCAGGGAAGTATAACAGGGAAGACACTGCAGACATACATCATACATACATCAACATGTGAGCAGACACCACAGACATACATCATACATACATACATATACATGTACACAGACACCACAGACATACATCATACATACATACATACATACACACATATACATGTGAGCAGACACCACAGACATACATCATACATACATATATATACATGTGCACAGACACCACAGACATACATCATATATACATACATACACATGTGCACAGACACCACAGACATACATCATACATACATACATACATCAACATGTGCACAGACACCACAGACATACATCATACATACATACATACATACATACATACATACATATACATGTGCACAGACATACAGACATACATCATACACACACATACATATGCATGTGCACAGACACCACAGACGTACATCATACATACTTTTTTTTTTTTTGAGACAGGGTTTCTCTGTGTAGCCCTGGCTGTCCTGGAACTCACTCTGTAGACCAGGCTGGCCTCGAACTCAGAAATCTGCCTGCCTCTGCCTCCCAGAGTGCTGGGATTACAGGCGTGCGCCACCACCACCCGGCAGAAAACTTTTTTAAGTAAAAAGAGAACTGGATCAGCACAGAGGTAGGCTGCTTCCCTAGTGCGCGAGGCTCTCTATTCAGTCCTCAGCACAGAAAGAGGCAAAAGAGACCATTTGCAGGGCTTAGGGAAAGAGCGGGTATTTCCTTCTGGCGGGTCTGTCTACTGAACACCTGAGCAGAGAACAGTAGCTCTGGTAAAGCCGGTTCCCAGCCTTTAAAAAGAAGCTCTTGGGATCACAGGAGGAGGACTCACTCCTCCCAGAGGGAGGACTCCCAGCAGGGCTGGTCTGTGCTTGCTTCTCCATTGCTGTGGCAGAGTATCTGACAGAACAGTTTAAGGGAGGAGGGATCCATCACGGTGGGGACGGCACGGCAGCAGAAATGCGTGCTGGCTGCTGTTCGCATGTGCAGACAGGAAGCTGGACCAGAATCAGACAGAACCTTCTTCAAAGGCTGGCCTTCGTGACCAACCACCAGCAGCCAGGTCCTGCCTCAGAAAGGCCCCAGAGCCATTCCAATGGTGCCACCGCTGGAGGCTGGTTATTCAAAATGTGAGCCCAAAAGGGCATGTTAAAAATTCAAGGCAGCCCTAGCACAGTGGCACAGCATTTGGAAAGCAGAGGCAGGAGGATCCCCGAGTTTAAGGGCAGTCTGGCCTACATAGTGAGTTTCAGGATCGCCCAGCTTAGGGAGACCCTGTCTTTAAAAAGTAAACCCAAACAAATGAATCAAACAAAAAGATTTAAACCTGTCTGGAGAGATGGCTCAGGGGTTAGGAGTACTGACTGCTCTTCTGAAGGTCTTGAGTTCAGATCCCAGTAACCACAGGGTGGCTCACGACCATCCCTAACGAGATCTGATGCCCGCTACTGGTGTGTCTAAAGACAGCTACAGTGTACTCACATATAAATCTTTTTTTTTTTTTTTTTGGTTTTTTTTTTTCGAGACAGGGTTTCTCTGCATAGCCCTGGCTGTCCTGGAACTCTCTCTGTAGACCAGGCTGGCCTCGAACTCAGAGATCCGCCTGCCTCTGCCTCCCAAGTGCTGGGATTACAGGCGTGTGCCACCACCACCCGGCAGTACTCACATATAATAATGAACAAATCTTTGGGTGGGAGCAAGCAGAGCCAGATCGAGCAGAGGACCTGAGTTCAATTCCCAGCATCCACATGATGGCTCACAACCAACTGTACAGCTACAGGGTACTCATATATATATAATTAATAAATAAATCTTTAAAAAAATATTTAGCGCACAGCATTCCGTAAAGGGTCAGTCCCAGGAACACCAGACTCCTGGCGGCTGTTTGCAGATTCACAGTCTTTATGTGGAACATCAGAGTCTGTCCGTGTGATCAACAGAATAGGAATTTCACAGGAGATAAGAGGTGGTTTGTGACTTTGTAAGTTGAGGTCACAACACATACCTTGTCTACTTCCTTGATTCCTTTATTCCACAAAAAAGCCAATTACCATGCTGTGAGCGACCCAAATAACACAAACTACAGCCCCCTGCCAATGGACATGGACATGAACTTGGAAGTGAATTTCCCAGCCCCCATCGAGCATTCAGATGAATGCAGCCCCAGATAACATAGAGTACAGCGTGCGAGCCAGAACCACCCAGATAAACTATTTCATAATTCCTGTGGCTCGGGAATTATGACTTAATAAATGTTTACTGTTTTGAACTACTCAGTTTGGAGGTGGGGGAGGTGATTTGTTATTCTGCAAAAAATAACTAGCATACTTCTCACAGTCAAGTGGTGGGATGATCCGAGAGAGAGAGAGAGAGAGAGAGAGAGAGAGAGAGAGAGAGAGAGAGACTCCTGCCACCATAGATTCCCTCCTTAGGCAGAGAACTTAATGCTCTGCCCTGGGCCAACCATAGCAGAAGGATGGGAAGCAGAGAAGGGCCTGGAGGAGAGAGGGAGACTGGTTACGGATGGTCTGTCCTGTAACCCTCGGGAGACTAGCCCAAGAAGGATGCTTGTACACCGACTGACATGTTGTATGGCTTTTCCTGGATAAACAGGAACCGGCATCTGTCTGTTCACTCCAGATAGGGCACTAGTCACAAACCAAAGAAACGATCCATTCAAACCTAGCTCTGTGAGCCGGTGGGTTTGCTGGGTATACTTACGAGGAGATGGGTGATGGGTGGTCATCCCTGAGTTATCACTCCAGCAAGGGTGATAACTCAGAAAGGTTGCATCCCTAGATTTTCCCCTCAAGGCTTGCAAGCAGGCAGCTATGCAGAGTGTGAAGAGTCTCCTCTCTCTCCCTAGCAACTGTCACTCTCGTAATCATGGGGAGGGTCTTTGGGAACCCTGTTTCAGGGCATCTTTTTTTTTTCAGGATATCTTGAGACTTGGAATTTTAGTTCAGTTCCTGGGTCTTAATGAGCCTTCCTCTTCCTGAAAGGGAGGAGCATTTCCATTCCAAAGAAATGGAATGTACAACACAAGAACTGAAAGGCAAGGACTGGCAGTAGGCATGTGACAGAACTGAGCTGAGCCTGCCACATATGAATCCAGGATCAAGGCTGGCAAGATGGCCCAGCAGGCTAAAAATGTTTGCCAACGTGGTGGTTTGTATTTGCTTGGTGTGGCACTAGTAGGAGGTGTGGTCTTGTTGGAGTGGGTGTGGTCTTGTTGAAGTAGGTGTGGCCTTTTTAGAGTAGGTGTGGCCTTGTTGGAGTAGGTGTGCCACAGTGGGCCTGGACTTTAAGACCCTCGTCCTAGATGCCTGGAAGCCAGTATTCTGCTAGCAGCCTTCAGATGAAGATGTAGAACTCTCAGCTCCTCCTGCACCATGCCTGCTTGGATGCTGCCATGTTCACACCTTGATGATAACACACTGAACCTCAGAACCTGTAAGCCAGCCCCACGTTAATGTTGTTGTTATAAAAGTTGCCTTGGTCATGATGTCTGTTCATAGTTGTAAAACCCTAACTAAGACAGCCACCAAGCCTTCTGTCCTGATTTCCATCCTTAAGATGTGCATGGTGGCCGGGCAATGGTGGCATACGCCTTTGAACCCAGCACTTGGGAGGTAGAGGTAGGCGAATTTCTGAGTTCGAGGCCAGCTTGGTCTACAGAGGGAGTTACAGGACAGCCAGGGCTATACAGAGAAACCCTGTCTCAATAAAACAAACTAATAAAAAACAAACAAAAAAACCCTCATGGTGTTAGGAGAGAACTGACTCTTGCAAGTTGACCTTTGACCTCTACATGTGCACCGTAGTGTATGCTTACATGCACTCATACATAAATAACTGCATTTGAAGACTCCATGATCTGCCCAGCCTGAGCCCACCTGTAATCCCAGCACTCAGGATGAAGAGGCTGTAGGATGGCCCCACATTCAAGGCCGGCCTGGGTAACATAGTGAGTTCCAGGCTTGTCATGACTACAGAGTAAGACCTTGTTCCAAGACAGCAAGGAAAACAGTGACCCAAAATCTGGACACAAGTTATTCTACCGAAGCAGTGACAGCTAAAAGGTGGAATGAATGGGAAGAGTTACATGGTGGAAGGTAAGTAAAAATAATTACTCACCTCTTCCTGTCCCTAAGAGAAAGGCAGGGAAGGAGAGCGTGCTGCAGAGCCAAGTCATGTTCCATTCCACACAACACCAGACACACACACACACACACCCCTCACACACAGAGGTATATACACACCAGTGCATCTCTCCACTCAACAAGTACTGCAACTGGGGGGAGGGGAGACAGACCAGAGCACTGACTGCCCTGGAGCTGGAGGCCAAACAGCGCTTGTTTGAACTCATGAGACCCCCAGTTCAATCCCGAGCTTTCTCCAAGCCTAGAGAAAGCTGAACGAGGGCACCAGAGAGCTACATTTACAACTGAGATAGTAGAATTAAACCCATTTGATGAATTATATTTCAAAGATTTTAATTTAAAAAAATCTTTTTAGATTTATTATATTTTACGGGTTTGGATGTTTTACCTCCACGTATGTATAGCACATGCATGGTTGGCGCCTGTAAATATCGGAAGTTGTATCAAATGAATCGCAGGGAACTGCAGGGCCAGATGGTTGTGAGCCACCTTGCAGGTGTTAGGAACTGAACTTGAATCCTTTACAAGAGCAACAAGTGCTCTTAACCACTGAGCCTCTTTCCAGTCTCTTTTTTTTTTTCTTAAATGATGTATGTGTCTGTGTGTCTGTGTGTGGGTACATATGTGAACGTGCAGTTGATTATAAGGCCCACATAAGGCACCGGACCCCCTATAATTGGAGTGACCAGTAGTTCTGAGATGCCGGTATGACTGGGAATTGAAGTTGCGTCCTCTGCAAGAGCAGAACTCACTGTCAACAGCTGAGTTCTCTTCAACCCGAAACCAGCATTGTTTATTGGTTTTGAGACAAGGTATCACCATGTAATTCTGGCTGACATAGAACTCTCTGTATAGCTCAGGCTGGCCTCAAACTCACAGAGATCCACCTGACTCTGCTTCCCGAGTGCTGGGATTAAAGTTGTGCACTGCCACACCCAGCCTTGACTGGGGTTTTAATACTAAAGGTTACATGTGGGATCCTTCTAAAACTTCAGAAGGAATTTGGTGAGAATTTCCCAAGCAATTTTTCTTGAAAACAAACTATACCATATTATGACCTTGCTGGGTTAAAATTCCTTAAAAAAAAAAATATTTGCTTTTCTGTCCCTTAAGCACAGCTCCACAAGAGGACACGAGAGATTTTTGAAGGGTTAGAATCAGAACAGGTATAAATGGAGTCAAAAATCTACTTCTGTGTGAGCCTTAGTGGATTTTTAAGCTTTCCAAAATCTCTACTGGAAAATTAAACTAATGCCCCACGTTGTTGTAAAGTAATGTAAAGTTCTGGGCACATGCCTTTGATTCCAGCACTCAAGAGGCAGGGGCAGGTGGGCCTCTGTGAGTTTAAGGCCAGCCTGGTCTACAGAGTGAATGGTAGGACAATCAGGACTACACATTGAGACCCTGTCTTGAAAAAACCAAATCAAATCAAGTCAAATCAAATCATAAACAAATTGATGTGAGTGAACATGGAATTGCACTGCCAATCATAGAAAAGAAATAAATAATAATGACTAGTTTTCTTAATTGCTCATGACTACAAAAAAGGGGCCAATGAGAGGGCTCACTGGGTAAACTGGCTCACTTGCTGCCAAGCTCGAGGACCCGAGTTCAAGCCCCAGTGCCTACAGAGTAGGAGAACACTAACTCTGGGCAAAGTTGTCCTCTGACCTCCAATCATGTGTGTCAGATGTGCTTGCATGCACACACACATACACAGAGAGAGAGAGAGATTGAGAAAGAGAGAGGTACATTCAAAAAACATTTTTTGATAGATTTATTTTTATTTGTCAGTTGATTCTCAGCACTCACAGGCAATTTCACAGTCTGTCACTCCAGTCCCAGGGGATCCAATGGCCTCCATGGCCTCCATGGGCACCTGCACACACATTGTGCACCATCATATTTTTAAGCAAACATTCATACAGAGAAAATAAAAATAAAACTAATATCTATCTATCTATCTATCTATCTATCTATCTATCTATCTATCTATTTACTTATTTTAAGAAAAGACCTCACAGTAGACAGGAGAGGCACTCACCCCTGAACTCAGGAACCATGAGAGGGCAGACTGTGAACAGATTAATCCACGGCCGCTCAAGCTCAGCTCACCATTTCCTTGATGGAAATAGATGTATTTTCCCCCTTTTGGTTGACTAAAATCTTGGCTCATTTGTTCCTATAGCAAAACCCTCAGACCCGTTAATTTGCATAGAATCCGAGTTCACTGCACTCACAGTTCCGGTGTCTGGGAAAGCCAATAGACGGGGAGAACTGCGTGCTGTATCACAACATGGTAGACGGCCAGGTCCTCTCTTTCTCTTCTTGCCAAGCCATGATGCCCTCCTTCTAGTGACTTTACCTAATCCTAATTCCTTCTCCAAGTCTCCACTCCCAGGCGGCACTGACACAAGATTTTTGAGGACTGAATTGCCAACACATGAATTCTACGAGGCACACCCAAACCAGAGCCCCAGGAAGGACTGTACAGCCAAGAATTGAACTTGGATAGAAAGTGCACCCGAGTCAGTGCTCTTGTGTAAAAACCCCGGAGGCCCAGCAATGCCAGCCACGCACTACAGGCTCTCTAAGGAGCTTGGGTGGTGGCAAGCATTTAGATAAACTTGAGGAAATCTGGACTTCTGGGAATGAAGATCTCATGTTTTGATTTCTGGGTGGGGTGGGGACATAATCAGAACTTGCCTGATTGATTTGCCCAAGGTGATAGATTGCCACCTGTGGATTGTGACAGTGCCATGTATCTCAGGGTCACTATGACTGTGGTGAAACACCCTGACCAAAGCTACTCAGGGAGGAAAGGGAGGAAAGGGTCCGTATGGCTTAACACTTCCACATCACAAATCATCATCAAAGGAAGTCAGGACAGGAAGTCAAGCCTGCAGGCAGGAGCTGCTGCAGAGTCCATGGAGGGATGCTGCTTACCGGCTTGCTCCTCACGGCTTGCTTGGCCTGCTTTCTTATAGAACCCAGGACCGCCAGCCCAGGGATGGCACCACCCACAATGGACAGGACCTTCTTACATCTATCACTAATTAAGAAAATGCCCTACAGCTGGGTTTTTCAGGAGCATTTTCTCAATTGGGTTTCTCTTCTCTCAGATGACTCTTCTATCAAAGTTGACACAAAAACTATCCTGCACACCATGAGTGTGACCACCAGTGAAGAAGAATTGACCAAAGATTCTCTGACCTTCCAAGGGCAGTTCCAATAGAATGCTTACAGCAACACATGCGGCCAGAATTGTGCTTGTGGTGAACCGGTCAGGAACTCAATTTAAGCCTAGTGGTTGTTGCACACACCTTTAATCCTAACATTTGGGAGACAGAGGCAGGTGGATCTCTGAGTCTAAGGCCAGCCTAATCTACTCAGTGAGTTCCATGACAGCCAAGGCTACCCCCCTCTCTCTTTTCTTCTCTCAGGAAATAAAATGCCAAGGCTCAGTGGTTAAGAGCACTTGCTGCTTGTGCGCTTTTGCAGAGGTTCTGGGTTCTGTTGCCAGCACCCACACGGTGGCTCACAACCATTCATATAACTCCAGTTTCAAGGGATCTAAAAGCCTATGTTACCTTTGTACACACCAGGCTTGCATGTAGTACAGCATATGTACATGCTGGCTAAACACACAGACATGAAATAAGTACATCTTTAAAAAGGCAGCACAACACAGGGGCTGGAGGAATGGCTCGGAGGTTTACAGCAGGGACAGCTCAAGCGGAGGGCCTGAGTTAGGTCCAGCACCACACCTGGAGCCTCACAGCTGCCTCTAACTCCAGCTCTAGGGGATTAGAGGACACTAGCTTTCCTGACTCCAGTATACTCGTGAGTGCTCACACACACACACACACACACACACACAGAGAGAGAGAGAGAGAGAGAGAGAGAGAGAGAGAGAGAGAGAGAGAGAGAGAGAACAAGCGAGCAAGAACTTAATATAGTCTCAGGAAACAGACTCACAGTTTTATATCTAAAGCCACTGGCCGAGCGCTTCCTGCTCTCATGCCCCTCTGTACTCTGCTCTCTGGCACTGTTGCCGCTTCTTCAGAGGAGATCCAACCCGCTCTACAGACACCTACGCCGCTGTCCTAAGCACACGGCTGGGACGAGTGTGCATGGTGACCAGCAGTGCTGAAAGCGGTGATCTCTAGTGACTTCTGAGCACCAGGAGTGGCTCGGAGAGGGGACCCCTGACTTCTGAACACCAGGAGTGGCTCGGAGAGGGGACCCCTGACTTCTGAACACCAGGAGTGGCTCGGAGAGGGGATCCCCTTATCCTCATCACCAGGCTTGTGCCCCACCTCAGCACCTCAACAGCTGTTGTCACCCTAGCCTTTCCCTGTCTCTGTCTTGTGTCCAGTGTGTAGCTCTTCCTACCAGACCTCATTCTCGACACATTGCTAAACAGTGTCCCGTGCTCTCTTTCTTTTTCTTTAATTTTGTTTTGTTTTGCTTCATCCCAGAGTTGAAGAGAAATCGAAGAAGGTGGGCAGTGGAGAGATACTACCTGGGAGAGAGGCTGCCTGCTGGGCAAGCAGCTGTATGTCAAATTCTTCATGCTATTGTCCTTGCTGCAGGAAAACTCTGTTTTTCAGTTTTAAAAGTGTGGTAAGACATGAGAATGCCTGATTGAATTCACAAAGGAAATGCCGCACTCAAGTCCTGGCCTGGGGAGAGACTTCAGGCTGCTATCTCATCCAGTCCTTTCAGAAGGCTCTTGGTCCCCATGCAAAGGGAGAAGAAAAGGCCCTGAGAGGTGAACCATTGCTCCAGTTCAACAGCTATGGAGGACTACGAGCCTTCATGTTCAGTACAGCCCTTTCCCGGCACCAGCTTGTAACCTGAGAAGTCTGACTGTGCTGTGTGATGAAGCCTGTCACTCAAGAAACAGAGTGACGGAAAAACAAAGCACACACACACACACACACACATATACACATATTTATACACACACAAATACACACATATATACACACCTATGCCTACACATACATGCACACACATATGCATATACACATACACACATATATAACACATATGCATACACACATATGCATATACACATATATATACATACAAATATGCACACATACACACACAGTATGTCCATAGTACACACACATATACAAACACACATAACACACACATACACATATACCACATATACACATATACATGCATAGCACACATGCATACCATACACACACACATATACACCTATACACACAACTATGCACACACATACATGCACATATGAATACACACACATACACATATACATACACATATATACAAATACACAGACACAGACATATATGCACATACACACAGCACATATACACACATATATACAAACACACATACACATACACACAAACAACATACACACATGCATACACATAGACACACATGCACACACATATATATACACATATACACACATATATGCACACACACATATATACAACACACATACACCACACACACACACACACACAGCACATACACATACCACCTACACACACAGCACAGCACAGCACAGCACACACACATAACACACACATATCAACACAGACAAAGGTAAGTTAAATTTTTTTAAGACTTTTTATTTAATTATATACATATGAGAACATGAGATTCCCTGGAGCTGGCGTTACAGGCAATTATTAGCAACCACGTGGGTCCTGGGAACCCAACCCTTGTTCTCTGTAACAGCAGTACACACTCTTAATCACTGAGCCATGTCTTCTGCCCCCTATTTTTTTATTTAACTTTTTATTGATTCATTGTGAATTTCACATCATGTACCTCAATCCCACTCATCTCCCCATCCCTTCGTATCCACCCTCATCTCTTGCAACCCCCCCCAAAAAAGAAGAAAATACCTCATTGTGGAAACTGCAGTGTGTCACGGTGTGTCCCATGGCACACCCTTTTGTTCACACTTCTTTACTTGCAAGTGTTCATTGCAATGACTCACTCATTGGTCTGCTTCCAGGTCTCTGGCTTCTGCTACACGATTAATACTTGATCCTACTGGGATTCCTCTCGGATGTCCTGTTGCTGCCCTGTGTCATGGAGACCCTGCAGCGTCAGATCTCCAGTCCCAAACACTTCACAAACTCTAGCAGTTCATAGATGGGATAGATGTTGGGGTGGACCAACTCAAAGCCCTGGATCCAGGCTTCAGAAGATCTGAACTGCTCAGCCTGTCAGCTCTCCCACACCCACACCACTAGGGTGGGCTCTCCAGCTCTGCCCCTGCTAGCTCACTCAGTGCTGTACCTGGCAATGGCCACTCTCATACCCTTGGGGCTGGTTCGCAGGCAACTCTTACAACTATAGCCAGCTCCCTACTTTTTTGGGGGAAGGCGATTGAAACTCCCCATATATAGCATAGATTCCAGGCTAGCCTCAACTCACAGAGATCTACCTGCCTCTATCTGATGAGTGCCAGGACTAATGGTGTATACCCCACACCTGGCAAATTAAAAAAAAAAAAAAAAAAAAAAAAAAAAAACAACGTTTTGAGACAGGGTCTCTCTACACAGCCCTGTCTGTCCTGGAACTCACTATCTACAGCAAACTGGCCTTGAGTTCATAGAGATCTGCCTGCCTCCGACTCCTGAGTGCTGGATTTAAAGGCATGTACCACCATGACCAGCTTAAAAATATTTTTTAAAGACTAAAGAGATGGCTCGTGTAAATAAATGGTGAACAGCCCAAGTATGTAGTAATTCCAGGTTCAAAAGGTAGAAACAGGGGCTCCCCAAGAGGGGGCTGGCTGGCACCAGTAGCCATATTGGCAAGCTCTGAGTTTGTTTGAGAGACCCTGGCTCTGCCTCACGGAAGGAAGGTTGTAAAAGCACGAGCGAGGGTGGAATTTCTTTCTATTTATTTTTAGCCACAGCCAGGCAGCACTGGAATGACCACTCATCTTCATAACAGTTCTCTTGACATTCTTCTTTTTCTCCATGCTGGGGATTGAACCTGGGGCCCTGCATAGGCTAGGCAAAGTACTCCATCACCAAACTGGCTGCCTTGCAGTGATTCTGTGCTCTTGTACATCCTAAGATCTAGGGACACTGGGCCGTTCAGACATTCTGCTTCCTATAAACCTAAAGAGAGATGACTGGAACTGGAGAGGTGGTTCAGCGGTTAAGAGCACTGACTGCTCTTCCAGAGGTCCTGAACTCAATTCCCAGCAACCACGTGGTAGCTCACAACCATCCGTAATGGGATCTGAAGACAGCTACAGTGTACTCACACATAATCAATAAATAAATCTTTTTAAAAAATGGGGGAGATGACTGAGCAGGAGGTGACAAGGTGACATCTTTTGTATTTTCTGTTACACTTTTCAGGTAAGGCTGGCCCTGTTCACTAATTATTTGGGAAAAGAAGCATGAGGTCAGCAGACAGACAGACAGACAGACAGAGGGGAACAGGAATGAGTTAGCCCATTGATCAGCTTCCAATTCACACAAGGGTGAGACCATAGTCAGGTGCTAGGGGCCAGTGATCCCAGGCACTTTGCTTTTACTCCTTTGTAAATATTTAGCATTTGTTATCTTGGTTATCTTGGTCTTCGGATTTCTCTAGCGATCCCTAGCTAATCCCTTACACTACAAAAAGGTCAGGGCTGGGGACATGGCTCAGTGGTAGAGCATTTCTTTATGTGTACAAAGCCCTGTGTGCTCTCCCCAGCATGGAAAAGCCAAGCACCTTGAAGAGGTGGGTGTGCTGGCACATACCTGTGCCGTCAGCCCTGGAGAGCTTGGTAGGGAGGATACTGAGTTCAAAGCCAGCCTGGATTACAACATAGGAAGGCCCTTTCACAAACAAATAAAAAGACAGCCTGTTGGATGGGTGACAACAGATGTAGACCACAATCTTACCTAGGACTTGCTTCAAGGGTGTATAAAGAATTAGGGATGTATAGCTCAGTGCTAGAACATATCTGCTACACAATTAAAAGACTTTAGCTTTGATCTCTAGCCCAAAGAATCAAAAGCGATGGAGACAGACAGACAGACAACAGACAGACAGACTTGGTGTGTTTTCAGAAGCAGAGAAGAAAACAGTCTTGCTTGGGTAACCAGACTTGGGGACGGTGAGTGCTGCGGTGTGGAGCAGTGAGCAGAAGAGGGAAGGGGAGGGTGAGTCCCAGCTTGGGTCTGTGGAGCCCCTCGGGTCCATGTAACCTAGTGCTCTTTACAAGGGCTTTGGACAAGAAGAGTTTGCGCGGGAGGGGGGGTGGGGGCGGGGGGTGGGCTTCCCTCTCCATGATTTGCTAAGACGTCTAAGTTCTGACCTTTTGTTCTGTGAAGATGATTCCAGCTTACCTCTACCTAGTATCACTGCCTCCCCACAGAGGCCAAAGTGCCCAGATGGAATCTTGTTTAGTCCTGTGTGACCTTTCTCTCCGCTCCTCTCTCCTTCCCCATCATTCTACGGGTCTCCCTCTGGAGAAGGAGGCCAGGAGTAGATGGAGACACACAGTGATTTTAAAAAATAAAAATAAACAAATGAGGGCATCTGGGAAGGAGCCTACTATTAGTGTTTGGCTAAATGACTGTGTCGCCGAACTGCCTTTTAAATATTTATGTGTATAGCCGTGGATTTGTGCTGCTCTCTCCTTTGCAAGGGGACTTATGTAGTCAAAATGCTGACAGCGAGCGAGCGTCTCTGAGTGCTCGGCCCTAAATGGGACATCTATACTAACACCCGTCTCCTCCATAAGCACCATCTAGGCTCGGAGAACATCTTAGATGAGGGGGAGAAGGAATGGAAGAGCGGAGCAGAGCTGTCTTCTGGGCAAGCCATGGCCACTAAACTCACAGGAACTAAGAGCAGTTGTGGTTACTGCCCTAGATGGAGCCAATCAAGTTTTCAGAATGGATAGGGGACAGGCTCCTAAAATACCCAAGCCCTAGACTAGAAGCTATTGATACCTGGGGGGGGGGGGGGGAGGGGAGGAGGATCAGGAGTCATTTCTCTTTGTGGGTGCGGCCTCTGGTTGGCTGCCCATGGAGCTCCGCCCCATACCCCCGGGCAGCACCAATCAGGCTGAGAAAGGGGTGGGGCATGAAGTTGGAGGGAGACATATTGTGGGTTAGAGGTCCGGAGTAGATGTCATCAAAATACTTTGACTGCATATACCAAATTCCTAAAGGACAAATAGAATCTTTTTTTTTTTTTTCAAGCAAGGAGTAAGGGCGTGTTCTCTCTAAAAAGCATTTGCCTCATGTGGTCACTAAGCCCATCTATTGAACTCTTGCTATAACCCGTGAAGACCTCACTGAACATCATCACACAACACTCAGAAGCCCAGGCCTCATGGACACTCAGTGCCGCTGCAAAACTCTGACCCAACACGGGAGGGGGCGGGGGGGGGGGAGGAACGTCCATCTTTCCGTGGTTCCGCTCCCTAGGAGAATACCACGCCAGGTGCCCCCAGGGACCTTGGCAACAAACCTACAAACCCAGTTGATGCCAACTGCTTCATAGCTTGGCGTTCCTGTCCGAGGCACATCCCTTCCTCGGTCCGGCCCCTCCCACCTGATGTTTTAGCTTTATTTGCTTTACTCTTGACATTCTCTACACCGAGGTCCCCACACCCTCACTTGCTGGGATGATTTGAGTTGGGACTTGAGCTGGCTAATTTTTGGCTTATTTTTTGTTCCCCTGTGCAGGGAGGAAAGTCCCTTCTCCCTGTCCTTGTGAGACAATGCAATGGCTTGGACATGTCCATATGGCCTATGCAGGCTTGTGTGAGAGCTAAATGCATAGGCTAGCTATACACACCGATGATGCTGCCCATCCCCTGTTAAATGCACCCACAGTCCCCAGCCAGCCTATCCACTCCAGGGCCATGACACGCCCCAACAGGCATAGGTTCAGGGAAGGGCTTAGGCTCTCGGCACCATGAGCAGAAAGGCTGGGTCTTTGCCCACAGCTCCTCCATCTTGGGAACCTAGAAGGTGGAGAGGCTGAGAATCCAGTTTGGAAGGGTTAGATCCTGGTTCACCAATTCAGACTCCTGCGTTAACATAATACCAGGGATGAGAAAAGGAGTGAACCCTTGCCCAGGACTCAGAAGAGAGTGGGGGAGGTAGACATACTGCCCTGGACTACACTCAGAAAGGGCGGTTCAGGACCAAGGACCTCGTGACTGTCAATACCTGAAGGAGAACCTTGGCCCAGACTCCTTACTTGAAGAAGGAGGCAACTCAGATGAGTAAGGGCTTGGCACCCCGAGACAGAGAGATTGGTGCCTTTCCCTGCCCCCCCCCCCCAAAGACGTTTCTCCTTTCTCACAGTCTAGCTGCTGTGACGAGCGGACATCCATCCAGGTTACCTAGATTCTTTTCTATATTACTTAATGAGAAAGTATGGCAGATAGATACCCGACCTAGAGGTGCAGGCTGACAACCATAGCCCCTGAGCCACGAGTCTGACCTCCTCTGATACCTCTTACATTACCATCTATTTATTAATTATTATCTATGCGTATGAGCGTTTTGCCCGCATGTGTGTATGCATAGCATATGTGAACCGGGTTCCCTCAGAGAAGGCATTTGATCTCTGGAACTGGAGTTACAGACGGTTGTAAGTCACCACGTGGGTGCTGGGATCTGAACCTGCCTCCTCTGAGTCTTCAAATCCTCTTAACCACTCAGCCATCTTTCCAGCCCTGAATTTCACTTACTTCTCGGAGTCAACTCTTACTCTCCTAATTGCTTTGGGAATCCGACTGTGAGTTAGTTAACTTGACTTTAACAGACCGAGGTTCTGTTCCTAGCTGTCCACTGTTGTTTCTGTGTTGCTTTTCTCCCGCTTGCTCCTTCCCGTCGGCTTCCAAGCCAAGTAGCTCAAACGCTTGTTTTTCTTTCCTTCTGTTGGCTTCTGTCGCTTCGACTGAGTGCCTACCTACAGAGCATGAGTAAACACAGACCTGAAAAAGGGCAAAATAAAAATAGCCAATTGGTCGATAATAGAACGGAGAGGTTTGTAAGGATAGGGAGGGCGGGGGGGGGGGGGGGGTGTCTATTAGCCACTGGGATGACTAGTAGGCACTTCCGGGGAAGCCTGGTAGGCACTTCCGGGGACCTGGGGTTGCTTTCAAACAATGCAAGGGGTTCTTCTGGGTTGACAAAGGCAGGGTGGGGGGTAGTTGCCCAACCTGAGGGTACTGTTCACTAAAAAGCTGTTCTTCTGGCGTGTGTGTGTGTGTGTGTGTGTGTGTGTGTGTGACCTCCTCACAAGGAACTTCCTCCAGCTGACTGTTTACAGAACCCACCAGCCGTGATGCCGGAGCATTAAGTCAGCCTCTGCCACCAAGCCTCCCCACAACACCGCATGAGTATTCCGTTTTGTTTGGGCTTTTTGCTGCTGGTATCGATTGTTGTTTTTATTGGCAGTCTGTGTACCAAAGTAAAAATAAACACAGGGGAGATAGAGAAGGGTTTTCTGTGTCTCCAGGGCCAGGAGAAGCCTTGCTGGGAAACCCAGGGGTCAACCCAGGCCCTGTGCTTAGCGTATAGCTCCAGCAACTGAGGTAAGGATGTTTGTCAGCCTTCACAGAGTGGACAGCTGTGGGTGGATAGCTGTGGTCATCCCCGCACACTGAGTTCATAGCTGCCAGATGACATCCAAGTAGGGCTGACCAGGAAGCAGTGATCTCAAGGCTAGAACAGCAACCACACCCCTCGGGTTCGTTTCCACAAGCAGCTGCCTCAGCTGGCCAGTCACCACAATTTGGGGTTAAGGCTATGGTTCTGAAAGGGCAGGCAGCAACAGCTATTACTACACAGGCAAAGCCTATTCACAGAGAGTTGTCGTGTCATGTTTGATGTGTAATCTCATGTGCTTAGCCAGGTGATGCTGTGTTATCATTCTTCCTGCCGTCAAATTAAGCACTAAGACCACAACTCAACAATAAAATCAATCCAGGCATGGTGGTGCCTGCCTGTAAATTCTGCGCTTGTGGGGTGATGGACGGAGGATCAGGAGTTCAAGGTCAGCCTCAGATTTGAAGAGTTCAAAGCCATATCAGGATATGTAAGACCTTTTCTCAACAAAACAATCGTTCTTACTGCCATTTACAGACAGGAACTAGGACTAACGGTGGAGATCTGAGAGGCCTACGATTTAGTGCCTAGGTTCAAAATTTGCATCTGTAAGATGTAAAAAACACCATCTGTAAGATGTAGAGTTCCTGTGTGTTTAGTTGCTTATTAAGTTCCCTCTCCTGCCCCTTAAGGCTTTTCCTTCTTTTTGCCACTTTTCGGATGCTAGGCTGTAAGCCAAAGGTGTGCAAGAATTTTGGCTTGTTCATTGCCTTATCGTTAGAGTCTGAAACAAGTGTTCGTTCAATGAAAACTCAACCCTAAATAGAAACGACAGGTGAAAAACCTAGGTCAGAGCCTGACCCCTTAGCACCTTAGGGGTAGGGTGATCTCTAGACAGAACCGAGCAGTGGGCTGGGGGAGTTCGGAGGACAACCTATTTCTTGCATTGGGCCAAGGTCAGCAAAAATCCCAGAAGTTAGGAGGCTGTAATGCCAGCCTGAACCCTCAGGTTCCCTTTTCTTTTTCTAAACCAGGAAATGCATTTTTCTCGCTGGGCCCGCGGAGAAGCACCACCCGCCCCAGAACGCAGCAACAGAGTGCAGGGGACCCGGAAGCAGCCGGGCGCGTGGGGCTTGGGAGTCGGACTCCCTAAGGAGGAGCGCGGGAGAAGCCCGGCGCCGAGCTGGAGCTTGGCTGGGCGCACCCCCGCCCCGGGCTCCCGCGCTCGCCCAGCGCCGTTCCACCTTAAGCGCTCAGACCTCCTTAAGCGGGGCGCGCGAGCCGTGGGTAGGGGCGGGACCTCGCATGCAAATAAGGGGCGTGGGGCGGCGGGGCGGGGCGGGCGGGGCGCGGTCTGACGTCAGGCCCTCGGCTGGGGCAGTTGGCGCGGCGGCGGCGGAGCGGCAGGAGGGCAGGAGCGGCGGCGCCGAGTGAGGCGCGCGGCGGGGCGCGGGCAGCGGCGGGGCCAGAGCAACATGGCGCCGGGGGGCGGGGGCGGGCGGCGGGACGGCTGGCCGGCCCGAGGGCGCCTCCTCCTGGCCGCGCTGCTGCTGCTGCTATGGACACGGGCGGCCAGCGGCCAGAGCAGCCCCCAGCAGAGCGTGATCCTAGGCATGAGGCTGGCGAGCTGCAACAAGTCGTGCGGGATGAACCCGGATGGCAGCATCTTCGTGTCGGAGGGCAGCACGGTGAACTTGAGGCTCTATGGCCACAGCCTGGGCGAGATCTCCAGCAACCTGATCTCCTTCACCGAGGTGGACGACGCCGAGACGGTCCACAACTCCACCAACTGCCTGGAGCTCACCAAGGACTTAGTGGTCCAGCGTCTGGTCAACGTGAGCCGCGGGAACACGTCGGGGATGCTAGTGGTGATTACCAAGTTCCTGCGGAGGAGCGAGAACATGAAGCTGTACGCGCTGTGCACCCGGACCCGGGCCGACGGGCCCTGGATCAAATGGACGGACAAGGACTCCCTGCTCTTCATGGTGGAGGAGCATGGGCGGTTTCTGCCGCTCTGGCTGCACATCCTTCTCGTTTTGGTGCTGTTGGTGCTGTCGGGCATCTTTTCCGGCCTCAACCTGGGGCTTATGGCCCTGGACCCGATGGAGCTGCGCATCGTGCAGAACTGTGGAACTGAGAAGGAGAGAAAGTACGCTCGCAAGATAGAGCCCATCAGGCGCAAGGGCAACTACCTGCTCTGCTCGCTGCTCTTGGGGAATGTGCTAGTCAACACCTCCCTCACCATCCTTCTAGACAACCTCATCGGGTCTGGCATCATGGCAGTGGCCTCCTCCACCATTGGCATTGTCATCTTCGGGGAGATCTTACCTCAAGCCCTGTGCTCCCGCCACGGGCTGGCTGTGGGTGCTAACACTATTGTTCTCACCAAAATCTTTATGCTCCTCACCTTCCCCCTGAGTTTCCCCATTAGCAAGCTCCTGGACTTCGTCTTGGGTCAGGAGATCCGCACTGTTTACAACCGGGAGAAGCTGATGGAGATGCTGAAGGTTACAGAGCCCTATAACGACTTGGTGAAGGAGGAGTTAAACATGATCCAGGGTGCCCTGGAACTAAGGACCAAAACGGTGGAGGATATCATGACCCAACTCCATGACTGCTTCATGATTCGCAGCGATGCCATTCTGGACTTCAACACCATGTCGGAGATTATGGAGAGTGGCTACACTCGCATTCCTGTGTTTGAAGACGAGCAGTCCAATATCGTAGATATCCTTTATGTCAAAGACTTGGCGTTTGTTGACCCGGATGACTGCACCCCGCTCAAGACCATCACTCGCTTCTACAACCACCCAGTGCATTTTGTTTTTCATGACACCAAGCTGGACGCCATGCTGGAGGAATTCAAGAAGGGTAAGGACTCTGTGGCTCCTGGTTAAATGTCCTTTTGATACCTCTGGTTCCCCTGAAGCATCCCCCGCATGCTTTCAAGTCTGTTGATTTTACCCTTCTGTGTGTGTGATTGATTCTGGGTCCCTCCGTCCATCGCTTCCTAGGCCTTTGGTGGGAACGTTATCAGGCGCAGCAGAAGCAGTTCCCAAGCCTTTGCCCTCTGCCGGGCACTGTGCTCTGGGTTTAAGTTGAATCAAAGCTGAAGGAGCTGCACTTGTCTGGAGCTGGGGGAGGGAGACAGGGCAAACCTGAAAAGAGGCAGCCCCCTGGCCTCACGGAAGCTTGAAGTGTGGGGAGGGGAAGGAACCTGGGAGCTGAAGGTGTTGTCACAGGGGGGGATGCATTTGAGGGAAATCCTAAAAGATGAAGTGACTTGGGGCCCAGTCACACCCCTCTTGTGGGGAAGCCAAGGATTCACTTGTGGCTCAGCAGGTGGCTGTGTCTAGTGGACCTTCTGGCTCTGCTGGCCCGTGACCACCAGGGGATAGGTTGGAGTATTCGAACACCTTTCCACCTGAGTTTGTTCCAGGTTTGGAGCTGTGAGTCCTCACCAGGCAGTCACCCTCCAGCCCACGGGCCAAACTGGGAGATCTCTTCTTGGCTCCTGACTCAAACAATGACAACTAGCAGTTTTCATGGCTTAGCAGAAACCTGGAGAGCAAGCTTTGGTTACTGTTCCATCTTTCCCAAGAGCCAAACATAAACTTGCCCCCACTCCCAGTCTTCAGGTGGCCTTGCTCTCTGTGTGTGTGTGTGTGTGTGCATGTGTATGTGTGTGTTTTCTCATGTGTGCTTGGCTAGCTCCCAGGTAGGTAGGCACTTAACACGGTTTACTCCCCTGCCTCCAAGCTCAGTCAGGGCACACACCCTTTTCCTTATTCCCAACCAAGGCTTCCTCCCTCTTCTACCCTGAAACCCTCAAAGTGGCTGTAAACAAGGCGGATATCATATGAGTGAAACCCTCCTAGGCTGAAGGAGGTGAGGAGGGAGAAAGGGCGACTCTTTAGAACCCTGAAGCTTGTTCTGTAGGGACTTTGCTTCATAATCCTGGTGCCAACTTTCCTCCTGTATGTAGAGCTGTTTCTGGCAAAGGCTCAGGCTGACCTGGGAACCACAAGTTGTGGATAAGCCCGGGGTCATTTCGGAACCAGGAAGGTGGTGGACAGTCTTGAAATAGGATCAGGAGAGAAGAGATGGCCCTACCAGATCTGGTCTTAAAAGGTGCACTTGGGTCTGGTCAAGGCCGAGGAGGCAGGTTGGTACTCTCCCTTTTAAGTTTTCCACACAGATCTCAGCGTCAGAGCTGAGGGCATCTTGAGGACTGCAAGCCAGCACTGGAGACAGTCTGGGTGGCACGGGAGGAGATTTAGTGGTGGAGCCCCAGGAGCCTGTTTCGCTCTGGGTCTGAGTAGAAACAGTGGGGACTGTGTCTCGACTCTGTTTTGCAGCTGGGGAACCTGAAAATTTCTCTGCAATGGCTTCATTTGGAACCTGGTGAGGACTCTCATGACAGTTTCTTTCTCAGCTGCCTCTGGTCTGAGGTGGTTTTCTGGTGACAGATATCCCCACCAGTCCCTCCCCATCAGTTTGGTTAGATCTGGACCCATCTAGTATGAATCGGCTTAATTTGGTGTCCAGCTCTGGATTAGCAGGGCTGACCTCTGTTCTGTGGGAGCGTGCTGGGCCAGGGCAGGGCATTTTTGGACTCTACTCTGTCCTGTGAAGAAGTGTTCTTCACCAAGCTGGAAAAACAGAGCCGGCATCTCTTAGGCCAGAGTTGTTCTGGACTGAGCTCTACCCCCACCATTTGGCCCACCAGACTTTCCTTGACAGAGGCTTGTGGCCTGAGTCCAGGCCTTAGAGTGTGGGTCCCAAGCAGTTTATGCAAAAGCGGAAGCAACCTATCCTGTGGGTCATGGAAATGACAGTGTGACACAGTGGTCACTCCTTATGAACTGGCCCTGGGCCATGTGTGCTGCCTTCCCGATATCTGGAGGACGGAGGAGACCAGTTTTAATTTGTAAATTACCACTGAGGTGTCCTGCCATTGCCTACACCTCCCGCCGTGGCTGTGTGGGCTTTCCTGGGTCTTTCTATCTGGTGCCCACCCCTAGTCTGAGGCTACCCAGGATGTGACACACACCCAGAGTGCATTTTACAGCTTCTAAGATTTTCTCTCCAAGGTTAGTGTCTGGAAGGCTTTTCTGTTTTTGTTATTAACAAGGAACAAGTGCAGTTCAGTGGCGCCAGCGTTATGCCACACAGGGGGGCGTGTTTCAGGGTCTTTGCTGGGTCTTTCATCCCCAGTTTGAGTGATGGCTCTGGTCCTCACTCTGCCAGAAGCCGCCTGCCTTGCTGAAGACCGTCTGTCTGTCTGCTTGAGATTGGTTTTGTTTTGAGTCAGCTTTCTTACTCTGGAGCTGAGGCCAGACTGGATTGTAGGTGTGCGCCCCAAGCCTGCATCTGTAATTTTTTTTTTTAAACCAGGTTCTTTAATCCCTGCTCCCAGCTTTGTAAGCTCCTTGAGCATTGGGCCCTGCCTTACTGGTTTTCACCACTGCAGGCCTGGCCAACAGATGGGGCCTCGGTGAACGTTAGCTGAACAAATGAATGGAGGATTGTCTGCTGGGCCACTTCAGCCTTCCTGTTCCTTAAACACACCTCGGCACTCCCCGCTCTGGGGCCTGCGCCCCAGCTGCTCTCCAAGAAAGTTAGTGTGGCTTCCTTCCCTAATCTGTCTCCTCAGCATTGGCTCTACGAGGCCTTGCTGTCACCCCCATTTAAGCCTGTAACCCCAACATCTCTCTTGATTCTCCCAGTCCTCTGCCTTGTGCTCCGCTCCTTCTCAGCTCAGGGCTCAGTGGTTTGCTGAACCCTCGCCTCCACCCAGTACAATATAAGATCCAAAGGGCAGGCTCTGTGCTCTGTGATTGTGTCGATAGCTCTGGTATGGCCCTTGGCACACAGTAAGGCCTCAATAAACTATTACCCAGTGAATGAATAAATGAATAAAGGACTTGTCAGATTTGGGAGAAAATTATTGCTATTCTAGAAGCTTCAGAATTTTGAGACATTTATGCTAAGGCTAAAGGAAGCACTGCCGCACCATGGAAAGCAGCGTGTGTGTGTGTGTGTGTGTGTGTGTGTGTGTGTGTGGGTGTGTGTGTGGGTGTGTGTGTGGGTGTGTGTGTGGGTGTGTGTGTGTGCGCCTCAATTCCAGGCTCCAAGTGTGACACTCAAGGCCCATCGCCAGTCATGTCCCTTTGCCTGCTGCTAAGCCATCTTTGGCCATAGGAGATTTTACACAGCCTCCCTCGTTAAGATGGATCACGAAATGCCCTGCACAGCACAGGGTGTGGGGAGCTGAATTCCCCTAGGATCAAGGCAGAGAATTCTGCTTCCAACCTCAAGACAGTTAACATTAGATGCTTGCGAACCCTCTTGCCACATTCAAGACAGGCTCTAGGGACCCTTGGGAGTAAGAATCTGTGTGGCATGAAGACATGCCAGTTAACCCGTGCCACCCAGATTCACAGAGTTTGAACCTTGGCCTTCTGCTGGAACCTCGCCTAAAACTGTTTGCAGTACTGGGTGTTGGGAGTGGGTTTGTCACAGATTGGAATCCTGAAACAAGAAAGTCCAGTGACTCCTAACCAGTTTACATCTGAATTCCCCTTAGATGATTTGGCAAGTGCTGGGACAGAGTCACAAATGACCCAACCCCAACCCCAACCTGGAGCCCACCTTCCAGCCCTTCTGTGCCCCTTCCTGGGTGGCTCCGCCCCTCCCAGGCCCTTAGCTCTTCTTATCTTCCCCACCCACCTTATAACCCTCAGGACCACTGTATATTGAGGGATATAAACACTCCACCCAGCTTGGTCACAGGCCTACGACGTGACCTTGAACCCTTAGTGCTCCTCCCAGCACGTTAGGGTGTAATTTGGAGAAGAAAGCAAGCTAGAAATATTTTCTTTAAAAAAAAAAAAAATCCCTCCCATGTTCCTGTCTGTGCCACGTCAGATTTTCCCATCTACTTAATTTATTCCCAGAACAACTATAAAGTCAAGAAGAAAAAAAAAACACTGCCTGAATTTTGCATTTACTTTTAGTTCCTGCCATCTGACACACCTTCAGTGATTTCTGCTGCTCCCTGCCACGGCTACCTGTTCAGGCGTTGGTTCAATAAACGTGTAGCTTTTCGCAGCTCATGTGTCAGACCCAGCGCTGGCTGTGGGGAGTCAGAGATGTGTCAGGCCTCCTAGTCACAGCTCACAGTCTGCCAGGGAGACAGACTTGCGACCAGGGCCTGCTTGTACAAACACACAGATAGGGCAGGTGGGGCACATATGTTCGGATGTTGGAGGTGTCAGGCTTGTGATTTGGTGATGATGATGTGACTTAACTGTAATAGGGAAAGGAGAAGAGTCAGTCTGGTGAGAATGGGGCAAAAGGAAATAAGAACTCTCTCCCTCTGTTGCTCAGCACCGTAAACATCAGAGCTTCTCACACTTGCTTCGATCGATCACCCAGACTTTTTATTGAAAGTTAGCATTTCCTCTCTTGGAGCCATTTCCTCTGTGTGTGTGTGTGTGCTCCTGTGTTTGTACATGTTTGTGTGTGTGTATGTGCCTGTTCACCCAGGCGAGCTTGTGCATGTGTACTGTATGTGTGTGTGTTTGTGTGTATGTGCACATGTATGTGTATATATGCACTGAAACTTTTAGGAGTTCTTTCATTCTGCCATTGGTTCCAGAGACTGAATGCTTTTCTTCCAGCATGTCACTGCCCTGGTTTTGTTTTCTTGAGACAGTGTCTTACGTTACTAATGTAGCCCACTGGCCTTAAACTCACAAGGATCCTCCTGCCTCAGCCTTCTAGGTGCTGGGATTATAGGCTCCAGTCACCATGCCTGAGAGTCTGTGTTTCCGACAGGGTCCCACTCAGGTGGTGCTCCTGTGGTCAGGCGTAGCCTACACTACTGTGTATAGCGTCTGGGCTCCAGTGCAGGTGAAATACTCACATGGGGCTTGGGAGGAAGGCCAGGGTCAGGCTGGACATTGTCACTGCCAGGCTCGTGGAGAAGGAGAAAACGTGTCAAGGGCCTGGGCTCGGCAGTAAGGAGGAGCAACGGGCTGTTGGCTGGGACATCTAAGCCGGGGCTCAGAGACAGTTGTTCAGCTGATGTCATCGGCTCCTTGTCAGTCAGTGATTTGCTCTTGAGGAGCCGTGTCTGAGAGTGATGGTTGCCGTCTGTGTGAACGTCACTCTGCACCTAATGCATCAGTCCCAAGTGTGGGCAGCTGACACAGCCCTCTGCCAGGCAGGCTGCTGTCTCCTTTCTGTCTTCTGCTGTGCTATGAGTAAGGGGCAGAGCTCTGTGGAGCAGGCGGGCACTGCACCACCTGCAGGCTGGTTCCCTCCAAGGAGCTGGGGCACTGTGATCTTGGAGACCAACTGTTGACAAGCCTCCCTTAAACCAGTTGTGGGCGTGCCAGAGGAGGTTGCCTATGTCTTAAAGACTCATTTTTTAATATAAAGTGTCCAGCTCCAATGGTTTCCTGACATCACAGATCAGGATAAGGATCGCTGAACAAAGTTTAACCCGGAAACAGATGAGCACGGGGGTCCACAAGGTCACGGAACCGTGTGCCCAATAGGAGCAGTGAATGAAGGGAGGGGACCTCCGAGAGGAAGCTGTCTTGTCACTAGAAGTCTGGAGAAGCAGTGAAGCCAGGGGACCTTTTGGGGCTCTTCACACGGGCCACTAATTCACACGCCTCTTGGGAAGGCTTAGGCAGAGACTGGCCTCACTGGTCTTTTGTAGGCAAGAGTACCTTTGCCGGTTGTGGCTGCTTTTTAGCCCGTCTGGCTCTGAAGTGCAGATCACTGCGCTGTCTCTGTATCCCTGCCCAATTCCTACCATCCTCTAGACAGAGCCACAAAGGCATCTTTGAACAGAAGGAAGCCTGTTGTGCCTTGAGTGGTTTACCTGCCTGCTCCAGTCTGAGGACAGAGACTGTTTAGCCTACACCGGATGTTGGTTACTGAAAGGCTACATGACCAGGGAAGTATGTACAGGAGGGGAGTGGGTCAGCTTCCCATGTCACTGTCTCAGTGCCTGGCTTTGGCAGGACCTACTGGTTCCTTCATCCAACCACGAGCAGGGACAGGCTGCCTTTGCTTGTCCTCGGACTACTTTCTCTTAACATTTCTTGTGGGCTTAAGGACACTCTGGATTTCTGGAGGGAATTTCTCTGAGGATTTGAGGGTTATTCACCATGAGCCTGGGCCCTACTGCCATCTCAGCCAGCCTCTACCTTGGCATGACTGCACCAGCTGCCCTCAAGTGCTGCCACATTGGGCCCGTCTGCCTCAGTTGCCCTGGACTGTAGTCGTCCCTGTCCTCACAGCTGAGCGTGCCAAGATATGTTGCTGCAGGAAGCTTGGAGACTCTTGTAGACTCAAGTCTGGGCTGCTTATTTGTATTCCTGTTTTATTTATTTGGCATTTTCTTTTTTCTTTTATTTTGATTGCTGATCATTATTTTTTCATAGCCATAAAAAACAGGCATCTCATTGCCAGAACTTCAGCAAAGATAACAAAAAGTCTAAGCCAAACCAAACTACCAGCATGTGTAGGATTCAAGAAGGAACTCTTTTGAATATTCTGATGTGTCGTGACAACTTTTTTTAGACCTTCATTCCATGGTAGGGTATCATGGGGCACCTGAAATCCTAGCATTCGCGTCTGTAGGCTGAGATAGGAAGATTGTGAGTTTAAGCCTGGGGCGGCCAGAGTCCCGGGAGGGTGGCGGGAAGAGATGGAGGGAGATTGAGGCTTACTTCCGTTGTGAACTTTTTAAAGCTTCTTACAACAAACAGCAATATCAAAACCATGTTCATAGTGACACAGGTCTGCCATTCTGGCAACAAATGGGACAGAGGTGGGCAGATACCAGATTTCAGTCTGGCCAGGGCTGCATAATGAGACTTTGTCTGAAACAAAACAAAACGAAAACCATTCTTATTCTCCGTCTGTGTGCTCTGCCTGGACCGCCCTAGGTCTTTTGACACTAAGATCACTGTCGGTACAGTTTTATGGCCTGCCTTTGGAATCCAGCTTAGGTTGGTTCTTCTTAGGTAAGAAATGACTTATTATCATCCTGTATTATTAATCTTGTTTTGCCCCCACATGGCTCTGCCGGAAGGAAGCAGGACCCAGAGAGGCCCTGTGTCCAGTGCCAGCCCATTTGGTGGCGGGGTTAAACTCGGTGGAGCTGGGGCATTCCCCAGAGCTTGCCCTCAGAGCAGCTCTCCAGCTGCAGGCCCGATCTACTGTGACCTGGCAGGGTTCTAGAAAGACTGGTTCCCTGGGCTCTCTGGAATGCCTAGTCTTTGGCCAGCAGGCAGTCCGGAGCCTCCTTAGAAGGAAGATCCCTTCTCTACCCAGACAAGCACACATATGTGACATGTCCACACACATCTCCCTACCCCAGATCTGCGTTCTGCATAGTTGTGAGAAAACACATACACACAAACACACGCACACACACACACACACACACAAACACACACAACACACACCTGCCCATGTTCACAGGCAGGGCCATGCCCTGGTACTTGAAGGCTATCTCACACACTTTTATGCACAGGCACATAACCCAGAGACCTAGTCCCAGCTTAAGTCTTCCTTCTCCAACTTTTCCAAGAATTAAAAAAGTAAGTTTGAAAAATAAGTAAATCCATGTATGGCTGGTTTATTTTGTGAATTGTTTAGAATAGTGACCTTACTCTTGAACTCAGAAAAATTTCCTTGGTGGCCATGACGCTGCCCATCCATGCTGGTGACTGTGTCCACCTCCGGGTTGATGTGAGGACTGAAGGAGGTCAGGCATGCAAGGCATTTAGCTCTGTGGCCAGGACCATGTCACTGTGTAGTAAACATTAGCTATGTTAACTGTTACTGTTCCCATTGTCCAGACGCGCCCCAGTTGGCATTGACAGCGACACTGGTGACCACGGTAACTCTTACACGGACAGTAGGCCCCAGTCTCTGGCATGGCTCCTTTCTTCGTTGTAAGTTATAAATGTATTGATCTCAGCAAAAAGTCCATTCTGGCATAGAGATGGTTCATTGATTAAGGGCAGTTGCCGGGTGTGGTGGCGCACGCCTGTAATCCCAGCACTCTGGGAGGCAGAGGCAGGCGGATTTCTCAGTTCGAGGCCAGCCTGGTCTACAGAGTGAGTTCCAGGACAGCCAGGGCTACACAGAGAAACCCTGTCTCAACAAAACCAAATCCAAAAAACCAAAAAAAAAAACCCCAAAAACAAAAGGGCAGTCACTGTTCTTCCAGAGGACTCAAGATGGGCTCTCAGCACTTAAGTTTGCCAGTACAGTCACCTGTAACTTCATGTCTGGGGTCTGATGCCCACCCCACTCATATGCGTGTGCCCCCCCCACACCTAAAATAAAAAGAACTTAGTTTCTGTAAAAAGCAAATCACTCAATTTTTTTAAAGCCTATTATAAAACCATCAGCAAAAAGTCAGATATTATCTTATTTGTAAGGATCACAAGCTGGGCAGAAAGGAAATAATATCTGAGGGAGAACTGAAAGCCGAGGATATTCTCTTTAAAAAAAAAAAACTGTGTGTGTGCTCGAGTGTGTGTGTGTGTGTGTTTGAGTGCTCCATGATGGGCAGGGGTGACAGAGGACAACTCCTAAGGATTATTTCTCTCCTTCTACCACATGGATCCCCAGGATGGGAATCAGTTTATCAGGCCTGGAGGTGAGCGCCTCGCACCCTCTGAGCCACCTCAACTTTCCTCTCTACCCCCACACTCAGGCCTTGAGCACACCAGGCATGGTTCCCTGTTTCCCCTGCTGGTGGGCGGTGTTGGGTGCCATCTTAACTGATGGTGCATCCATTCCCCAAATACGAGGGCGTACGGTCAGGCTAGTCAGGTAGGAGGAAGACGGCCTCGCACCAGCCACTGCTCCACTCGGCTCTTTTTATTTCAGGATAGGGAGGAAGAGGCCTGGACCAGCGGAGACTCAAAGGGATCAGGGACATAGCAAGAGGCTACTGACATCCACAGAGAAAGAAGAAGAGATGGAGATGGGGATAGAGAGATTTGTTTGTTTGTTTATCTATTAGGATGAGAGTCTTATAATGTAACCCAGGCTGATCTCGAACTCACTGTGTAACACAGACAACTTGACGGCGGTCTTCCAGCCTCAGAGGTGTCTGATTGCTGCAATCCTAGGCCAACGGGCCAGGCTCAAAATGCCTATCTGGTGGTGATACACAGCTGTACCCCAAACACTCTGGGAGGCAGAGACAAGGTGTGGAGAGTTGGACTTGGCCTGCACAGAGACCGCCTCGAAAAATCAGATGAGCAGACTGAAACAGAATGGCTTTCTTAGACACAGAAGTGTCTCAGGGAGAAGGGGAAGGGAGCCCAAGTGCTGCTGCCTGGGGACAGCAAGCAGTCGTCCAGTCCTGACGGGATGCCAAGATGGCCACTGCCCCTTTCAGCAAAGGTACTTGCTGCTAGACCTGGGGTTAGTCCACACAGTGGGAGGAGAGAACTGGCTTCCTCTGCCTCACTTTGTCTCCTGACCTCCAAAAGGAAACTTTTCAGTCACACCCCCAAATAAGTGAAGAAACAGCTTAAAATAATAGTAAGTAAAATAAAAGGGGGGGGGGGGAGCGGAAAGCTTAAAGAAGGGAACGTCCGAATACTGACACCTGTGTGGTGCTTGCCTGATGCTTAGCTGGTGCTCACGTCCTCACGCACGACCCCAGCCCTGGACTCTAGAAGCCGCACTGCTGAGCACTGGACGGGATCACTGGAGTTTAGAGATTGTGGTGGGAGGGTACTGGTGAGGGAGGTGGAAGGCTGGGCCTCAGACCATTATCCTAGCTATTAGGCAGGCTGAGGCAGGAGAATTGCAAGTTCAAGGCCTGCCTAGGCTTTGGCATGTGTGGAGGTCAGAAGGTCACTTTCCGGAGTAAGTTTTCCACTTGACCATGTGCGTCCAGGGACTGAACTCAGGTGTCCACCCTCACGGTCTAGAGCCCTCTCGTTGGACATGCTTCTTGCCTCCCTTCCTTCCTTCCTTCCTTCCTTCCTTCCTTCCTTCCTTCCTTCCTTCCTTCCTTCCTTCCTTCCTTCCTTCCTTCCCCTTTCCAATCCTTTCCCCTTCCATTGATCCTTCCTTCCTTTCTTTCTTCCCTCCCTCCCTCCCTCTTATTTTCCTTCCCTTTTTTTTTTTAAGATAAGGTTTCTCTGTAACCCCGCCTGTCTTGGGACTTACTCTAGAGACCATGGCCTTAAACTCATAGAAACCATCTGCCTCTGGCTCTTAAGTGCTGGGATTAAAGGCGTGTGCCACTATGCCTGGTTTCCCCCCCTATTGAGGGCAGGAAGGGGAACAGTCTCACTAAATAGCCTTGGCTGGCCCTCAACTGAGTTTTCATTGACCTCAGGTTCCCCAAGTGCTAGGATTGTAGCTGTGTGCCATCACGACCATTTTAACAAGTGTTGATATGTGTACACACTGTACAATGACTACATCAAGCTAATTATTATATGGATTCCCTAGTGTAATTAGCATCTTTGTGTACATGTGTGTGGTAAGAACACTTAGTCTTGCATTGTTTGTAACTGCAGTCACCATGTTGTACAATAGAGCTAGCTCTTCAGCTCATTTTGAAGACCAATATCTGCCCATCCACAGTCAGTGCCTCTCTTGCTTTTCAAGGCTTTTGATGATTTCAGCACCTTGTGTAAGAATGTGTGTATGTGTGCATATGTGTGAGTGTGCACATGTGTGGGTGTGTGTGCATGTGTGTTGGTGACCAACTCGACCAACTCGTTACAAGTTTTGGGCTTCCCATGGGTTTACTGATTTATTTATTTGTTTATTTGTTTATTTATTTATTTAATTTTTTTGGTGCTGGGGATTGGAGGTTGAACCTATAATCTCATAAATGCAAGATGCCTTTCTGCCTATGCAAGATGCTGGAGAGGCCTTTCCCAGTCCTGCCAGTATACTAGAACAGCTTCAAAGAACTAGGGAAGTGCATCTTGTAGAGTTGCAGTATCACATTGAAGGATGCAGACATAGTGACGAGTTCTGGAGAGCTAGAGGCTCAGGGTCTGTCCCAGTCCCCCCATCCTGGAGACCTGCAGTGCCAGGTCCCAAGCTTGCATTAGCTAGAGTTTGCTCTTCTGGTGATTAATGCCTGAGCTGTCTGGGAGCCTACCCCAAGTGCTTCTTAAGCCCTGTGCTGAGAACCAGGAACTGGGGTCACTCCCCAGATATGTCTTCTATCCTACATGCAAGTGTAGAGAAATAGCATTTGCCTTTAATGACCTTGCTTTAGGCCGAGTCAGTCCAGCAGTTGTTATTCTGAACTCTCGGTCCGTGCGATGATCATCTGTGAGTGATGGTGGTTCGCTCACCTTGGCTAAGCCCTTTCCCCTCTTCATCTTGTTTTTGCCTTGTTTCACTGGTTGGGATGTCATAGGTCCTGGTGTCCTCCTCCCATTCTTAGCTTAGGAGAAGTTTTCAAAGCTGATCATGGAGGGCTGGACAGCAGTTGTCTTGGCATGAGGGCTGGACTCGGGATGAGAGATAACAGTTGTCACTGTGATGTTGCTTCTTCTAACTTTGGTAGACCTCCTTTACCAGAGCCACTCTCCCCTCCACAGGTAAGTGCTCTCTCTCGCTTGCTCTCCCTCTAGGTTATCTGACACCTGCCCTCCCACCTTTCTGTGGGTTCTAGGGACTGAACCCAGGCTGCTGGCTTTGCACAGCAACCCCCTGTTGCCTGGTGCTATAACTGAATGATTGACCCCTTTTCTTCTGAGATACTGATTTTTTTCCCACGTTGATTCAAATGTTGCAAGACTGGAGCTGCCCCATCATATTCATGATTTATTGCTCCCTTTAACATCACTAGATTTAATTTGCTAACATCTTTTCTGGGAATGTTGGCACTTACATTCACAAGAGATGGGGCTGTAATTGTTTTTCCTGTGATTATAAGATGCCATCAGCTTTTTTAATAGCAGGAAAAATAATTGTTTAATAATTAAGCCTTTCCCCCTCTTGTAATTAATATCTCACATTAGGTGAGCAAGTTTGAGCATATCAGATAATCCTCGGGTCCTATGGTCTCTCCCTGCTCTAGTACCTCTTCCTTCATCTCTGCCGCCTTTGCTGCCATTTTTCTCCAGCTTCAGGTTTGGCTAACAAGATCTAGAGTAATTTTAATAGTATGTAAACAATTTGGAACTGGTATATGACTACCAGGAACCAACTGGAGTTCACTAGGGGGAAAAATTGCTAACTTTCTTTTCATTAATGTGTAATGGGGTGGAATTACTAGGCTCATGCAGTGGAACATCAGTTGCAAGCTCAAATGTGCTTGGATTTCAGCAAAGCCTTTAGCATAACTTCCTATTAAATGTTTATGGCTAACACGCACATGTGTGTTCCCTGACTGTGGTCTAACTTCCCTGGATGTGTCAGTAAATGGCCAACTGCCCTCAGGTTTGGAGACTAGGAACCTCCTATGGCAAAGGAGCAATGGCCCGGTGGAGAATGGGATCCTTCTGTCAGGGCACTGCTGGGATAAGAAGGAGGCAGCACAGCTTCTAGCTCCGTGATTCCCCCAGACAAGGCACATGGGCTCCTGAAACAAGACAGCTGGGTGGAAAGGCAGAGGCAGTTAGCTGGGAGGGGAGGAGCCCAAAAGGAGGCTGGTGGTGCTGGTGTAGACCTGGGGGTTCCTGGGAGCTCCCTGCCACACACACTCTTCCTGTGCAGAGAGCCCGCACCAGACACCAGATGGTCAGCCAGGTCAGCGCCTGGCTGGATACTCACACTCTAATCGTCCAGCCAAGATACCTTAGGTCTGAACTGAGTCTATATTAGATAATCTCAAACATTTAAGGACCCTGTCTTGGATGTCTGTCTTAAACACATGGAGATATAGTCAGTTTTACACACACACACACACACACACACACACACACATACACACACAAGGGGGTTTGCCTGTGATACCAACAGGGAAGGCACAGTTGCATCCTATACCTAATGAAATATTATGAGACCAGCTCAGTGGCAGAAAGCTAGTCTAAGAGGATTGTGGTCCTGGATGTAGTACCCAGCCCAGAAAAGGGAACTTTAGGGTGGAGGAGGTGTTCAGAGAATTTATGTATCTCAGACTCACATCTGGCTCAATAAAAACATAATGACACAGGAAATTAAAAGAATGTGAAGTATTTTAAAAGTAACAAACAAAGTCCTGGATGTTGGGACCAGCCCAGAAAGTGGAAATACGGTGGCTTGTCACCTGTGTCGACAGAGGTCTCGTTTTTTGAGACTGACTCTTGCTTTGCTATTACCTCAGCCTGTCCCCCGATTCACCGGCATCTTCTTCCCTGTGCTGGGGTGTGGGTCTGTGGTGTCATGCTGGGCATTCTCATACTCATTTTAAAACATCCCCACTCCCCCCAAAATTGCAATTAGCTGTAGTTATCTTGGAAAGGTAGGCATATTTTTGAGTGCTAGGGATTAAATCCAAGCTACTAAGTACTTAGGCGTGTGGTTTGCTCCAGCCGGGCAAGATTATAAACACTCTTTGTTTCCTCGCTTCCTCTTTTGTTACCCCTGTCCAGAGAAAAAATGTCGAACATTCCTGGATGTATCTCTGTGTATACAGGAGTGGTGGCACACGCCTTTAATCCCAGTTTGCAGGAGGCAGAGATGACAGATCTCTGAGTTTGAGGCCAGCCTAGTTCCAGGACAGCTAGGGCTGTGTAGAGACACTGTCTCAAAACCATATATGCCTACCTTTCCAGGATAACTAGAGCTAACTGTAATTTTGTGGGGGGAGTGAGGGTATTTTAAAAATAAATATATATTTGTATGTGTGTGTGTGTGTATGTGTATATATTACCATGAATGTACATACATACATACACATGTGTATATGTATATATGTATATACATGTATATGTATATATATGTGTGTGTGTGTGTGTGTGTTTATGTGTATGTATGTGCATGTATGGTAATATTATTGTTTACTCCTAACAGGACATGTAGAGGTTGGGAATGTAGGGCAGTTGGTAGAGTGTTTGCTATGCATACCTAAAGCCTTTGATTTTGATTCCCAGTGCTCCATAGGCTTAGTGTGGTGTTATATGCCTGTGATCCCTGTGCTCAAGAGGTAGAGGCCGGAAGTTATCCACAGCTACATAGAGAATTTGAGGTTAGCCTGGCTACATGAAACCCCATCTTAAAAAAGAAAAATCTCTTTGTACAAGTAGTCAGAGGCAAGAAGGATAGGAACTGGTTAGTTTTTGTCTACTTGACTCAAGCCAGAGTCTTCTGAGGAACTGGAACCTCAACTGAGAAAAGACCTCCACTGGGTTCACCACTGGCCGGCCTGCAGGCCTCTTCTTGATTGATGGGGGAGGGCCCAGCCCATTGTGGGTGGTGCCATCCCTGGACAGGAGGTCTTGGGTATATAGGTGAGTAAGCTGGGTCAGCCCTGGGGAGAGGCCACACTGCCCACGGCCTCCACCTTAGTTCCTGCTCTCAGGCTCCTGCCCTGAGTTTCCATCTTGACTGTCCTCACTGAGTGTCTTGGGTTGTGTAAGCAAAAGAAATCCTTTCCTTTTCAAATTGCTTTTTTTTTTTTAAGTCACCGTCATTATCATAGCAATAGGAATCTAAGATACATACCAAATTTAAGGCCAGCCTGGGCAAAATTCTGTCTCCAGAAAGTCCTTTGGAGATCCAAATCAAAATATTAGATATCTGGTTATTCGTAGCTGTAATTTTATAGATGTTTACAGGTAAGCCTGGGCTTTACTTCCAAAAAAAAAAATCCAGTAAAGCAAGTGGGGCAGAGAGAGAGAGAGAGAGAGAGGAGAGAGAGAGAGAGAGAGAGAGAGAGAGAGAGGAAGCGAGACTGGCCTAGGGCGGTTAAGTATTTAAAGGAGATGAGGCTGCGATTATGTCATTACCTCTACTTTTGTATGTGTTTACTATTTCCCATAATAAATGACATGGAAATGAGAAGTGTGAGCAAGTCCCTGGGGTGGGAGGCAGATCCAGGGTCTCCACTTTGTCCCCAGCTCCGCCCCTAGAGCTGAGGGTTAGAACAGAGCGCAGCCGGTCCTTGCAGGACACTGGATGTGGCTTCTCTGGTGAAGTTCAAGACCAAGTCTGCGAGACAAAGCAGCGCCTCCTGGGACCCTTCTCAGTAACGACGGACCGTGGGGACAGACTTCTGGAGAGAAGGTCCAGTAAAGCTGTGATGTGTCTGCTATGCAAAGGGGTAACTGAGGCATGGCCATCTTTATGGGGCTATGATTTCTGTTAATCATATTTTATGGAGGGGGCAAGGGTGGGGGCGCACTGCAGCACAGGTGTAGAGGTCAGGGACAACTTGCTTGACTTGGTTCTTTCCTCCTTCCATGTGGATCCCAGGCTGGGATTGAACTCAGGTCATAAGCTTGGTGACAAGTGCTTTTATTTGCTGCGCCATCTGACGAGCCCTGATCTTGTTCCTTTTGGACAATGGACTCCACGTTGTTCATCCTTGCTTAAGTAATCTTCCTAGCAGTCCTAGAGAACGGAGACTATTGGGTATTCCTCGGGGGTCTTCAAAGCTTGCTAATGGACACCCTATTCATAAGGGGTGTTCTTAGTTTGTATCTCTGCTCTCTCAAATATTATGTATGTACAGGTACTATTTTAATAGTATATTTCATGAAACAACTAAGAACAATTTTCTATTACATTGATTGATTGATTGATTGATTATATATATATATATATATATATATATATATATATATATATATATATACACACACACACACATTTGAGATTGTGCCCTGATATGTTATGTGGGTATGTAGGGGAGGTAGGTCAAAGGACAACTTTCGGGAATTGAATTGGTTCTCACCTTTTTTTTTTTTTTTTGGTTTTTCAAGACAGGGTTTCTCTGTGTAGCCCTGGCTGTCCTGGAACTCACTCTGTAGACCAGGCTGGCCTTGAACTCAGAAATCCGCCTGCCTCTACCTCCCAAGTGCTGGGATTAAAGGCGTGTGCCACCACTGCCTTGTAGTTCTTTCCTTCTACCATGTAGCCAAGAGATCAAACTCAGTGCAGGGCCCTTCTACCCACTGAGCCATCTCACCAGCCCAATATAACGTTTAAAGAAGATGAAGTTACCATACTTAAATTTGTTTTTCTTTTTTTCTTAAAGATTTATTTATTTTTATGTATATGAGTACACTGTAGCTGTCTGACACACACCAGAAGAGGGCATCAGACCTCATTACAGATGGTTGTGAGCCACCATGTGGTTGCTGGGTATTGAACTCAGGGCCTTGGAAGAGCAGTCAGTGCTCTTAACCACTGAGCCATCTATCCAGCCCTAAATTTGTTTTTCTAACAGTTATTAATGTACAGTAATCGAAACAAAACAAAATCTGGTGCCTCTCAAGATACACAGTATATCCAAGGTAGGATCCAAGTTAATGATGGCAGCTAGAAGGGTGTATGTATGTATTTATATATGTGGTCTATCTGCATGCACACTTGCATCCAGAACAGGGCATCAGATCCCGGTATAGATGGTCATGAGCCACCATGAGGTTGGTGGAAATGGAACTCAGGACATCTGGAAGTGCAGTGTTCCTAATCTCAGCAGCTGTAGCCTATGCCTTTCTAGTCATGGTCCCTACCATTGCCTCCAGGAGGCACAGCCCCTTCCATCTCTGTCTGCTTGGTGAGTATTTATCTGGCTTGAAGTACAGGACACCCCTGTGCTCCCTTTCAGGGCTAGTGGGGGAGCAGAATGTATAGACACCGCCCCCCACCCCACCATGGGCAGGCAGATCTGGACAGGCAGTCAGGCTATGTGCAAACAAGAGAAATTTACTTATTTTGGACTGGGACCTAAGTGTAAACAGAACTGGTACTGACAGGTTTCAGGTAGGCCTGGCCCTGCAGTCTGTGTACTACACTATCTCCAGGAAGCCCTTTCACCCACTGCCTGGGTCCCATCTCTGTTTTTGGCAAGTGGGTCACAGTGGCCACTCACTCTCTCTTCCCCTTGAGGTTGACATCAGCCAACATTTCTGTCTTCTTTTCTTTGCTCTCTTGGTTTTCCCTTTGTCATTTATGACCTTTAAAAAAAAAACAAAGTAAAAAGCCTGGGGCTGGAGAGATGGCTCTGCAGCTGAGTCCTTGCTCTTGCACAGGACCTGGATAGGAGCACCGATGGGAGCACCTACTGGATAGTTCACAGCTGCCTGTATTTCCAGCTCAGTGGGTCTGATGCCCTCTTCTAGGATTCAAGGACACTGGGATACACAGGTACATGTACAGAGATGCATGGAAACAAAACACCTACACATATAAAATAAAATCAATAAATATTTTTTAAAGATTAAAATACATAGCCTGGCGTGGTAACTCATGCCTTTAATCCTAGCACTTGGGAAGCAGAGGTGAGTTCCAGGCCAGCCTGGTCTACAAAGCAAGTTTCAGGACAGCCAGAACTAAACAGAGAAACCCTGTCTCAAAAAAAACAACAATAAAAAACAAACAACAACAAAAAGATTAAAAACATCTAAGACAGGCATAGTGACGTACAACTTTTTTTAAAAAGATTTATTTATTTTATGTATATGAGTACAATGCAGCTGTCTTCAGACACCCCAGAAAAGGAGGTCAGATCCCATTACAGATGGTTGTGAGCCACCATGTGGTTGCTGGGAATTGAACTCAGGACTCTGGAAGAGCGGCCTATGCTAGAGGAATGACCCAGCAAGGCCATCCTGACCTTTGTGGGAAGAGTGAAGCTGGGACTCCTGTGACAAGCGAGTGTGGAAGTCACGTTAGCTTCCCACTGATGTCTCTGTCCTGGGACTCATTCTGAGTCAAATAATGCATGCTTAAACAGAGCTTTTACTGTGGCATTATTCACAATACAAAAGCTTAGCCATAATTCATGTCTGTTCCAGGCAGGAAGGAGGCTGGTATATACTAGTGCACACCGCGTGGCCGAGTGGGTAGGACTCTGGGACCCTGGCTCAGAAAGGGGCAGGCAGTATTTCTTTTGGTATGGTTGGTTTTTTTGAGACAGGGTTTCCCTCTGCCACCTTGGCTGGCCTAGGACTGAATATGTAGATGAGGCTGGCCTTGAAATCATGGCAGTCCTCCTGTCTCTGCCTTCCGAGTGCTGGGATTAAAGTGTGCCCAGCCCTGCTTACTTAGTGTGGTGTCTTGCCTGAGTTAGTCAGGAAGAAGCTGCCCTGCTTTCTGTGGCTTTCCATGAAAGTGCCTCTCTCCTATTTTCCTGTAAGCGTGAGAAGGCAGACAGTAGACAAAATGCCGATAGTCAACACTCTTTCTGCACAGTGAAGCACAGCGATCACTCTTCCGGTCACTCTTCCGGAGCTGCTTCTCCTTGCTGCCCGTGTTGGCTGGTCTGAGCCAGTTTCACTATGTTGTCTAGCCTCTGACATCAACTTACTCTGTAGTCCAGCCTGGTCTTGAACTTGTGGAGATCCTCCTGCCCCAGTGCTGAAATCGCAGGCATGTGCCTCCACACCTAGCTTCTGTCGTGCTTATAACGTTTGTTTGTTTTGTTTTTTGCATACTGTGAATCACTGGCTCCTCCAATAAATGTAGGCCTGAGTCATTCTTTATAGCAGCTGCAATTCTGTGTTATAAATATTGTCTGGATCTTCAGGGCTACACCTTGCACACTATATGGGTATTTCCTTGGTGGTAAGTCACTTCCTAGGAGTGGAAGAAGGGGCTGAGTCCAACGTCTTAGCACACTGAACATTTTAATACATGCTGTCATGTCCCTGAAGAAAACTTTTAAACTCCTGTCAGCAGTAATCAATTCTGTTAATACAGAGGACGGATTGGTACATTGAAACACCACCCCTCCTGTAGTTTATTGGGTTGGGTCCCTAGCACTACCAAAACAAAGCAACAGACGGATAGGTAAATTTTAAGACCCAAGGTAATTTGAATTTCCTTGGATTAATTTGTATTTATTATATTTGTGTTTAAAATTAAGCTTGTAGGCAGGAGAATTGCAGTGAATTTCAGGCCAGCCTAGGCTATAAAGTTTCAGGCTACCAGGAGGTACAGATGGAGGCCCTGTCTCAACAAAGGGGGGATGGGATGGGGTGGGATAGGGCGGGCTAAGAGATGGCTCAGTGGCTAAACACAAACTAGACTTGTGATTTTTCTAACTGGTTTATAAAGATTTGCAGTGATATGGACTGACCTAGTTAGCCCAATACCTCTCAGTGAATAGTCTCTTTTTTTCTTTTGATTCAAATGTCAGATTTGTAATCTGATATTACACACACACATACACACACACACACACACACACACACACAAACAAGGGGGTTTGCCAACTGGAGGTTTTATTTTGTTGGTTTTAAAAGCGAGGTCGGCCTGATTGGCCTGAAGCTCACTATAGCCCAGGCTGCCTCTACCTTCGAAGTGCTGGACTTTATTTCTGAATTCTTCCATTGGTTTGCCCAGTACAGCACGCTGTAGTCACTCACAGTGGCCTTATTACCAGGCATGGCGGCACGTGCCTATGGGAGAGGCCAAGCTAAGAGGATTACGTGATCCCAGGAACCCAAGAGTTTGAGAGAAGTCTGGGCACCATAATGAAATTGAAATTTGAAATTTTCATATTGAAAATCAGAGTTGGGCGTGTGAGATGGCTCAGAGGGTAAAGGCTCTTGTTTTACAGGCCTGACCCACCTGAGGTAGAACCTAGAACCCACATAAATATGGAGCAAGAACCAACTCCACAGTTATCCTCCAACCTCCTACAGGTACTGTGGTACAGCCTCTCCACCCCCAACAATAATAAGTGAAATTATTAAGGTGTACTGTTGCAGGAACTATTAAAAAAAATCAACCCACCAGTTCTCCAGCCCCTCTCTCCAGCTGGGACCCTGAGTTTTTCTCACTTCCACACAATGCCCTACACGTCCCACAATCAGCCATTTCAACACCTAATTACCTTGTAGAAGCAAGGCTCTTAAAGCTTAATTAACCAATCAGATTTATATATCAATAAAATCACAATTTACAAGATGTCAATACAGTAATTTCGGAGCCAATTGATAATGATGAATGCTTTATCCCAATACTTCCAACCTTGGGAAATCATAGCTACTTGTGGCTGGAAACACCAGGTGGATACACGTCAGCAGCCACCTCCTTTCCCTCCCTTCCTCTCAGACAACACCACGCCTCCCCCAAACTCTTAGCTCTGCCTCCCTTTACCCCATCCAATCACAGGCCTCCTCTGTACTGATATAATTGAACAGGGAAAATCCTGAGACAGTGTATAAGTAAAATCAATTGGAATTAAATTAAGGGCTTCTTTTAGTATTCCTTTCTGTTGTGACTGGCAAGTTTCTGTCTTGGCATGGGTATCTCAGGCTAGCCCCAAGCTGTAGATATAGCTTGTGGATATTCTAATGTTTGAATGGTTAAGGCAAGAGGGTTGTGAACTGAAGACCTTTATGTGACACCACAGCTTGCTCCTGAGCTCCCATAGCCTGAGGTACAGCTTGGGCTCCTGGGCAGTTGGTGACTGGTTCTCTTGTCTGTTTTCTGAGGGAACAGACTGTGGCCACACCTCCCCCTCTCCTGCCCACTCACATGGCTGCAGTGGGTCTCTGCGTAGCACCCCCATTTTTCCTTTATTATTTATTAGGATTAATTATAATTATTTTACATGGGCTCACACTTGGGTCCTTGTGCTTGCTGCAGTGCAGTAAGTTACCACCTGTGCCATCTCCCAGCCTCCCACTGCCTTCTTGCGGCCTTGGAAACCCAGTGTGACTGAGCACCGTCAGTGCTGGTACAGTCTACCCGGCAACCACAGCCTAGCTGTGCCAGGTCTCCTAGCTTCTGCCAGGTCATTTGCCGGGCCTGGAAGAAGAATGGTCACCACATAGATGAAGCTAAGATAATGGATGAATGGCCCCAGTCTTCCAGGCTGGATGGCAAGGAGTTTGCCCCTCTCTGGGTCATGCCTCTCCCACCCCTTCACGCTGGGAAGGGCAGGGCGGCTGCTCCTCCTGCTGGCTGAGGTCAGCACTATTAATAGCCAGCTTAATCCTGCTCAGGCCTGGGCTAAGGGAGGAAAAGGAGCTGGTTGCCAGGAAATGAGAGTGTCCAGGCATCTGTAGGTGCAGACCAGTGACCCAAGGCCATGTGTCCAGTCACCAAGTCCACACCCAGGACCTGTTGTGGGAACTTGGGATTTTTCCTTATTGGGTGACCCAGAGAGGAGGTCACCCAGGATAGCACCATCTCTGATAGTAATATCCCTTGTCTGACCTGGGCTTTTCCCAGGGAGAAGAGTAACTGGACTGATGGTCCCTTTGGACTTTGAAACCCAGAACCCAGTAACACATTTCCTTATAGCCTTTGATGGAGTGTGATTTTTTTTTTTTTTTTATGTGAGGGAGGAAGACATGGCAGCTTGCTAAAATAAGTGTCAGGCAGGGCGGAGTCCAGCCTTCCAGGGCTCTGGACCTCCTTTTAAACTCTGGACGAGGGTTTGGAGCACCCTGGTACTGGGTATAAAGAAGACTTTGGGGTTTGCTGGGGTGGCATGTGAGCTTGGGGCAGAGATGACAGATGCGCCACAAGCTGGGGATGGGGGCGCACTCATGTGCGGAAGAAGGCAGGAGGATGAGAAGTTCAAGGTCATCCTAGGCTGCATCGGGAATTCAGGGTTAGCCTGTTCTACACGAGAACCTGTCTCAGAAGACCAAACGGAACCAAACCAGATGTGAGGCAGGGAAAGCTGGAAGCAGAGGGCGTTGCTGAGGGACTCGGGTTGTAGGTCCTTTCTCCTGTTGCCTGCACCTTTTAACCCCTTCCGTGTGAGCCAGGGCCATGGCTGTTATGGGGGCAGGGCGAGTGGAAACTCCCCTGTGGCTGGCTGGGGGGTAAGGTCCTCCTGGCTAGTTCTGGGACAAAGGTCAGTAAAGGGTAGAGTGGGCAAGCTTGCCTCCAGGTGATATGCCAAGGACATCCAGGATTCCAGGGTGTCTCTTCCGGTGGTCCCTCCCACCCAACTGTCCTCTTCCAAACAGGGCTGGCGTGTAGAACGTGGGAGAAACAGAATTAGATTGTTTTCACAGTATTTTCTTGCATTTTGTTTTATCTCCATGTGTGTGCTATGTCATATGTCACGCTATGTCAGATGTCAGAGGTAACTTTGGCTTGCTGTCTGCTCTCTCCACCTGCTGGATTCTCTGAATTAAACTCTGGCCTCAGGCTGGGCCACACCCTTACCCACCTAGCCATCTTGCAGACCTTAGAACATTGTCCTGTTTTTTATGTATTCATCTTTTATGTGTTTGTGTGTATGTGTCAGTGTGTGAGCATATGCACATGCGTGCAGGTCCTGTGGAGGCCAGGAAAGGACGGCGAATGTCCTGTAGTTTCTGTGAGCCAGCCAGTCCTGAGGCAGCGACTGCTGTGCTTAGCGCTGAGCCACCTCGGAAGCCCCCACCAAGAGCCTCGTTTTCTAAAGTTTCTTTCTGTGTTCCTTCTGATTATAAATCTGTACAGTTAGTTGTAGAAAGGTGGAATGTCTGAACAGAGCGAGAAGAATGAGAAAGCTCACTCTCAGGCGACACCATGTGAAACTGCTGTTTTGGGTCAAAAGTAGCCTGAGTACCAGCAACTATATACGGACCAACCAAATAGTAGCACTTCATTATATCTCCTTGTGGAGAAGTGGAATTTCCAGCTGTAAATGCACCATTTAAATACTCTTCGTTTCTTATTTCAGCCACAGCCCAAGTCCCATTATCTAGCTGAGTGACCCTGAACAGCAAAGGGAGGTGGTCCATCAAGGCACACTCCTCTCCGAGAGCCTCAGTCCACATAGGGAAACTGTAAACTAGAGTCTGGGTTGGCATTCCTAGTCTTGTCTCTTGAGCTGGGGCGGCCACCCCTGGCCTGCTCGGTAAGCTCTCCCTCCAAGCTGCGCCCCCGCCCTGCCTCCTCTGTGCTTCATTAGTTTATAAAATAGCCTGGTTAGCCTTTGAAATGTCATACGGAGGTACTGTGTATTTTGATCACATCGACTTTCCAGCTTTGCCTGCCTGGTCTCCTGCAGGTCTGGTGCAGGTGATCACAGCTGGCGTGAGCCCATGAATGTGTGGGTGTGTCACGTCCCAGCACCCCTCTCCTCCCCATCCTGCAGCCGCCCTTCTTCCTGCCCACCCATCCTTCTTTAAGCCTTGATTGTTGATGATGGTGGGGAGTTGTTAACGGCTGTGGTGGGTGTTGTGGGCTGTGATGGGTGTTGAGGGGCTATGATAGGTGTTGTGGGCTGTGGTGGGTGTTGAGGGGCTATGATAGGTGTTGTGGGCTGTGGTGGGTGTTGAGGGGCTGTGGTGGGTGTTGTGGGCTGTCGTGGGTGTTGAGGGGCTATGATAGGTGTTGTGGGCTGTGGTGGGTGTTGAGGGGCTGTGGTGGGTGTTGAGGGGCTGTGGTGGGTGTTGTGGACTGTGATGGGTGTTGTAGGGCTGTGGTGGGTATTGCGGGATGTGATGGGTGTTGTGGGGCTGTGGTAGTAGTGCCGCAGCTGTCCCCTTTAGGGCTGGGCAGTCAGAGTCACTTTCAGCTCTCTGACCAGTTAATGAATCTGTCCATTATCTGCTTCCTACTTTAAAAAGTTTCTCTGACTACGGCTGAGAAGCAGCACAAATCTATGGGTATAAACACAATAAACAAATATTTAGAAAGCAGTTTGACAATATGACCATTTAACCAAAGAACTCTACTATGTCCCACCTGGGGGCTTGTGGCCTCCCCAGACATGGTCTTTTGACCAGGTTTACTAGACATGAATTCTCTCCTTTGGAGCAGGCTTCAAATCCAGTCAGAAATGCCTGGTTACCTTAGAACAGTCGGCTGCTATTGCAGCAGTGGGCACATCTTGGCTGGCAGGCCACTGCTTAGCCCATTGCTGTCCTGTCTCTCCGGTATCTACTTTACATGGTCCATCGGCAGTCCAGAAACTCCAGAATTACTGACCCTGACAGGCCTCTTCTCATGTCTGCATCCCGTTCTCCTTCCCTCTCTCTCTTCTGCAGTTGAGTAGATGAAGAGGAATAGTGTGAGAGGAGGCAACGCCCCTGCTGCCTCTGAACCTGCCTGACAGAAAGGACAAAAATGGAGCCGTCCTGGGCAGAGCAGAGAGAGACTGTGGGGTCATGAGCTAGCTCCTAGCCCTCCCTGTCAGGTTCCAGGTGTTGAAGCTCTTAGCTTCCCGTTGGATAGAAGATTGAGGGCACAGGGGAGGGCTACAGAATTTTACTTAGAGTCTGGGAATATAGCACAGTCACTAGAGTGCCTGCCTGCCCTGCGCAAAGCCTTGGGCTGGGACAGCAGCACTCTGTATTGTGGGCAGGGTGCTGCAGGCCCTGTCACTCCTGCACTTGGGAGGTAGTGGCGGGAGGGTCAGGGGCGCAAGATGATTCTCAGGAAGTTAAGCTGCACGAGACCCTGCCCTGAAAAAACAGAACTTTTTTTTTTTTTTAATTTGAGATATCTTGACACTTGACTATTTAGGTCACTAGGCAAGGGGCCAACAGTAAGGACTCCAGCATCAGGAGGTCAGGGAGGAACCAGCGATAGTGGCACACCTCTACTACACACTTGTAATCCAAACACTTAAAAACTACGCCTGGAGGATCTTGAGTTCAAGGTCAGCGCGAGCTACACGGTGCTCCCTATTTCAAAGCCAGAACACAAAATCTGACTGCTCACAACTGCTGTCAGTCCAGTTCTGGGGATCCGGCACCCTCTGCTGGCCTCCAGGGGCACTGAGAGTACACCGGTACACATAGCACACCCGGTAAGCACACACTTTTTTTTTTTTTAATTAAAAACAAAGACAAACCAGAGGTCAGAGAAAAGGAAGAATCCCTGGGGCCAGGAGCACAGCAGGGAGGTGTCTGTTGCCAACAGGAAAGGGGTTTCCAGGAGGGAGCAAGGACCCCTGGCCAGCAGGTCCTCTAAGAATGAAACCTTCCCATTGAAGGTCATGGGGACCTTAACAGAAGCTTCTTTTGTGAGAAAGGAGGGATCGGCAGGTGTTCCCGCTGGGGAACACAGCTTGGGGGGCCTGAGCTGGCCTTGCAGAGGGTTCTGAATGGCTTCTTAGCCAGGAACCTTTCTGTGGGGCCCAGCATGCAAGCCATCTTTAAGGCTAGTGTCAAGAATTTTGGCATTGAGCAAGGCCGACTGTGCAGTGGTTCCCTAGGGCTACATACTCCAAGGTGCCTGTCACGTAGGTAGCCACTGGACCCTCTGTCTGCTGTCACATGCAGGCCTCTGACCGGGCTTCCTATGGTCTTGTACTGTAGCCTCTCCCTTCGTGGAGGCCTCGGAAGCCCTGGCAGGTAACACCAGGCAGAGCCTGTCATTTCTCTCCTCCTTAGATTTTCTCCTCCTCTTCTTCCTCTTCTCCATCTTTCTTTTTTCTTCTTGAGACAGGGGGTTAAATATAGTCTAGGCAAGCCCAGGTTTGGTTGTGTAACCCAGGATGCCCTCAAGCTTGCAGCAATCCTCCTGTTTCTGCCTCCCAAGTATTAGGATAACAGATGTGAGTCACCATACTCAGTTTCTGTATTCTTTAAATGAAGGTTCTTAATGTAAGGCCTTTACAAGCACTGCGGGTCCTCCTATTCATAAGAGCAGCATCTCCTTGTAGGAGAAGCATCAGGAACCTGGAAAGGAAAGCAGACCCCGGTGACTGCCCAGTGGCTCAAGCCTAACGTGTTGACATTGCTTCGTGCCTGACCTTGTGTGCTGTCCTCACAGGCAAGTCCCACCTGGCCATCGTGCAGAAGGTGAACAACGAAGGTGAGGGCGACCCCTTCTACGAGGTGCTGGGCCTGGTCACCCTGGAGGACGTCATCGAGGAGATCATCAAGTCTGAAATCCTGGATGAGTCGGACATGTACAGTGAGTTGAGCCCTGGCCATGGGCCCTGAGTCCTACTGTATCTCGGAAGTCCGGTATCCCTTGGTAGAGAGGATTCTGTGCAGAGGTGTGGAGGTCCCGGACCCCCTGGGTCAGGTCTGGTGGCCAGCGGGGGGCCCTGTGTTGGCCATGGGGAGGAAGGGCACAGTGCTAAGCCTCCTCCGCCCTCCCTGCCTGGGAACTAGGGTTCAGGTGCAGACCTTTTCCTCTTACAGCTGACAATCGAACCCGGAAACGGGTGTCCATGAAAAACAAGCGTGACTTCTCCGCCTTCAAGGACGCTGACAATGAACTCAAAGTGAAAATCTCCCCTCAGCTTCTTCTGGCTGCTCATCGCTTCCTGGCCACAGGTAAGAGTGGAAAGAGAGCACTGAGGTGGGACACACTCACCTTAGAGTGGTCTGGGTACCCCCCTCCTCCCATGGAGAGCACCATGTTCACCGGAGCTGCCACAGAGTTCCAGACACAATCTAGCTCATTTACAGAGCAAGCACCGAGATGTCCAAGGGACCCTGGGCCCTTCAGGCTATCTTCTGGCCTGCTCGCCTGCCCTCTGCTCTGCTGGTCCCTACAGAGCTGACCTGGACCTCAGCAGCACTCCTCCCGTCTCCTCTAACTTAAAGCACCTTTGAGACATGGGTGACAGTTGAGACAAACCCTGCCTCCCATGCCGCAGCTCCCTTCTGGCTCACTTGCTAAAGGTGCTGGCCAATCCCTTTCCCTTTGTGTTTTTCCAATGTGATGCAGAGTAGTAATTGTAGGAACACTTAATTAACATGCACAAGCCAAGAATGTTTCTAAATGTCCTACCTGTGGTATCCACTTAAACATGAGACCATGCAGGGAGGTCGTGTCCCTGTCTTCCTGATGAGAAAATGAAGACACGTAAGTTCAGTAGTCTGCCAAAGGTCGTGACTGTTGTACCGGAGCCTCGTAAGCCAGCTGGTGCCATCTAAGCAGCAGAAGCCAAGCGTGGGACTTCCCAGGGAGGTGCAGGCTGAAGAAATGGCCCATGCAGGGAGGAAGCCATCCTAGTTCAGAGTGGCTGTGGTCACTTAGATGTTGGCTGCCTGTCCCAGGCACCTGTGAGGTCCCCTCTCTCTCCTGCAGAGGTGCCGCAGTTTAGCCCGTCTCTGATGTCAGAGAAGATCCTGCTCCGCCTGCTCAAGTACCCTGACGTCATCCAGGAGCTCAAGTTCGATGAACACAACAAGTACTGCGCCCGCCACTACCTGTACACCCGGAACAAGCCGGCCGACTGCTTCGTCCTCATCCTGCAGGTGCGCTTCGGACCCAGGGCCTAGGCGTGCAGGCCGCTCCTGCCTCCCACACCTGCGCCTCGCCTTCTGATGACCCTCAAGGGCGTGTGCGGCCTGCCCTTGAATGTGCTTGCTCCGGGTTGGGCATTGTTGTCGTGCCCACAAGTCAAGCCCTTGAGTGCTGCAGGACTCTGCTTTGTGCTCTGCCTGCTTTAGCCCCTCTCCTGTCACCACACAAGCCTCAACCATCTCAAGCCCTGTTGACCTGAGCCCTGTGTTCTTTCAGGGGAAGGTGGAGGTGGAGGCAGGCAAGGAGAACATGAAGTTTGAGACGGGTGCCTTCTCGTACTATGGGACCATGGCGCTTTCCACGGCACCCTCAGGTGAGCGGGGGCCGGGGCCTTGGATGACTCAGAGCAGAAGGAGGTGGGAAGGGCCAGAGTCGCCAGGCCTGTGGGAACAGAATGGCCTCTTTTCTGTTGGAAGGCTGAGGGCAAGAGAGGAGCAGAGGGTGTTCTGAAGTAGCAGGGACCAGCTGCTATGGGAAAGACTGCAGTCAGGGATGGTCAGGGGACCATGCAGCTCATGGGCTTTAGAAATGAAGGTAATCGCCTGCTCTGACTGCAGACATGGTGGGGAGAGTAGGATGGAACGGTAGAGAGCCACTGGAGTATCCATCGTAACTAAAGCGTGCGTGCGGGTAGGTGAACGGGACAAAGGACGGTGGCCTGAGGAGTCGGGCAGACTGGTGTTGGGCAGTAGCTAGCTCAGAGCCGATTTGCCTGAGGAAGCTGTAGATGCCTGACTCAGGGCCTCAGGGACTACTGCATTTTGGTCAGGTTTGGGCAGGCATGGGGGCTGGGTCCCCTAAGGATGACTCTAGTACTGGGTGGCTCAGGAGGTCGTGTTGTGGAAGGGCAGAACCTCAGCATCCTAGCAAGCCCCTCTCCCACCCCCAGGCTTTTTCCTGTGTGAGCACTCTGACCTTGGTAGAAGTGTGCCAGCTTGCTGTTGGGGAGGCGGTGTGTGTGTGTGTGTGTGTGTATGAATAAAAGTCACGTTTGGTGCCTAGAACAGGCTGTGCCAGGAGGTGTTGTCTCTAACTCTTGGGATTCCCGTGCCACGCTTGTCCCTTTGACAAGAAGCTCCCAAAGCACAGGGCCAGGGCACCCGTGAATATCAACAGAGCTTAGCCACCACATTCTCTGCCCCACATTAGGATGAGCCGGGGTAGCCGGGCACTGGTGGCGCACGCCTTTAATCCCAGCACTTGGGAGGCAGAGGCAGGCGGATTTCTGAGTTTGAGGCCAGCTAGATTGGTCTACAGAGTGAGTTCCAGGACAGCCAGAGCTACACAAGAGAAACCCTGTCTCGAAAAACAAACAAACAAACAAACCGAAAACAAGGCTGAGCCGGGGTGTGACAGGCTCCTGGGGTCAGGATCGGAGGCAATCAAGCTGGGCTCTAGACCAGATGAACCCCCCCCCCCCCGCCCTCCTGCCCACCCGCCCCTGTCATCAGGGCATCCTTGTCTTGTTTCTTGGGAAGTTTTGGTTTTTTGGAATGGCCTTGCTTTATAACTGGCCTGGGATTTCTTTTCCTTCTGCCTTAGCCTCCTGATGCTGAGATTGTAAATACCAGCTGATGTTTAATGTAGGTACCAGCTAACGTTGGAGAGATCCTGTTCAGAAGGGCTTGAGGGACTGCTCCCAGTGCTGATGCAGAGTGGCTGGAGGCCAGGCACTTCTGCATACAGCGCCTTGGTCTATCCTGAGGCCAGGCACTTCTGCATACAGCGCCTTGGTCTATCCTTACCACCAGCACCATTCTCATCTAAGTGTGTCCCTTAGATGGGACTGTGTCCCACTCCCACCCTGCCCTGCTTGAAGTAGCCTGACCCATCAACTCTGCCTCTCCATCCTGTTCTGGGGCCTGTGACCCCTCCTGGTCACTGATTTCCTCCTCTGTCACTCCAGCGCCTCCTGTGCAGGCTGGGTGTTCAACAGGCAAACTGAACTCCCTGCTCTCCTGGCTCTCAGGTAATGGGGCTTGCTAGAGAAGTGCACAGCGCCATCTGTTGCTAGAGCTTTGTACCGCAGCTGCACTAATGGCTCCCTATGAACCTGGGGACTTAGGATCCTTACTAGGTTTTGTGTCTATGTGGCTTAGAGTTCACTCTCTGGGTGGGTCTGCCACAGCCCTGGAGGGGCCTTTTCAAAAGTTCCCCAGTCCTGGAGAAAGCATTACCCAGCAGAAACACAGTCGCATGCACTGCCCAGATGCCAGGCTAGGGAATGGAGGACTGTTCTATACCCAGCCAGGTGAGCCTGCTCCAACCCGCTCGCAGGACTGCAGGCTGGCATAGCAGCTCCCATGACCGCAGGCTGGCATAGCAGCTCCCATGACCGCAGGCTGGCATAGCAACCCATCGGCTTCCTTCATAGCCTAAGGAATGAGGCGACAGCCCCCGCCAGCCTGGCCCTCTGAACCTGTATCTACTCTTCTTAACTGAGCCCCATCCCTGTCTTCCTCTCACTCGAAACATGGGACTAACACTGTGCCCAGTTCCAAGAGCTTTGGGGCAATGAGAGCAAGAGTGGAAGTAGAAAATACTGGAGTCCAGCTGTGAGATCCCTCTCTTCTCTGGAACAACTAAAAGGGGGCGTTCCCGCCAGCAGCTGCTCAGGAAAAAGCCAAATGCCAGGTGTAGTTCCTGGACTTGGCCTCTCTGGGAATCATGGGAGCAGTTAGAGACATTGAGTTTGAGGGTCCTCACATGCACCGCAACCCCAAAGGATGTGGGGGGGGAGCCAGTCACCCTCAGATTCTGACCACACTGGTGAGCCCTGCATGGGTCAGGACAGCTCAGGACAGCCCTAAAGCTTGACTAGTCTCTCTGTCTCTGTCTGTCTGTCTGTCTGTCTGTCTGTCTCTCTCTCTCTCTCTCTGTCTCTCTCTGTCTCTCTCTCTCATAAACCCAAAGCTTCACACATGTTAGATAAAGTTGTCTACTACAGAGCTAAATCCCTAGCCACCTAGCCCTCAATTTCTACTTCCTTTTTCTTGTTTTTATCACTATACTTGATTGCTCTTATTCTTTCTCTCCCTCTCTCTCTCTTTCTTTCTTTCTTTCTTTCTTTCTTTCTTTCTTTCTTTCTTTCTTTCTTTCTTTCTTTCTTTCTTTCTTTCTTTCTTTCTTTTTTTGGATTTGGTTTTATTGAGACAGGGTTTCTCTGTGTAGCCCTGACTGTCCTGGAACTCACTCTGTAGACCAGGCTGGCCTCGAACTCAGAAATCCACCTGCCTCTGCCTCCCAGAGTGCTGGGATTACAGGCGTGTGCCACCACCGCCCGGCCTCTTATTCTTTCTTTAAAGATTTATTTATTCATGTTTATGTGAGTACACTGTAGCTCTCTTCAGACACACTAGAAGAAGGCATCGGATCCCATTACAGGTGGTTGTGAGCCACCATGTGGTTGCTGGGAATTGAACTCAGGACCTCTGGAAACACAGTCAGTGCTCTTAACCACTGAGCCCTATTTTTTTTTTTTTTTTTTTTTAGTTTTATGTATGTATTTTATGTATATGGGTACTTTGCCTGCATGTACATCTGCACGCCATAAGCCAACATCAGACAGTTGTGAGCTGCTGTGTGCATGCTGGGAATTGAACTCAGGACCTTCAGAAGAGCAGTGAGTGCTCTTAACCTCTGTCCCATGGCTCCAGCCCTGAGTTTACTTTCATTGTGTGAATCTTTCTCTTAATGTTCCCCAGCATGCCACACTGTCCTGACTCCCTGTTTTAAAATAATAAAATGGTGACTTAGTTGTCACTCACCAACTTCAGCCTCCCTCTCTCTCCTTTTCTTATTCTTGTTTCACGGGTGGCCAGGACTTTATGCACCCATAGCCTGAATCCTGGTGTTTGTATCTAAAATGGACACTCTTCATGTGGGGTCAGGTGAGAAGACTCAGAAGGTGACAGTTCTTGTCTGAGCTCAGTCCCCAGAATCCATGTGGGATGAGACTTACATGAGTGCACATAGTATGCACATGCATATTTGTGCTTGCACATGCATATTCATGATTACACATGCATATTCATGCCTGTATGTGCATATTCATGCTCACATGCATATTCATGCTTACACATGCATATGCACAGATTAAAAAGTAATCTAAAGGGACTGAAGAGACAGCTCAGTAGTTAGCTGTTCTTCCAGAGGCCCTGAGTTCAAATCCCAGCAACCACATGGTGGCTCACAACTACCCGTAATGAGATCCAACGCCCTCTTCTCATGTGTCTGAAGACAGCAACAGTGTACTTACATATAATAATAAGTACATCTTAAAAAAAAAAAACACTCAACATCTTGTCATCCAAACACTTTGAAATATTTTTTAAAGTGTATTACAATTATTTGCATGTATATGTGTGCAAGCAAGTGTGCGCAGGTGCATGTGGGTGGTCAGAGGACAACTCGGGAGTCAGTTCTCTCCTTCCACCCTGTGGTCCAGAGGATGGAAGTCAGGTTATTAGTGGTGAGTGTGAAAATAGTAGGTAATAATGCCAGTATTCCTTTTCTCCCTGTAAGCTAAGCAGAGTTTCTGTTTACATTTGCTCCTGCACATGGTCTTTCAGTGACCCTCTGGTTCCTACTCATAGTAGAGGAGCTGCTACCTGCATATGTTCCTAGGTTTCTAAAGGATGATCAGAGCTGCGTGTCGGCGCCTGCATAGTCTTACTTTGATAAAGGCAGTATTGGTCCATTGAGTCACTGGGGCCAACATTCTGTCTCTGCTGTGGTGCAGCTAACTCAGCGGTTAGTAACTTCATAGCTACTTAGAACAGAGCAGATGAGCGCCGGTCTGCTGCAGGCAAGCTCCCTCACTCTTCAGAGTTAGTGTCTCTGTGCACGCCAGTGTCCGTCCAAGTGTTCTCAGTACTAAGAGCCAGGGATGGGACAGCTCAGTGCCTCGATTTCTTTGTCCTTCCTTTGGACTTCAGTCCCTGCCCTTACCTGGGTAGAGAGGTCTCGAGCCTCTGGCTTTCTGGGACAAGGGCCGGTTACTGCATTCCAGGGCTGGGGTCACATGTAGACCACACCTTTGTCAGTTCTCATGTTGCCGGGGTAGGAGTCATAGTGAGGGCGCAAACTGTATGGCTTCTTTTCCTTGATACAAGGTTAGACTAGCTGAGCCTAGTCTAAAATGGGATTACAGGCATGGGCAAGTCGGCTGTGTTTTGTTTAGTATAACAGTTTAAGGCAGTATGGTACTGTGTGTGTATAATCCCAACACTTGGGTGGTAGATAGGAGAATTGTGAGTCAGAGACCAGCTTGTGCTGTGTAATGAGGCCTTGCTTCAAAAAAGTTTTAAAAATTATTTTCCTTAGCTAGGTGTCAGTGACACACACCTTTAATCCCAGCACTAGGGAGACAGAGGCAGGTAGATCTTTGTGAGTTCAAGGCCAGCCTGGTCTACAGAGTGAGTTCCAGGACAGCCAAGACTACACAGAGAAACCCTATCTCAATTTTTAAAAATTATTTTACTTTTTCATTCGTGTGTGTCTGCATGAGTATATACGCACCTCTATGTCAAAGCCAGAAGTTATCAGATCTCTTGACGGTGTTGGCAGGGCACGAGACTTTATGCATGGCTTCTGGAATCTGAAGGCCAGTCCTCAGAGTATGCAGCAAGCTCTCTTAACCGAGCCAGCCTGTCTCCTGGTCTTTCTTTTTTTAAGGCAGGGTCATTTTGTGTAAGTTGGTGTTTAGACCAGGATGGTTTGTCTGTCGTGTGGGAAATCATTGTTCCCTTGACTAATGAGGGGTGTTGAGGCCATAACTGTTGTCTTGGTTTTCATTTTCTGGTTGGTTTGCTTGGGTGGCATTCTTAACACTTACCATGTGACACTTTAAAGCACGGTAACTCGCTGACCCTGTGCAGGAGGAGCTTCTGTGTGTGCTTCTGTTTGCCCCTGAGAACTGTGACCTGTTCTGTGCGGAACACGGTTGGAGTCCCTAACTTCCACGGCCAAGGTCGGGCAAGGAGCTCGTACGCCCTCAGGCAGGCTCTGCGCTGATTATCTGCTGTCCCCACAGACCGGTCCCCAGCCCACCCAACTCCACTCAGCCGCTCAGCCTCCCTCAGTTACCCGGACCGCAACACAGACTTGACACCCTCCTCCCTGGCAGGCAGCAACCAGTTTGGCAGCTGCATTCTGGGCCAGTATGTCTCTGACTTCAGTGTGCGGGCGCTCACAGACCTGCAGTACATTAAGGTAAGTGCTTCTCAATCTCCCATGGCTCTGTTCTGCAGCCAATGTGGCCGCTCCAGTCCTGCGTCTCTTCCATGCCAGGCCGGCACTGCACCGCAGAACTGCTCCCAGCCCCTCTTGTTTTGTACTTTTTTTTTCTTGAGACACAGTGTGACTGTATAGTCCAGGCTGGCCACAGATTCTGAAAACCCCCTGCCGCAGCGCAGTTTCCTGGGTACTGGAATTACAGACATTTACCATTACGCCTGGCCTACAACAATTTGATGATGGTGATGGCGATGGTGGTGGATGTCCGAGTGTGTGTGTGTGTGTGTGTGTGTGTGTGTGTGTGTGTGTGTGTGTGTAGGTAACTGAAAAGACAAGAACAGTTTTCTCTGTTCACTTTTACATGGGTTCTGGGCGTTGAACTTGGGTACCCAAGCCTGTGTGACAGGCGTGTTTACTTACTGATCCCTCTTGCTGGTCCCTAGAAAGGACACTTTTCCTCCCTGCTCTTTTGGACAGCCCCACCTGGTCACATCTCTCTGGCCCAGCCTAGCTGGGTCTTCACATCTCACACTCGTCCTCTTCTCTCTCTCCTCCTCCGCCCTCTGCAGATCACAAGACAGCAGTACCAGAATGGGCTGATGGCCTCCCGCATGGACAACAGCCCCCAGCTCACCCTGGACGGCTGTGCCACCTGCTCAGAGAACTTTACCGAGCGGCCTGAGCTGCCCGTGGTGGATGAGACCACAACTCTTCTCAATGAACGCAACTCGTTGCTGCACAGAGCCTCCCAAGAGGGCGCCATCTGACAGGAGGGCCCGGGGACTCCCGCCCACCCTGCGGGGGCCTCCCCAGTGGGCCCACATGAAGTCAGGGAGCCTGTTAGGCTAGAAAGGGGTGCAGGTAGATATCCCGCGTGACTGAGCAACCAGACATCCCTGTCCAGGGGCTCTGGCTGCAGATGGGGACCTCTGAACAGCTCTGATGTGATGCCTGCCCGGCCCAGCTACTGAGCAAAGGCTCTTGGGTTTTTTTGTTTTTGTTTTTTTTTAAACAGTGAGAGAAGTTTTAAGCTAGGCTCATTGCTCCTCTTTTAAAATATCATTTGGGGAAGGGAAGACAGGGTTAAGGAACTTTGTGTAAAAAAAAAAAATTCTTTTCAAGAAGCCCCACAAACTTTAAAAGGGGAGGAGGGTTCCTCACCCCCGAAGCAATAGCCATAACCTGTTTCCAGCCTTGCCGCCTGTGTCTGTCGCTCTAGGAGGCAGTCTTCTGCAGCAGTGGGGGCCCGGAGCCCCCAGGAGGGTATTCCTGGGAGGAAGCAGGAATCCAGGTGATAATGACATCAACTGCGGGACACATGAGCTGAGGTCAGAGAGATGTGCTAAGCAACGGATCAGGGTCGCGAGGACCCCGGCATCAGCATCGGCATCGGCATCGGAGAGGAACACATCTGCTTTTGTCAACTGCTGGGTGCAGTGATCTCCTAGACTCCTGCCCAGGGTCTCTCCTGGAGAGGCGGGACTCAGCTGGGAACCAGGCCCTGGCGCTCAGCCACCCTTTGGACAGGTTTCTCCTGGAAGGGTCTGGCTCCAAGAGTTAGGCATGGCCTTTGCCTCTGCAGTGGCTTACCTGCTTCCTGACTATGGCTTCACTCTTACCAACGGTTTTCTCTCAGAGGGCAGAGCATCAACATTAGAGGTGACTTGTTGGGCACTCCTGGTGGTTTCAGGCTGAGTCTGACTATAGGTAGGTCTGTGTCAGCAGTTAGTCCCACCCGCTCACCCCACAAGAAGAGTCAGGACTCAGCAGTTCCCCCAGGAAGGTTTCTTTCCTGACTCCCCATCCTTACATCTGCCCAGGTCCCTCTGAGGACTGACAGCCACCCAAGCTAGGTCTTTTGTGTCCCTGCCTGCATATCTGGCTGAGGACCACCTGAGCTTATTTCCACTTAAGGACCCCAAGAAAGGAGGGTTTCCCCTGACGGCATGCAGCAGGTCGCCCGCTTCCCTCTGCCTGAGGGCTCCACTGCAGAGGGCAGTGATAGCCTTGGGCTGACGCTGTCGGTACTGCAGAGCAATCGTACCCCAATGCCACCCGGGAAACCTGAGTGCAATGAGGCCATGGGACGAGCTGCACTCTGCTGCTGCAGGGAGACTGGAGGACCAAGGGCCGCATCCGTTGTGGGGACGAATGGAACTGAGGATAAGAGCACAGGTGAGCGGGAGCATGAGCAAGAGGGAGCACAGGCGAGCGGGAGCACAGGTGAGCGGGAGCACAGGCAAGCGGGAGCACAGGCGAGCGGGAGCATGAGCAAGAGGGAGCACAGGCGAGCGGGAGCACAGGCGAGCGGGAGCACAGGCGAGCGGGAGCACAGGACGTCTGTGTTTATTCATTCACTCCTTTCCTCAGCCAGTGAGTTCTGTCACCCCATGTACTCTGCTGTCTTTGTACCCAGAGAATCCTAACTCCCAGATACACCAGGGTGTCGTGTACCCCTGGCCAATCTGAGGTCTCTTCCTCTCACAGAATTTACTCCAAGAAGCCTGGAGATGGTGACTTTCAATAAGGGAAAAGATGTCAGACCCCTAGTTCCTTAAGAAACCCTCAGTTCTCTGTAGGTGCAGCATGCTCCTGGGTCTAGACCAGGTGCCCAGCTGTGTTCCTGAGAGACCTAAGTGCCAGGTAGAGCAAAACCATGTGGTGGGTGTGAGGCAGCCGCAGCAGGTGCGCACACTTCCACAGCTACCTCTCTGCATACATGGTCACCACCGACAGACAGGCCCTGCCCCGCCCCTCCTCATTTAGAATCACTTCTTGCAGAGGGTCATAATTATTTCCAAATATTACTGGTCTGATGACTTCCTCCTCCCAGTGCAATTTTTCACTTCCTCTCCCAACCTCTGGTTCCTGGGCAGAGCCATGCCCTGGAACTGGCCCTGTCTGCATGTCTTCCCAGCAGAGGAGGACTCCGCAGACAGCATCCAAGTGGGTAGGCAAGTCACAGCCACCATACAGATGACTCCTATTTATTTTGCATTAAGATTTTAATTTGTATATTTTTGTGATTTATTTGGCATTGTTATGAGTTTGACTCTCGGGGAGTTTTGTTGTTATGACTCTTGTGTCTTTTGTCACAAAAACAATGATAATATTTGCTAAACAATATATGGAATTTATTTTTGATTGGTAATAAAAATGAAATGTAAAAAAGTTTTGGTGAGCATATAACTTGGGTATTTTGCTTCTGGACTATATACTGTATGTTGTAGAGACACAAGTGACTAGCTGTCACTTGTGACAGGACAAGGGCAGTTGAGTATTGTAGAACCATTTGGAAGTGAAATACAAGAAGAACTGTAATTTACAAAATATATATAATCAAGGCAGTTATCACAGGAGTTGTGGAGTGGCCGCTGCTGGCAGACATGCAGGGCAAATAAGTCAGATGTCGTAGGATTCTGTTTGTGAGTGCTGGGATGGAGCAACCGGAATGAACAAGTTGCCCTCCTTCCGCTCTGGAGGCCGAGGGCTGTTTGGACTCCATGCAGTAGCAGGATGGTGTCATTTCACAACACACAGAAACTACTCTGTGCATGTTGATGGCTTTGTGGGCTGGAGTGTCCATCTGAAATGGCTGGCCTGGGGTCTCCTTGTTGCACCGCCTGGGTTGTCGCTCAGAACCCTTTGGTGGGAAGCACACCTGCAGACAACTAGCGTGAGCAGTCCTGGGCGCCAAGGCTGGGGAGTCCAGCAGAGCTCAAACATGAGCTGGTTTTATCTGTGTGTGGTAGAGGGTCTCTCCGTGTAGCTCAAGCTGGCCTCATGGGGTACTGACCCAGGGTTTCTATTACGTACCTCTAGCTGTCCTGGAATTCGCCCTGTAGACCAGACTGACTTCGAACTCAGATTCACCTGCCTCTGCCTCCCAAGAGCTGGGATGCAAGTCATGTGCCACCATGCCCAGCCCTGGCTGGCTACATTTTTTTTGTTCTTTTTTTTTTTTTTTAATTTGGTTTTTTCGAGACAGGGTTTCTCTGTGTAGCCTTGGCTGTCCTGGAACTCACTCTGTAAACCAGGCTGGTCTCAAACTCAGAAATCTGCCTGCCTCTGCCTCCCAGAGCGCTGGGATTACAGGCGTGCGCCACTACTGCCCGGCGGCTATGTTGTTTTTGAGACAAGATCTTGTTCTAAAGTGCAGGCTGGTTCCCATTTGCCTTCCTTTCTTCGACTCTGGTTAGGCTGGACATGGTGACACACACCATCCCAACACGCAAGAGGCTGAGGCGGCAGCAGCGTGAACTTGGGGACAGCCTGGGCTGCATAGGAAGGCCCTGCCAACTGGGGAAAAGAGCACTTGGGTAGGCCACGGAGAGAATATTCCAGATGAAAGGCTAACGTAGAACTGTATGTAGGGATGGGGTGATGTTGCAACCGTCTGTTGTCCGTCACAAGTGTCTTTGGTGCAGAAACCCTACTACACCAGCTGCTAGCTTTGTGAGGAAGAGCTCATCGTCCAATGCCTTTGCACCTGTCACTTCTATCTGGGACATTTCTTCCCAGACCTTATAAGGCTTGCCCATTGCATTTCAACCTCTGTTCCAATGTCCCCTCCTTCAAGAGCCCCCCTTGATTACCCTCATTTTCGATAGCATCTCCTCAGTGTTTCCATATCCTCTCCCTATAACACTTATTGCTAGATCTTAAAACGTTTCCTGTTGTCCCAGCGTTGATTCTGAGCACCATGCTGTTCCTTCCAGAGTCCCAGCCTTTAGGGAGGTACCTGTCCTGCACACACTCAGTGTAGAAAATGCTTGTCACACGCAAATGAAGATCTTGGTTGGATCCCTGGCCCAACATAACCAACATAATCAGGGAAGATCACACCGGGCTAAGAGGCAGAAGCTAGCCAGAGAGATCATACCCCGCCCTCATAGCTATGAGCTTTGTTACCTTTTTTTTAAAAATTATTTTAAAATTGATGCTTGTATGTGTATGTTTGTGTGTACACATGCACATACACCATGAGGAGGCCAAGGACAACTCTGTGGTATTGGTTCTCTCCTCCAAGTCCATGGGTTTCAAGGATTGAGCTCAGGTTGCCAGGCTGGTTCAGCAGGTACCTTCACACCCTGAGCCATCTCAGCAGCCCGTGTTAGCCCAGGCTGGCCCTGGAGGTATTTCAATTCCAGTTACCCTGCCTCTGCCTCCTGAGTGCCAGGATTATATAGTAGTTACAGATTTTAAATAATAAAGATTATTTAATCAATAAATGTTGAGGTGCTCTAGCCTAGATGGCCACTAAGGGAAATGACCCAGGGAACACCAGAGAGAAACCTAAGTGAAAGTCAGGCGTCTCCATTGAAGTTGTGATGAACCCAAAATGGAGCCCAGAACAGCCAGGAGAGGGAACCGACCACGCAGGAGCCCTTATCACGGATCCATTTCCTTAGCCCCTTGTTTTGATTTTGAGACAGGATCTCACTATATAGCCCAGGCTGGCCTCTGCTAGGATTACAGAATTGCTGCCACACCTGGATAAGAGGTTTCCACCATCTATTTTCCCTCCTGGTCTTTCCTCATGGGCCTGTTTTTGCACATTATCTTCTATACAACTTGTGGCCATATTGCAGATACTTTAGGTTGGTCTTTTCAGGTCACTGAGTTATGTCTACAGAATTCTTTTAAAAAAAACAAAAACATTGAAGAGGCTGGAGAGAGGGGCTCTGTGGTTAAGAGCACTTACTGCTGTTGTAGAAGGCCTGGTTCCCACAACCCACATGGTGCCTCACAAATGTCTACTCTAGTTCCAGGGAATGCAGTGTCCTCTTCTAGCCTCCTTCGGCACCTGCACACACAACACACACACACACACACATACACTTGGGCCCATACATAACACACAAACAAAACAAAAATACGTGTAAGATGTGTACATGTCTTAGGACATCTAGGTAGAAAGTAGGGAGAGAAATGCAAACACATGGATTCCCATAGAGGAGCTAATCACATACAAACCACATACAGAGAGTGAAGAACACTCCATCTGATCCATGCAGGTGTCTTCTAAAATGAGGACAAAAACAACCCTCTAGAACAGCTTTCTCAGCCGGAGGAATCAGAATGAAGTGCGCTTGTGAAGCCAGCAAGTATGAAAATTCCTGCTCCCTCCCTGCATGGCTGGATGACCTGGAGGTCAGGTGCGCGTCAGAAACCAAAGGCACACAGATTCAGTCTCTAAACATCGTTTTATTGTAAGATTAATTACATGAAACAGGTGTGAAGATTCAACTGATTTTTCTGGGTTTGAGTATTTACTACGGATCTTCCGGTCAAGGCAACTTCCTCAAAAGCAGGTGTCTGTCTTGATATTCACAGAGCCCAATGCAAAGCTAAGAGACTTTAGCTTTAAAACAAATCAATAGGGCCGGAGAGCTGGTTGAGATTAAGAATGCGGGCTGAGGGCGGGTGCACACCTGTAATCCCAGCACTCTGGGAGGCAGAGGCAGGTGGATTTCTGAGTTCGAGGCCAGCCTGGTCTACAGAGTGAGTTCCAGGACAGTCAGGGCTACACAGAGAAACCCTGTCTCAAAAAACCAAATCCAAAAAGCAAAACAAAACAAAAAAAAAAAACAAAAACAAGAATGCGGGCTGAGGACCAGAGTTCAGTTCCCAGCACAGCCTCACATCATCTGGGAACTCCAGCTCCAGGGCGATCCGACGCCCTCTTCTGTCTGCCCAAAGCACTGCACTCGCAAGCGCAAACCCACACACATATACGACTAATAAGAAAATCTTTTAAACAAACAACACCAGGCTTCCCTGTGCCCAGTCCCTGGTTTTTTATTCAGCTCTTAGCCTTGCAGGCGAGAGGGTTAATGACCTTCCTTTGCTCGTCCACACGCGCCGGGACGCTGAGGTCGTTCCAGACTGCCGCTCCGCGTCCTCCCTCGCCGGCCGAGCCCCACGCCCCCCAGCCCGCCCCGCCCCGCGCCGCTTGTTTACTCCCCGGCGCAGCCTAGTTCTCCCCAGAGCCCGCCCCCTCCAGCCGCTTATTGGTTAAAGTGACGCGAAGGCCCGCGCCGATTGGCCACAACAGCAGAGGCGCGGGTGAGTGGGGTAGGCTGCGCCCGAGGCCCAGAAGGGGTAGCAGGCCATGGCGGCGGCGGCTGCGGCTGTGGCGGGTTGGTTGGGCTGGGTGCTTACCGTGCTCTGTCTGGGCAGCGCCGCAGGGGAGGCGGCGCCGAGCGCGGGACTGCTGAGCTTCTGCACGGAGGAGGACGGCGCGCCGGGCGTGGGCTCCCTGCGCGGAAGGGCAGCGCCGGAGGCCACTTTGTGCTTGCGACTCTTCTGCTCGGGCTTGGCCAACAGCTCCTGGACCTGGGTAGCCCCCGAGGGCGCCGGCTGCCCCGAGGGCGGGCGGGCCACGGAGCCCGGGGAGGCGGCCTCCCCCACGGGCGAGTGGCGCGCGCTGCTGCGCCTGCGCGCCGAGGCCGGCCACCCGCGCTCCGCGCTGCTGGCTGTGCGCGTGGAGCCGGGCGGCGGGGCAGCGGAGGAGGCGGCGCCGCCCTGGGCTCTGGGGCTGGGGGCGGCCGGGCTGCTGGCCCTGGCGGCCGTGGCGCGCGGCCTGCAACTGAGCGCGCTGGCGCTGGCGCCGGCCGAGGTGCAGGTGCTGCGCGAGAGCGGCTCGGAGGCGGAGCGCGCGGCGGCGCGGCGTCTGGAACCCGCTCGGCGCTGGGCCGGCTGCGCCCTGGGCGCGCTGCTGCTGCTGGCCAGCCTGGCGCAGGCGGCACTGGCGGTGCTGCTGTACGGGGCGGCGGGCCAGCGGGCCGTGCCCGCCGTGCTGGGCTGCGCGGGGCTGGTGTTCCTGGTGGGTGAGGTGCTGCCGGCCGCCGTGAGCGGGCGCTGGGCGCTGGCGCTGGCGCCGCGCGCGCTGGGCCTCAGCCGCCTGGCGGTGCTGCTCACCTTGCCCGTGGCGCTGCCCATCGGGCAGCTGCTGGAGCTGGCAGCGCGGCCCGGGCGTCTGCGGGAGCGCGTGCTGGAGCTGGCGCGCGGCGGCGGCGACCCCTACAGCGACCTCAGCAAGGGAGTGCTGCGCTACCGCACCGTGGAGGACGTGCTCACGCCGCTCGAAGACTGCTTTATGCTGGACTCCGACACTGTCCTGGACTTCAGCGTCCTCGCCAGCATCATGCAGAGCGGCCACACGCGCATCCCAGTGTACGAGGAGGAGCGCTCCAACATCGTGGACATGCTCTACCTCAAAGACTTGGCCTTCGTGGACCCCGAGGACTGTACGCCGCTCAGCACCATCACCCGCTTCTACAACCATCCACTCCACTTCGTCTTCAACGACACCAAACTGGACGCTGTCTTGGAGGAGTTCAAGCGAGGTAAGGAAGGGGGTGCCCCTGTTAGAAAGAGTCTCGCCCCGCCAGAGAAGGCAGTGGAACTAGATAGACCCTTCCCAGAAAGTGGAGGCCTTGCACCTGGGAATGACCCTAGGAAATATTTAAAGACCCATCTTTTAGAAGCGGAAGGAAGTGCTGTGGGAGTCTGATGCGGGAGGATCGGAAAGTGGTTACCCTGTTCGTTAAAAACAAAACTGTGGATGTAGCTCAGTGCTCGCTTAACATACACGGATCCCTAAGCACTCCCCAGCATCTCATAAACTTAGATGGTGACCTCCCTATTTAGACGGATGGAAGCCGGCCTGAGCCAAAGGTTCTGTCTCAGAAGTAAATGAATGAATAGACGCTCCATTGGCAGGCTGCAAGCATGCCTACTTGGCCCTAATCCCAGAGGTTTCCTTCTCCGAGGCCGTTTTGTGCACATGGGCTCCCTAGCTGCCCCAGATTCTTGGAGAGTAACTAAAATGATGTCAAGAGGGTTAGGCAACTGGAAACTGTTGTCTTTGCCTTTTTAACATTAAATTAGCTGGACCTGTGATGGGTCCTGGCCTTTCCAGATTGTGGGATTAGAAAGGACTCATAAATACTTGCTGTGGGTACTGAGAGAACTTTCATTTTAATGTCATTGAAACCAACTTATGACTAATGATTTAATTTTCCTTCCTGGATCCTTCCTCCCTCTTCTTTCTTTCTTTCTTTCTTTCTTTCTTTCTTTCTTTCTTTCTTTCTTTCTTTCTTTCTTTCTCTCTCTCTCTCTCTCTCTCTCTCTCTCTCTCCCTTCCTTCCTTCCTTCCTTCCTTCCTTCCTTCCTTCCTTCCTTCCTTCCTTCCTTCCTTCCTTCCTTCCTTCCTTTCCTTTCCTTTCTTTGCTTTCTTTCTTTTTTTTGAGATTTTTATTGTGACGTGTATTGTGCCTGTATTGTGTTCCTGATGCATGCAGTGCCTATGGAGGCCAGAAGAGGGCGCTAGGTTCCTTGGGACAGGAGTTACAGACTGCCGCCCCGTGGATCCTGGGAACCGAACCCTGGGTCCTCTGCTGCGCTTGGTTTTTGTTTTTTGTTTTTTGTTTCCCTTTGGTTTTTCGAGACAGGGTTTCTCTGTGTAGCCCCAGCAGTCTTGGAACTCACTTTGTAGACCAGGCTGGCCTCGAACTCAGAAATCCGCCTGCCTCTGCCTCCCAAGTGCTGGGATTACAGGTGTGTGCCACCACTGCCCTGCTCCGCTGCTGCTCTTGACAGCCATCTCTCCAGCCTCCTCCCTTTCATTTGAATTGTTTTTCAGCTACCCGCTCTTCCCATACCACACCCCCAGCTCCAGTCACCCCTTTTTGGCCTTAATGTCTCAGGGACTCTCCCTTAACTCTCCATTCTCACCAACTCCTTTCATTCTGTCTGAGCAGCCTTTTTTGTTTTTTAAGATTTACTTATTTTATGTGTGTGAGTGTTTGCCTACATGTTTGTGTATACTGTGTGTGTGCCTGGTGTCTGAGAAGGTCAGAAGAGGCCTTCAGATCGCCTGGAACTGGAGTTATAAATGGTTGTGAGGCACTGCATGGGTGCTGGCAACCAAATCCCAGGTCTTCTGGAAGAGCAAATGTATTTGAACATCTAAGGTTGAAAGTAAAGACTATGAGGCTCTCCACATGTTAATGTGCGGGCCCCTAGGGGCAGGTGGCACGCACATTCAATCCCAGCACTTGGGGAGCAGAAGCCGCAGGTGTCTGAGTTCATGGACACCCAGGGCCACACAGAGATCCTATCTTGAAATAAAAACAACAAGGTGCAGGCGCCTCTGTAGTACACCACCCTCCTCGTCCTTAGGCCGCCTTCCAGAGCCTGGGTGCTCCTGCGCACCAGACGTGCTTCTGTGGAGTGTAGGGTGGACGGAGTGTAGGGTGGACGGAGTGTAGGGGGGGACGTGTGCCAGGCTCCGGCTGGATTGGGCTGCATGATGAGACAGCAAAAGGATTAAGGCTCCCTCAGCCGGGGAACCTGCAGGTTCAGCCCAGGGCTGTCAGTGAGCTCCTGGACAGTCACTGACAGGCAGTTCTCGGTGACGTGACGATACGCTCGCTGCTCTTGTATTGAACGCAGTGCGTGCCAGGCTCTGACGGACACCCTGCATGCCCAGTCTCCTGTGTCTTGGCAGGAGACCTGTGTGTAGATCATGAATGGGTGACCAGGAGGCTTGAGTAAGCAGGTCTGATTGTTTCTGACCTCTCAGGTGTGTCCTGGCTTTATCCTAGAACTTGGTCCTGGGGACTCCTTCTAGGGAGTGAGTAGGTAGTATGGTGTCTGGGCTGCTGTAACCTAAAGCAAGTCACTTCCTCACAGTGGGAGCCAGCAGGCAGGGTTTCTGCCCTGCCCGGGGTCCAGGTCCTAGGAAGCCGGCTGCTGCTCTCTTGCTTTATTAGTTTCTCAAAGAAGAGAGACTAAGGTCTGGTGTGCTTGTCGGTCTGGTGACTCATTCCTGGGAGATCGTGCAGGCAAAATAGCCTTTTAAGGGTGACCCTGGACAGATAGGGTCCATTTCTTCCAGAATAGTCGTAAACCTTCCGTTAGGAGAGGAATATAGAGACCATCCCCGTCCCTTTGAGGCCCCCAAAGCCTCTCTAGATTGCTCAGTCTCATCAAGGACAGTGGCTTACGCCTTGCCAGAGCAAGTTCTGATTGACCTGTATGAGTAGGAAAGAAACATCCCAGTTGAGGCCGGAGGCAGGAGGATTGTGACTTTGAAGCCACCGTGCGATCGGGGAGGGGGATGAGCAGGGGAGGTATTCATCATTCCAGCAGGACCTGGGCTTCGCCTCTGCAAGTCAGGTTAGGACTGTGGGGGGATAAGGGTTGACCCTCTCTGGAGAGAGCTGAATGTAAGCCTTGGGCATTAGTAATAGTGTTAAGGACGATGCGGAAGAGAGCTGTTTTTTCACTGCAGACCCTTAGTTAAGATGTTCACCGAGGAACGATGAGCGGAGTCCTTGTGTGTCACCTTATGGACGTGGGTCATCTGATCTGCAGGAGCCAGGAGCACTGCCTTGGTTCTGTTTATGGAGACAGAGTCTCATTGTGTGGCTTTGGCTTCTGCCACCCAAGTGTGTCCCACACCTAGAGTGTCTCTGACTCAGGGAAGCCAGGTCAGGTGCCACAGGAGGCGTTAGGAGGTGGACTAGAGGACATGTGCTGTGCTTGCCTCAGGGCTGTGGAGCCAGAGGTTGTATTGGAGGGCGCCTCGGAGTCTTCCTGTATGATAGCCTTTTGGTTTCCTTAAGGGCTGGAGCCAGGAGCAGGTGAGTATTTTCTTACATTGGAGTTGCATCCCAAGGGGTAGATTTCTTACAGGCTGCTGATATCGACTGCAGAGTCAGGGTTAACTAATCTATCCCCAGAGCTACCGGAGTGGTCCAGAAACCCCGGGAGCACAGAGCATGCCGGGGGATGGGGCTGGAAAAGTTGGCTGGGACCAGGCTGGACTGCAGAAGTGAGCGTCTCAGAATGTCCTGACTTTGTAAGGGGGGGGTCGGGGTAGAAGGAGAGGTCAGCAAGGGGTGTCCTCGGCTTTTTTCCCCCGAGTGCTAGGGAAGGAGCCCAGAGCCAGGGGTGCGTCAGTCAGGCTCTCTGCCATGGGGTTTTTGCCCTTGATCTTTGGTCCCGGGGCTGAGGAGGGACTGGGAGAATGAATGTGGATGGCCTTCATTCACCAGGCACAGCTGTAATCTGAGCCCAGGTAGCCGAGGACTGGCACAGACCAAAGGATGGAGGTGTGTGGCCGGGCAGAAGCCTCAGCGCTTGGGTTTTAGGGTGGGGAATGGAGCAGGTTCCACTCAGCATGTCAATAGGAAGGAAAAGGAAATGTCGCTGCTGGCTCAGCCATGGTGTGGGGGCTTCAGTTTTGGGGTGGGCGGCCTCTGGAGAGCCAAGCATCCAGACGCTGAAGACCGGTGAATGCCTCTCTGTTCAAAGGACTGTCCCAGAAGCTGCTCGGTGACATGCCTCTAGAAGCCAGGGTCCTGTGGTGAATGAGAAGCTCCTTGGCCGCTGCATTTCTGTATGTGGGTCCTTTCCTCCCAAGTCCTGTATACTTTTCTCCTCTTAAGAACAAAGGACAGCCAGACAGTGGTAGCGCACACCTTTAATCCTGGTACTTGGGTGCAGAGGCAGGTAGATCTCTGAGTTTGAGGCTAGCCTGGTCTACAAAGCAAGTTCCAGGACAGCCAAAGCCATACAAAGAAATCCTGTCTCAACAAAACAAAAACAAAAGAAAAAGAAAAAAAGGAAAGAAGGAGCAAAGGGCATTACAATCCTCGGTTACTTCACCCCCTACCAAGCATCAGCCTGTGCTGGCCACTGACCTTCCTGGAGCTCGAGTCTCTGGTACCCTGTCTGCTACCTCTTGGGGCCCTGCTGCATGTGGTCAGTTCAGGCAGCATTAGGTTGGGAATTGTGTCCACGGGGGAAAGGAGCCTCCAGCAGGCATTATTTTGTGCCTGAAAGAGAGTGCTTTGGCGCTGCAGTGACTTGTTTTCTATGAAGCAGTCAGGCCCTGCTTTCTTCCCCGCCAGGCCCAGGGACCTCTTGAAGCAAAGGAAGGATTAGGGGTAAGCTTTCACTCAGTCTCTGCCTTTGCCAGCTTGAGGTCTGGTTCAGTGTCGTCTGTCAGAAGCCAAGTGATTGTCACAGTGCTGATGAGTCAGGCCTCAGTCTATGGGAGGAATGTTAGCATGTGATTTTTCCAGACCGTGTGCACACATACATGGTCGCTGTAGCAGAGAGCTAAGGGGCTTGAGGCATAGGGCAGTGCTGGCAACAGAAAACATGAGGGGCACACTCGCACGCACGCACGCACGCACGCACGCACGCACGAGGTGTGCATCATGGTAGGTCTTCCAGCCTCCAGATAATCACAATGTGTTTGAGCCTGCTAACGAAAATGAAAATTTTAGAGCCTTTGGTCTGGTTATTTCAGCCTCTTGTGGCAGTCATAGCTGCCATGGTTCCGTGGAGCTGGCCCAGGCAGACTGTGCTTCTGCCCTGCGGTGTATTCGGTCCTGTCTATGGGGACACAATGTTAATCCCTAGAGCCTCCCTGCTGTCCCCTGCTGCCTTGGACGGGCCTTCTGGACAGGCCTTCACACTCTGGCTTACCATGTACTGGCATGCGTGGGGCCTTCTCCCGTTCATTATTGAATCATCCTGGTGCAGCAGGCCACAGAGCCTGAGCCTCTTTCAGAGAAGTCCAGGAGTGTAGGGATGTTAGTCCTTCCTGTTAGGTACCTAGAGGAACTCACTCTCGCAAGGGGGAGCTGAGCTGAGTGGCCTTCAGAGCCCAGCCTTTGGGTTTGAGAATTCAAAGCTCACATGCTACACTCGTGACCTTCCCTGCCTGGCCTCACGAGTTTGTACCCCGTGGCAGGTCAGCCCTGTGGGAATGGCGCCTGCCCGCTAACTTCTGCCAGCCCAGCACTAGCAGGAGGAATTCAGAAACCCGGCAGGCACTCTGACTCAGCAGGCTGAGCAGTTGTCAGGGTCCCTGCAGGCTGCAAATAAGTGTCCCTCCCACAGGCAAGTCCCACCTGGCCATCGTGCAGAAGGTGAACAACGAAGGCGAGGGCGACCCCTTCTACGAGGTGCTGGGCCTGGTCACCCTGGAGGACGTCATCGAGGAGATCGTCAGGGCGGAGATCCTAGATGAGTCTGAAGACTACCGTGAGTCTGACAGCTGCTCTTCTCTTACTCCGAGGCTTGTGGATCTTAATGCTGTTGAAAACTGAACGGAGCTCCGGCCAGGCCAGGCCTCCCCTCCTCCGCCCCTCCATACAAGCCAGGCAGACCAACCTGTGTGGACAGAGGCTCTGTAGGAGCCCTCCATCACTGGGAGAGGCTGCTCTTGGCAGGCCCATGCTTTCTGTGCCTCTGCCGGCCCACATTTCTCCTTGCTTAGCTCCTGATGCAGTCTGAATCGGATATGATGCTTAGTAGTAAGAGTATTGTCTAGCTGGAATGGGGCAGAGTTTGATCACAGGTTAAAAAACATTTCAATTTAAAGTAATATTTAAAAAAAAAAAAAAGGAAATGTTGCTATTAAGTATTTTAAAAAAAATCCAGATGCCAGGCAGAGGCAGGTGAATCTCTAGAGTTCGAAGCCATCCAAGGCCACATAGTAGACCCTGTCTCCAAAACAAACCAAGCAGGTTGTGGGACCTTTGGTAGCTGGAGCCTCACATGGCCACTTGGGACACTGCACTGCCATGTCTGTGTCCTCAGTTCTGTTCCTGGACTGATGCAGGTCACCAGGGTAGCTGCTGCCATTTGGTGTGGGTGATAGTCAGGCAGGGGGATTCTGAGGGGCAGTCTCTTCTGCAACCCTAACAGCAGGAGCGCCAGTCTTCCTCAGGGTGTGGCCAAATGTGAGCTGTCACCCTCTAGGGACCCAGTCACTAGGAGTATTGTCTGGTGGGCAGGGCAGCTCAGTGTCTTGCAGGAAACAGTCCCAAGGTGGTTTCCTTAGGCCCTCTTGGGAAGGCTAGGCAGCGAAGCCCTCGCTCTGGTTGTGTTCACGGTTGGGTGCTGGCACCTATTATTCACGCCATCTCTTCACTACCCCAGCAGACACAAAGGTGAGGAAGAAGACCGTCGCCCTGGGCGCCCCTCTCAAGAGAAAGGAGGAATTCTCCTTATTCAAGGTGTCTGATGATGAATATAAAGTAAAACTCTCGCCTCAGCTGCTCCTGGCCACCCAGCGCTTCCTTTCCCGAGGTGAGGGTGAAGGGTGGTCCTTGCCCCTGGTCTCACCACCCAGAGGGTCAAGAAACCACCCAGGCCAGACACCAGGCTCCTAGCGAGCTGGACAGAGCTAGCTGGTGTCTCCTGGTAAGGCGTGTTCTGGGAACCTCATCTGGCTCATGTCGTATGTCCTCTTGGCTCTCTTGTGTGGACTGCCGCAGCCCAGGGGCCACTGGGAGAGCCCAGGAGGCAGCAGGAGGCAGGTGTGATGACAGGCCATTTGGGCCCCAGTGGACACTGTCCCTTTCTCCCACCGTGGGGCAGAGGTGGATGTGTTCAGCCCAGTGCGAGTCTCTGAGAAAGTCTTGCTGCACCTGCTGAAGCATCCCAGTGTCAACCAGGAGGTGACCTTTGACGAGAGCAACCGCTTGGCCGCACACCATTATCTGTACCAGCGCAGCCGGCCGGTGGACTACTTCATTCTCATTCTGCAGGTAACCGTGGCTGCCCAGGCCTGGAGCCTGAGAGTGAGTGATCCGGACATACACCCTTAGACACGGGGGCTGATGGCTTCTCCGTGGACACGTACACACGCACACGCACACGCACGCACGCACGCATGCACACACACACACATGCACACACACACGCACACACAAACACAAACGCACGCACGTACCCACACACGTACACACACACAAACGCATGCACGTATGATGGAAGAGATGACCTCTCCACCTTGTCATCTCCCTTAGACACAGGGGCTGATGGCTTCTCCATGTACACGTACACACACACACACACACACACACAAAAACACAAACCACGCATGCATGATGGAAGAGATAGATAACCTCTCCACCTCTGTCATCTCCCTTAGACATGGGGGCTGATGGCTTCTCCGTGTACACACACACACACACAAACGCACGCATGCATGATGGAAGAGATAACCTCTCCACCTCTGTCATCTTCCCAGGGCAAGGTCGAGGTGGAAATTGGGAAAGAGGGCCTGAAGTTTGAGAATGGGGCCTTCACGTACTATGGAGTGTCCGCACTGACAGCTCCATCTTCAGGTAAGCTGTGGCCCCTTTGGAGTCACAAGGTTGAGGGTTGTGGATATGGCTAGCAGAACTGCCCCTGACACTCTGGTGCTACAGCAGGTCTCTGTGTCTGCCCATAGTGAGCTTCTTGTCACCAGGCAGTGTGGCGGGCAGAGCTGCATTTCTGCCTTGTTTATCTTGAGTCGATCCCTGCAAACGCTCCAGGGTGGCTCCCCGCTTTTCCATGTTCTCGTCATCCTCTCAAGGGTGACTTGAGGGGTAGGCCCTGGGGTCCTGTTGCGTTCCACTGCCGCCGCTTATCCTTTCTTCTGTAGCTCACCAGTCCCCAGTGTCTTCACGCCAGCTCATCCGCCATGACCTGCAGCCTGAACCAGCCGACAGTACCCGCTCCTGCACGTACTGTCCTGACTACACTGTGAGGGCCCTTTCTGACCTGCAGCTCATTAAGGTGACTGTCATTAAGGGCTGCATGGTGGTGCTCCCTTAACTGCCCTTGTACCCTGAGGAGGGGCTAGTCCAGCTGGTCAGTGTGAGGATGGAGATTGAACTCAGCTCGAGAAGACGTGCTCACACCCTGAGTGGTGGGGCCTCCTGCCCCCTGGACTGCTGGGGTCTGGGCGTGTCTGGAAGGAAGCCTTACATCTGATCTCTTTGTTGGTGGTCCTGACACTTGACCAAAAACCAAAACCTAAAACCCTTTGGCGTGGAGGCTTTCTGCCTTTCACCAGTTCAAAGTCCTGCCCATCAGAAGTCAGAGGTTAGCAGAGTTCTGAGGCACCTGCTGGGTAATCTCTTTACTCTCTTCTCCTCTAGGTCACACGGCTGCAGTACCTTAATGCACTCCTGGCTACCCGAGCCCAAAGCTTGCCTCCATCCCCAGAGAATGCTGAGCTGCAGGCCATCCCGGGCAGCCAGACCAGGCTCCTTGGTGACAGGCCTAGAGAGACAGCAGGTAAGTGCCACACTGCATTGTGGTGCTGGGGCCCAGCCGTCAGCGTGCTTCTGCTCCCTGACTCCCCGTCTCGCATCCCTCCGTTTCTCTGTGCATCCTTGTCTTTCCTGCTGTTTGCAGAAACTTGGATTATACCGAATTATAGACCAAATGCCACTTCAAATAGAGCCTAGTATTTTCTCTCAGTGGCCTCTTAGAGATTGGCTTAGTTCTTGATCAGTGGAGAGATGTTCAGTTTAGAAACCCTCAGCCTGCTGAGATCAGGGTTAGGGCTAGAGAATAGGTTCCAGGGCCAGGGAACACTTGGTGTGACGCTAAGTCAACACGTGTTGACAGTGAGGGTCTCTAGAGCTGGACACAGAGGGCGCTTGCGTGGGAGGCGGTTTGCATTGTGGGTAGGCATTGGCCTGCCTCACAGAATCCGTGGTGTGGGCTCTGAAAAGCCAGGGGTTTTCTGCTGCTTCTTGAGTTGATCCTTGGAAGTATTCTGGAATACTCCCGTTCTGCCACCCAAGGGAGCCGGGTTGTCACCTGGCACTTACTCTGCAAGCACCATTTAGAGCTGCTGTCTCCACTGGCAGAGCCGCCCATCCTGAGAGGTGGGGACGCTGGGCTTGTCCAATCCGTGAGTGCCCGTGGTTGCTGCCTCCCAGGAACTCGGAGCTCACGAGCACGTTTTTTACAGTAGAAATTGCTTTCTGAATCAGGTGATACACAGGTACAAAGGACAGAGACCCATGACCCTGAGCCCCAGTGAGGGCTCAGCCCGAGGGCTGTAGCTCTGGGTATTCCTGGGCCAGCCTGCAGACCTTGCAGTCCTGGCTGTGGGCACGGGCCACCCTCGGTTTCAGAAAGGCATGTTTAGACCATGATACAGTACTGGCCTTGGCTTCCTGTAAAAGATTCCAGGGGAGATGTCCCCATGGCCACATTAGCTTTATCGAGACTTGGTTTTGGAACATGAATGCTTTCTGGCTCCCTCCACTGCTCAGACTGTACGGACTGTACTCAGTGTGCAGCCCCAAGCTGGGAACGGTGTCTCTCCTCTGAGGGTGCTTTCCACCAGGGAGTGCCCCCTCCTTCCCTCCTCCCTCCCTTTCCAGGTGCTTGGGGGATTGATCATAGAGCCTTGCCCGCACCAGGCACCCTACCGTTCGAGGCACCTCTGCTCTCTGTAGAGATCTTTCTGATTCCTCTGCCTATTCTTTGAGGCTGTCCTACAAAAGAGTAATTTACAGCAGCTCATGGGCCATTTCTCCTATGTAACGGTTTGTCCACCCTGTTTGCCAACATAATGTTGGCAATTTTCACCTAAATATGATCTGATGCTTGCCCCACTGAGGTCTGCCTAACTTTGGGGTCTTCCTGTGTCTGTCTGTCTCTGAGGAGATTAGTGTTACTGCACAGAACTGGTTTCAATGGAACACTGATTAAGTCGTGCCTTTATTGAAAGGTTTGAAATGTTTGAAAGGTACAAGAATTGCCTACCTCGAGCTGGGCTGTGGTGGCGCACACCTGTAATCCCAGCACTCTGAGAGGCAGAAGCAGGTGGATTTCTGAGTTCAAGGCCAGCCTGATCTACAGAGTGAGTTCCAGAACAGCCAGGGCTATAGAGAGAAACCCTGTCTCGAAAAAAAAACCAAATCCAAAAAAATCCAAAAAAAAAAAAAAAAAAGAATTGCCTACCTCGGGGGTCGGCAAACTGTGGTGCCTGAGCTTATAAGCAAGGTTTCATTAGGGCTGGCTATTCTGAGTTCTGTCTGGCTGCTCCTGGGTGGCAAAGGTGCAGCTGAGTAGGTGGGGCAGCCAGTGACTTGTAAAACCTAAGCTCTTGGCCCTTTGCCAAGTTTTCTGAGCCCTGGCCTCCGATTCCGATGGTCTTCCACGTAGTGTGTTTGTGGGACCACTCACCGTGCAGCTCCGGGATTGGTGATGTCCTTCTGTGGTCCCAGCAACACTTGTGTGGTATAGAGCTCTCCCCAGCCCTCCTGGTGGTGTGGAGCTGAGGCGGGTCCCTGCCACTCAACAGCCTGTTTCCTCTTCTCTCTTTTCTCTGCTCTCCTCAGCCTTCCCAGTCCACCTTTCCCTCTTTGGCACACTTGGAAACTGCAGTTGATAAATGACTGTGGACTAGTGAGCATTTTTTGTTTTAAGAGGACACCAAGGTAAATATCTCCCTCCCCTCCCCGCTGCTTTCCTTTCCGTCTGTTAGCTGTTGGCCGGCACCGCGGGCGGTGTCCCCAACTGGGGTGTGCTGCTCTTGTTCGCTCGGAGGGAGGAGTTGGGAGAGGCACTACATTTTACTTTCCCAGTATTTACTTTTTCTAGAAGGCAAGGGGACACGAGACACCTGGCTAGTCCTGGAGCAATAGGTTCCCTTACAGCTGTAGCTCAGGGACTCTTGGTTATCCACAGAGGTTCTTTTTGCCCAGCGCAGCTGCCTGAGCCTCCTGAAGTAGAAACTGCATAGCACCCTGTAGGTACCATGGCTCATGCTAATAACCTCAGCACTCCAGAGGATGAGGCAGGGGACTGCCTTGAGTATGTGGTCACTCTGCACTACATGGTGAATCCCAAGCCACTCAGCAAGACTTTGTCTCAAAACCAAATAAGGGCTGGCAATATGGCGCTATGGGTAGAGACGCTTGGCGCCAAACCTTATGCGCCAAGTTTAGTCCCCAGAACCTAAGAAGGTAAGAATTGATTCTCAGAGATGGTCATCTGACCTCCATACATCATGACACACGCATGCCATCACATGTGCATATGTACACACCAAAAGAGAAACTGGCTTACTTTGAAAAATGAAATGACACACGCCTGTAATCCCAGCACTCTGGGAGGCAGAGGCAGGCAGATTTCTGAGTTCGAGGCCAGCCTGGGCTACAGAGTCAGTTCCAGGACAGCCAGGGCTACACAGAGAAACCCTGTCTCGAAAAAATCAAATCCAAAAAAATCAGAAAAAAAGAAAGAAATTAATAAACTTAAGCCTAAAGCCAACTGTGGTGGTACACCTTTAGCTCCGTTCTTAAGAGCTAGAGATGAGGGGTTCCAGCTCAGCCTGCGCAGTGTCAGACCCAGTCTCAAGCCCTCCCTCCCCAAAGAAGGGAAACAACACTCGGCAGACCAGGGACGGGATAGTCTGTAGCCGGTCCTTGTCCTTCCTGGGTGGCGTCTGGCCTGGCAGTGAACTTCTCTCTTGAAACCTGCTGACCATGTTCCTAATGGCTTTGGTGGTTCTTGAGGTGTTCTGAGGCCTATCTGTCCGGGCTGCAGCTCCTTGTCCTAAAGGTTCAGTACTTGGGTTTTGCAGAGCATGCACTCTTGACTAGTGTGAATGCCATTTTCTTTTTCCCTTTTCCTTAGGGTCCACCAACAGCAACAGACCCAGCAGCATCCCAGTGGAGGAGAGCCCTGGGCGGAACCCAGGCGTGTAACTGCTTGCCAGACAGCCCTGAGCTAGAAATGGACAAGCGTTTGGGGAGCAGGAGAGCCAAGCAGGAGCTTTATGCCAGCCTGTCCCCACCTATCCTGGCCACGTTTTAGATGGCCTAATAAGCTGTGGGTCCTGGGCCTCCTCAGTGCCAGAGCCTGCAGCCCTTCCTGCTGTCCTTGAGGAGATGGGATTGACAGAGCAGCCCTCCAGAAGCCTGTTTCCTAGGGGACAAAAGAAACAGCATCATCTCTAGTTCCCAGGTCCTAGCTCCACCCCACCCCCCATGCTGTCACAGCACAGTGTGTTTATATGTCTCCCTGAGCCCAGGGCCATGTGGATACGGCCACTGCCTTGGCCTTGGCCTTGGCCTGTGCTCATTCTGCTTTTGATTGGCCAACCCTCTGTTGCTGGCGCCACTTTCTGAGCAAACCAAGAGTTAAGGGTTTTGGTGGAAGTTTAAATCTGGGGCCTGGTCGTGTACTTTTTGGCTTCCCTTACAATGCCATATTTTGATTCATGTACCCCAGTTTTTCATGTGCCAAATCTAAGCACAGCTCCCGGGCAGGTCCGTGCCCTGGTTCTGCTCCCTCCTGTGGAGGAAGCTCCTCTGACTCCTCAAGTTATGAGCCAGGGTCAGTCTGCATTGCTTCCCACTCGGGCACAGCCACCACGGTGTTGTCGGTTTCTGTTTGAGGCCATTTGTGGAAGGCCAAAGTTGGATGTTGACGACCCAGGACCGCCTGTTGGACAACGTCCAGGAAGGTGTGCCCTGTAACGTAAATGGAAGCAGTCAGTGAAGATCGGTTGTGAGCCTGCTACGTCCTTGTCACTTGCTAAGAAGTCAAGGTTTTCTCATATCTCTGAAATATTCAAATTCTGTGGGCTTTTCTGCTTCCAGTGATGTTTTAGAAACACGGGGATGGGAAGACACTGTCTTCTCTTCTAGTTTACCTATGCTTTCTTTACACAGTTTCAATTCTGGGACCATACGTTGGGGTAGGAAGGGAGGATTTCTGGAACCTTCCTTAAAAGAATGTGGGCCCTTGGGAGACCAAGAGAAGAGTGGTACGCTTGCTGAGAAAAATACTCAAATGGAATATGCTCTGAGAACAAACCCAGGTTGGAAACAAAGGCTTTAAATTACCTCTCTCCAAAAGAGAATTCTAAATTTTGGCTGACCCTCAGAATCAAGTTAGAACCTTGGATACCCGTGCTCACCTTGACCCCCAGGCCTGTGATCTTGAAGTAGTTTTAACTTCCTCCTAGACTACTCCCTGTGCCCTTTACCAGCTTCTCCTAATGTTAATATGTTAAATAGCCTTGTTACATTTATCAAAACTGAAATGTTAACATTGGAGTACTCTTAACTGAGGCCTTGGTTTAGAGTTCACTTTCTCTTTAGTTTCCGGTATTGGGGTATTGGAGTCCAGGGTAGGATGCCAGGATGCGCTTAAAGCCATTGCTTCTTTTGACCTAACTTTGTTCTCTACGGTAACTGCAGATGCATAGGAAGTGCAAAGACGCAGAGCCCGCACGTCCTTTATCTGGCTTTCTTCAGTGCCCCCCGTCTCACAAACTAGAGTGTGCAGGGCCCTGGGGCTCTGCATCCCGGCCACCTCTGCAGACCTGAGTCACTGCCAGGGTCCCCCCAGACCGTCCCTCAGAGCCACCTGCTCCAGCCCTAAGGCCTGGGACCATTAGACTGTTGCTCAGCTCTGTCACTGTCATGTCAACAATGTCGTTTAAGGGTATGTGCCATGCACGGCCTTTGGGATGGACTTCATTCTGCGGAGTGCTCTGGAGACTGTTCCAGGTCACTGTGTCAGTTCCTCCTCCTTGCCAAATGGTGTCCTGTGGTATATTCATTGTCCTGTCGGGACATCTGGGTTGTTTCCAGTTTTTGGCCTTTTCCAAATAAAGCTGCTATGAACATCGACATACAGATCCAGTGTGAAGATTGGTGTCTGCCTTGGGGAGGGGCCAGCAGCACACCTGCCAGGCCGTGTACCTTAGAAAGAGACCGCCTGGCCCTTTGGCGTAGCTGTGCACAAGTTTAAATTCCTAAAGGAAATGGAGGAATGATGTGGTTTCTTCCCAATGGGCAGGTAGCCAACAGTCCTTTGCTGTGGTTCATGTCTGGTTTTCCTCGATCTTGTCCAAATCGGAGTCTTTTCCTGTTTCTAGCTTGGCGACTGGTCTGTGTTCCTTTCCACCCCCTACCCGCCTTTTTTTTTTTTTTTTTTTTTTTTTTTTTTTGCTTGAGAACTTTTCAAATAGTCAGATTCTAAAATCCTTCGTTGGGTTTTTGGTTTGCCAAGATTTTAATCTGTGTAGTGCTGTGGTCTAGATCTGAATTGCGCCCCCAAAGCCTGTGAACTAAAGACTTCATCTCCAGGCTGCCCTCTGACATGGCTCCTCCTGGGTATTTCCAGGCTTGACCGCAGAGGGGTGTTTGGCCTTGGCGTCTGCCATGCACTCCCTCTTTATAAGTGTGTGGTCTAAAGGACCAAGCAGCCACAGGCCCCTGTGAGCTTCCATCTCAGGCATGCTCTCAGTGATAATGTTAACGGCAAGTTGTGTTCTCACAGCAGTGTCTTGTGTAGGTGGAGTGTAAAGAATTTGTAGCCCAGCCTGGCCTTGAACTAGAGATTCACCTGCCTCTGCCTCCCAAGTGCTGGGTCTCAAGGAGTGCACTGCCACACCTGGCTCATCCTAAAGGATGAGCTTGTGGTCCATTTTGAAATAATGTTTCTATAAATAAGACTTGGGTCATAGCTGTCTCAGTGTGTGTACGAGTGTTTTGCATGTCTGTGCTTAGTGCCTGCAGAGGCCAGCAGACACTGGCTCCTCCCAGCAGACACTGGCTCCTCCTAGCATGTACTGGCTCCTCCCAGCAGACACTGGCTCCTCCCAGCAGACGTTGGCTCCTCCCAGCAGACATTGGCTCCTCCCAGCAGACACTGGCTCCTCCTAGCATGTACTGGCTCCTACCAGCAGACACTGGCTCCTCCCAGCAGACGTTGGCTCCTCCCAGCAGGCACTGGCTCCTCCCAGCAGCCCTCTGGTAGAGTTTTGGGTCTGTTGCTGCTCCTCACTGCTTTGTTATCAGTGTGAATGGGCGTTGGTTGGTTTTTTGTTTTTTAGGCTCAGGCCTCAAACTCATAATCCTGCTTTCTCTGCGCCCCCACCCCCACTTCCTGTTTAGCCTAAGGTGTCCATTTGTTGGAAGGAGGTATTCCCTCTGCTGTAAAGCCACTTGGGTGTGTTTGCATTGCACTCAGAGTTGTCAACTACTTCATGTTAGTTTCTGTTCACTACACTTTTGATCACTAAGGTTGAACCCACTCTGGGTCCGCCCCCCTTTTCTCTTAAAATAGGGTACTAGGCTGGGTGTGCTGGTACATGCCTTTAATCCTAGCACTCAGGCAGGTGGATCTTTTGTGTTCAAAGCCTGCCAGCCTGTTTTACAGAGTGAGTTCCCAGGACAAAATCCTGTCTCAAAAAAAACTCCCAAAAACCAGAAACAGAAACAAAGGGGGAATCAGCCTGTGGGCCAAACTCACCTCACAGTGCCCGCCTCAGCCTCCCAGATGTTGAAATTACAAGCATGAGACCCATGCCTGCCTTTTAGTTCCTTTTTGTTGTTGTTGTTGTTGTTGTTGTTGTTAAAAGTCTCACACTGTTCAGCCTAGACTGGAACTCAAAGCAATCCTGAGTCCTCTCAAGTGCTGGTGTGTGTGTGTGAAGGAGTTACCACATGTGGTTCAGATTTGGGGTATACATTTGCTTATAAAGTTTAGAGTAATCCTGTTTACATCTGGCTTAGGACTGGGTTAAACCTGAATGTTACCATCTTGAGAGGAGCTGACATCTTGTGCCTACTAATCCATTTGTAGACTTTAGCATTTTTTTTTTTTATGTTTAAACAGTTGTAATAGAACTGTGGTTTTTGTATCTGTGTTCATTAGCATTAGGGAAGAGATAGATTTTTATTTGTATTGTATCCTGAACTATTACGGTATTCTGACCCACCACCCACCTAGGATCCCTGATAATTTGTTCTGATGCGGAGATTACCATATCCTCAACCAATGCTTGGATCCCATCTTCAGGGCTTCTGACCTAATAACAGTAGGACTTTGTTTAGAAGTGGCCCGCTGTTTAACCCTGGCTGGCCTGGAGCACACTGTGTTGATCAGGCAGGCCCGGCACTCAGGACTATTAAAATCTCGAACCACCACACATAGCAGACATGACTTTTAAAACAACAGCTGAAGTGGAGAAGCGTGGCTTTCTGGACTTGTGCATCAAGGGGCAGAGATCCTGAACCTTACTTAGAGCCAAAACCGGGCTGGCGCCCTCTGCGGGTGCACACTTGCACACACACATGCACACACACACACACACACAGAGCCCTGGTATCTGGCCTCCTCCCGGTGCCCATGAGACAGCGAGGCCGAGGTGAATTACCAGTTTAATGAGAAAACACTGATCTGTATAAAAAGGTGCTTTGTGTGTCAGTTGAGTGTCCTCACTTCTGAGGAGTCGTCATTGCGTAGTCTAGAATGTGTGTTGCCCACGGCACCAGTGTGGAGGTGCACGCTGGCTGGCACGACAGGCAGGGCCTGCCCGTGGAAAGATGTCTGCCCCACAGGAGGGAGCACTAGTCAGGTTCCTTACATAGTAACAACAGCCAGAGAGGCTGCCAAAATCAGCCAAAAAATAATTGCTGCACATGGGCGTCAGCGGGGCTGTGCGGGAGGCAGAGCCGTCACCTTTTGCCCTCCGCTGAGCTGCGGCTTCAGTGGGGACCCAGCTCTTAACCATCAACTTCCTGTCATTTAAGGAGCCAGCCCTGCCAGCAGTCCAGGTGAACATGAGGGAAGCTGGAAACAGCTGGGAGGGGAAGCAGACACGCCACACGGGAGCCTGTGTGAAGTCCCCTACACCACCAGCTGGCCCACGGGACCGGAGAGGGATGCATACTGTTGGCATTGTCCCAAAGCAAGGTGCAGGAGGACTCCTCAGTGTGCAGAGCCTAGTCGGGTGCTCCCTCCAGCACCAGGCGGCATTAGAGCCTCAGGGTGAGCTAGGGTTGCGGGCCACCGCCCCAAGAGTTGAGTGGGCCACAGGCAACTCCCAGCGCCCCGCGCCCTAACCTCGCCTACGGCTAGCAGGGCTGCCTGGAGCCTTCGGGCAGAGTTTCCCCAGAGTGAGGCTGGTCCAGCTCATCTCTCCAGCTTCCAGAGCAGCCTGGTAGGTACTGGCTTCGGTGGGGCCTCAGTCCTGCTGACATGCCCCTCAGCCTGCCAGAACCGCCCTTCAGAGAGCTGAAGACTCCAGACGGCTGGAACTACGCTCACTGCCAGGGTTGCTACTGATAGGAATGAAGGCCCAGGAGAAACGCTCACCAGAGGACAGAAGTGACCGCACCCCCGGTGCCTGCCTCAGCCTGCTTCTCTCATGCCCTGGATGCAGGTGCTGGCCACATCTGAATGGAGAACAGGCCAAGACCAGTCTCCTAGGCGAAGGACTGGTAGACAGCCCAGAGCCGGCTGAGGGCAGCTAGTCTGCTGCCCTCCCTGTGCTTGGGCCTTGGCCCTCAGCTGGACCCCTTTTCTCGGTGGCCCTGTGGCTCTATGCTCCAGCCCCAGCAGGGAGCAGGGTTCCTCACCAGGGGGCCTGCTCTACCTGTTGCTCGGCCCAAGGAAGCAGAGCCAGAGAGAAACTGGGACCGGGGTAGAGAACCATTTAGGGTGCTGGGTGGGTGTGGAATGGTGGCCGTGAATGGCCCGTGGGTGCCAGTCATCAGCACCGGGTGCGGGGATGCCCCACGTGGGCCTGGAGTGCTTCCCGGATGCCCCTCTGCCAGTCTCGAGCCAGCTGCACTGGTGTCAGGGAGGCCTGTGAACAAGGACACTGGGTCGGTCTCCCTCTGAGGGCAAGAGGTGCCTCAGCGCAGACCTGGCCGGGCTGGCACTCACCAGGTTCTTCATGCCCAGCTGGGCCCCGTAGAGCAGCAGCAGCTTCGTAGCTTTGTGGTGCCCATAGCGCACGGCCTCATGGAGCGCAGTGTCCCCTTCCTGAGGGAGAGCAGGCAGTCACTGCTAGGGGCCCAGTGCCGGACCATGCTGCTGACACGGGTGACGTCCAGTCACAAACACCCACCTTATCCTGTGCGTTGATGTGGGCGCCACACTCAATGAGATGCTCCAGGCAGTCCACGTGCCCCATGCGCACTGCCACATGGAGAGGGGTGCTCCAGATCTAGGGGTAAGTGGGTGCAGTGCTAGGATCTGGCCTGTGCTCCCTGGATGCTGGCCCTACCCTAACAGGTCGCCACCCAGGGCAGGCACCCGCCCCTCACCTTGTCCTGCGCAGTGACCTGAGCACCCTGGTTAAGCAGCTGCTTGAGAATGTCCAGGTGTCCTCCGCGGCAGGCCCAGAACACAGGCGTCCTGTCCAGCTGCAACACAAGGTGTCAAGGAGCTCGGGCCCACTGCGGTGCAGGGCGGCGAGCTAGAGGCGCCATGGTCACTGCACTGCGAGGGCGGCCCTTGTGACTCACCAAATCCCGCGCTTCCACAGCAGCCCCTGCCGCCAGCAGCTTGTCCACCAGCTGTCTGTGGCCCTTCAGACAGGCCCAGTGCAAGGCTGTGCGGTGGAGCTGGGGGATGAACAGAAAATCAGGCCGAGAGCAGAGCTACTCCCTAGAGGAACCCACTCCCGCCACCACACCCTCCCCTTCGTTCCTAGAACAGGGCAGAGCCACCCAGCGTCTCGGGTGAGGACTGACGTGTTCAGACATACACACAGGTGCACGAGCCCGTTCACCCACTCCCCTACCTTGTCATGGGCATTGGGGTCCCCGCCGTCTGCCAGGTACTTGTCAATCAGGGCCTCCTGATTCTCAGCAGCTGCCTTCAGGAACATGTCCAGGCCCACAGGCTCCAGTGGGACCTGGGGCTGGGGCTGGAGGAGGAAAACAGGACAGAACAGTCCCCAAGCCCAGAGACACCTGTCACAGCAGTCTCACCAGTCTAACCCAGCACACTGGTCCTGTTTGATTCTCAACTCAGAACTGGGAGACTCAGAATGGGAAGTGTTTGGCACCAACTGTTCCTGTGCCCTAGCGCACATGCTGAATCTTAACCCCACTATTTCGGAATGTGACCCCCTTGGAAATGCTGCCGTTATACTTGTAATTAGATGAGGGCAGAGCCCTCGCCCTACTGTAGGGGTGAGATGCCCCTATGTCGAGGATGTTAGATATGGGCAGGCACACGGAACATGAGCCAGAGGCACCGATGGGCGGTAAGTCTGCAGACTGGGTGACCCTAGTGCCAGCTGCCCCAGGAAGCAGAGCAGGTGGGTAATGCTGAGGGACAGCCCTGCTAAAACCATGTCTAGTGCCTGAACAAACTGGAACCACCCGGTTGTGTGGTTGAGTCCCCGGTGGCCAGCACTTTCTTATGGCTAGCAGCCTGTGGTGTTTGATTCCGTTCATTTGCCTGGATCTAGAATCACGTAGGAGACAAGCCCTTGGGCACATCAGGAGAGATTATCTAGATTAGGCTAGCTGATGCGAGCCACCCGAAGTTGAGTGAAACCATTTTGTGGGCTGGGGTCCTGGACTGAAGGAAAAGACAGCGAGCCCCAGGAAGTCAGTGCTGGGTGAAGGGAACCTCGCAGTTAAGGGCACTCGCTCTGCAGAAGATCCAGGTTCCAGCACTTGGGAGGCAGAGGCAGGTGGATTTCTGAGTTCGAGGCCAGCCTGGTCTACAGAGTGAGTTCTGGGACAGCCAGGGCTACACAGAGAAACCCTGTCATCCTAGCACCCACATGGTGCTTTACAAATGTCTGTGCTGGATGCGATGCTCTCCTCTGCTTCCTGCCTGTAGTCACTGTGTGATAGTTCCCTCAGGCTCCTGCTCTTGTGAGTCTTGTGCGTGTCTTGAACTGAAGTCTGAGACAGGGAGTCATGATAAGCCCTCAAGGTCCCAGTATTCTGTCGGAAGAAGCCAAGCAGCTGCTGCGGTGCGCTGTGGAATGTAGTGGGGTCACCCTTCCATAGGAAGGAAGGGTCTGGGATGCACTCCAGGCATCCCACTATGCGATGGCTGTGGAGCTGCGGTCCCTGCACCCATTTCTCCCAGACCCCCAAGAAGGAGGCCATCCATGCTCCAGAACACCAGCCCCACCCTCCCACTCACCTCAGCCCCAGACTCAGGGTCCCTGGGGGGGACTTTGTGTCTCTGTCGTTTTCTTCTTCGTCTTTGAACCAAGTTTTCCAAGTCTGTCAGATTGTCCAGAGTCAGTCTGGAGCTGTTAAATCTTTCCAGCTAGGGCAGAAGAGACAACCAAGCCAGACATCAGCCACAGGGTAGGGACTCGGGGCAGGCTGCTGGCTAAACTTGAAGAAGCGCCCAGTCACTTTGGCTGGCTGGCTGACAGTGGTCATGGGTTCTAGGCCCACATTGCTCATAGATACCCACACTGCCCCACTCCCATTAGCCCCTTCCAAGAACACTCACTTTCTTCCTCTTCTCCTCCTCCAACTTTAGTTTCTCCCGGGCCACGGCCTCTTGGGGTCCTAGTGTCCAGCCACTAGGCCACCCTCCAGGATCAGGAACTCCACGTCCAAATTCCAACGCTTTCCTACCAACTCCTTCTCCACTTACCTGTAGGACACGTAGGATAGAGTACCGATCAGGACAACTGTGGGGATGTTTTGAAATCAGTGGCAGGGCATTAAGGTGATTGACACCTGACATAAAAAGGCCAATTGTGAACCAGGGAGTCGGCTGGACTCTTCCTGCTGAATGCTTCCTGGTGGGTTGTCCTCTTGGCATGCGCACACGCACGCATGCACACACACCACCTGCAATTTTCACCAACTGTGGCAATGGCAGAGGCCCAGGGGAAATGACTGGCTGCCCCTATCAGCAGATCACAGACTTGAGGGGGTGAAGTCTATTTATATTGCTGGGTTCATGCCAGGTAACACCTTAGCTTCCACCCGGGGCTTCTACCCCAGATTCCTGTGAGGTTGTGCCACACTGCCACCTGACCCTAGGTTAGAGAAGAGGCTCCTGGGTCTGATTCCGAATCCCAGCTTTCAGCCCTTGGGTTGATGGTGTTTCTGTCTGTAAAATGGTAAACCTTCCTCTACAGCCTACCCTTTCCCTTAGCAGCCGCCCCTGGAGCTGGAGAACACAGAGGTTGCAGATGCTGGGGGAGGGGCACAAGCTGAGGCTTGGGGTCAAATGGCCCAACCTCCCCTTCTAAGCCACCTTCACAACCTCAAGCCTCTGGGACCCGGCTTGGCCATCTACCTCGCAGAGGGAACAAGCTGGGGCCACCGCACCACAGTAAGGCATGTGTGCCTCATACCCTCTTTGCCCCATGTCACCAACATCACACAACTGCACTGCTGTGGCTATTTCTCTTACTGCTCGGGGAAACCCAAGAGCACCCCAAAAGTGGACAGACCCTCTAGAAAGTTCCATATGGACTGCCCTGTGCTTGACCTAAAGGAACTATACGTATAGCTATACCCATGGCTTCCAGAATAACTCATCATTGCTTTCCAACCATCCAGACAAAGGCAAACCTACGAGCTTGAGGGTGCAGCTCTGTGGTAGGTTGCTAACCTAGCATGTGTACAGGCCCAAGGTGGACCCCAGAACCACATTCACCAAAACCAGACTCAGTAACTCGAGTTTCCCCATCTATTACCCAGCCTCTTCCCCTCAGATCCCAGAAAGCACCAGTCAGCCCTCAGGCAGACTTGACTACCCTGGGCATATGCTCAGGGTCCCCCTGCGCCTTGTCCTGAATCCTCGGCAGTCACCCACCCTCTGCTCACATCCTTACCAACTGCTGAATGCTGATGAAGTCCATGGTCCCCCCCTGGCTCTCCACGCACCAGGCAAAGCGAGCTCAGCTCTTTTATGGCAGAGCGCTCTCTTGGGGGTGGGGAAAGACAAACTTGTGCCCAGGTCAGATGACTCTGGGGCCCTGTCACACTGACCAAAATACAGGTCTGGGAATGTGGCCTGCTGGGGGCAGGGTAAGGAGCTGTCTGGAGCTGAGTCGGCAGTCTCCTCAGACACCCACTACCCTGCACCTGCCACACCCCACATCTACCAGGCAGCCATTTTACCACTGCATGGGCTGGGATACCTGGGTGTAGAGTCCAGCTACAAAGGGAAACATTTCTTCCTCTTCAGTTTAGAGCCCACTGGTGAGGAACCCAGGCTCACAGGTTAAATCTGGCTGCCCGAGATGCTGCAAAGACCAACCAGCACCTCAGGAAGGACAAGAAAGAGGCTGACCTAATGCCTTGTGAATTCTCACGGTTACATGATGAAACTGGGCTTCATATGACTTCCCAACGGGCTAGTCTCAAGGCTGCCCTTCCCTCCCGGATTTGTCCCTCAGCAGGCTGACAGCCAGCATGGTGTTCTGCCCGGCCTGGCATCAGCCCTCACAGGGGCCACATCAGATACTCTCTGGGCATGAAGCATTGCCCTTCAAGAGGGCAAGGGCACGGGAACCTGCTCCGGGTCTTGCCCGGTCTGTCAGTAGTCATGCCAGCCGGCCACCAAGCAAACTGTTTTTAGGCAACAAAAATCAAACCTAATTCTTCAGAAGCCAGGGATGCTTTGCACTCCGCTGTGCCCAGAACTCCAGCTTGACCTTTGAGAGGAAATCAGACACCCAGTAAACAGGATTCGAGCACAGGCAGCATCAACAGAGATGACCATATAAGCTCGAGCGGGGGTGTCACTGAAAGGAGCGGAGAGCACAGAGGGAGGGTCAGCGGGGAGCACGGAGGGAGGGTCAGCGGAGAGCACGGAGGGAGGGTCAGCGGAGTGCTTTTTAAAGCTGCCTGCGTCTGCTTTCTTTACCAAACCCCCTTGGTGATGAGGGAGACAGTGACTCCTGAGAGAGAAGGCAGATAAAGACGTCTGAGTGGCTCTGCTCGAAACTGTCTTACATTTGATGCCACTGGGCATGCTTGCACGTGACTTATTATTCCAGTACTCGGTGGGCAGAGGTGGCACTCACCTTTAATCTGAGCACTGTGAAGGCAGAGGCAGGAGCATTGCTGGGAATGTGAGGCCAGCCTGACAGACATTTTGCAGTTAAGCTAAGGAAAGAGGATCTGGGGTTCAAAGTTCTTCTGAGCCAGCCAGGTGTGGTGGCGCACACCTTTAAACCCAGCACTGCAGAGGCAGAGGCAGGCAGGTCTCTGAGTTCGAGGCCAGCCTGGTCTACAGAGTGAGCTCCAGGACAGCCAGGGCTACACAGAGAAACCCTGTCTGGAAAAAAGAAAAAAAAAAAAAAGAAAGAAACTCATCTGGGCTTCTCTGAATCCAACAACAACAACAAATTTTTTTAAGTTAAATACTTAAAAAGGGAAAAATCTCATAAAAAGGGAACTGGTTATTATCTCTAAATTAAAAAAACCCCAAAATATTCATTATTTTAAAAATAAATCTAAAGATCTTCGTGATTACTCTTGCCTCAGTGGCCCAGGAGAAAAACATGTCTTCCCAGTCTGTCCTCCTGAGCCTCACAGCCGCACATTATTTGAAGAGTGTCAGGCCGTGGCACACTTGGCACTCTTCCCACACTGCCACCAACACTGGTATAGGTGGCACCTGACCCTCCTACCAGGGAGCAGGTCGTGTCTTCCCTCAGTACATCCTCCCTTCTCCCCGTCCTCCCCACCAGACTAGCCTCTAACGGAGGTCCCGAGCCGGGACTGGTGCTCTTTTTAAAATATACAGCACAGTTCCATGCGTCCTTCACTCTCGCTGCTGGGGAAGCCCGAGCCTTGTACTCTCTTGCAGGGTTTGTAAGTGAGTCTGTAAGTAGACAACCCGTTTGTGATCAAGGATGAATCTGCTAGGTTGCTACGGAGAAGTCAGTGATTAGCACAACACATTTAAATAGGTATTGCTAAATTGCCGTCTATAGTGTGTGTACCAGTTTCCGTGTCCAGAAGCCAGCCTACTTATGGCAAGTCACGGCATGAAAGAAAATTTTAATATACATTAGATCATATGTATACTATACACAAACACACCCAGAGCAAGGCTCAATATCCATTAATATAAAGTTCCCGTGAATTGATAAAAACACAGCAAGCTGGATGTGGTGATGTGTACCTATAACCTCAACACTCGGGAAGTTGAGGCAAGAGGAGGGCTCCAAAATCGAAGGCTAGTCTTGGCTATATAGCAAGAACAAGAACATTTTGAATGGGTGACCAGAGAGGATGGTCAGACAGGTGTGCGGCCTCACTGGTAATCAATTCGAGGCAAACAGGAAAGCAGTTATTATGTGGAGAGAAGGTCTCTGGAGCTCTGGCTGGCCTGGAGCTCAAAGAGAGATCCTCCTGCCTCCGGCACTGGGATTAAAGGTGCGTGCAGCCTAGCCTGGCGGTTACACTGTGTCCAGGTTGGACTGCTAGAACTGAACCCTGGGAAGGAAGGCCAGCGTAGGTGGGACTTTGTTCCGCCTGCATGAGGGACCAAACGCAGGGCCTTTGCATGTTAGGCAAGCCTTCCATCACTGAGCTCTATCCCCACTTTTCCCTGCCGCCCAGGCTGGCCTTGAACCCCTCTGCAGCCTCATGAGCAGCTGGTATCTCAGGCCTGCACTACGAGGCCAGGGTGAGCGCTGGGTACCCTCCCCTGCTGCCTGTCATGTAGTGAGTGCGCTCACTAGAGCATCACCGTCCGGCAGAGCAACCGTGAGGCAATCCTTCCCATCTCGCAGACATGGGCGCTGAGGGTTTAAAAGAGCCCTGAACCAAGCTCACTCAGCCAGAAAACAGCTTTTGTTACACGCTCCGTGCTTTCTTCCGAAGTTTTGTGTTTTTATCTTTAGAACGATGTATTCTGAAATTCATCTTTGTCCATGGGATAACATCAAGATATAAGCTTTATTTTCTTCCAAATGTGTATGTGTCTCTACATGGGCTGACTCACACGGTCACCTGTCAGGCTCCTCAGCCCTCCCAAGCCTCCCTACGGGCCGCCACACTGGCCAGGTGGGGCTCTTCTGGGCATTCTAGCCCTGTTCCCCGCAGCACCACACTGAGCAGGGCAGGGATGTGGAGAGCTGGTCTGTGTACCCTTCAAGGGCAGCCAGAGACAGGAGGTGGGGCCTCAGCTGGCCAGCAGGTCCCGCAGGCCGCTGTTGCAGGGCAGCAGGTCACATGCTAGGCGTGCTTTGCGATCGCGGACGGCCTTCAGGGCTGGGCTGTGCTGTAACAGGAGGGAGCAAATGTCCTCATGACCCCTCTCCGCAGCCTGTGGGGGAGAGAGGCCTTAGTCCAAGGGCAAACCCGGGCTGTACCCTGCACGCTCTCATTTCCCTTTCTGGAACCTGCTTGCTCTGGAAATGTCTCCTGGAAACAGGAACACCCCGCTCCCCATCCCCCCATCCCCCGGGTGTCTAAGCAGGCTTCCAATGGCTACCCAAGCCCCGCGCCTTACACACAGGTTTGTGAGGCACTGGGGCCGTTTGGCCCACTCAGCACCACTTGTGGTTCGGGTTCTGCGGTTCTGGAACTCTGCATGTGGACCAGACTGGCCCTGAACTTTGGCGGTCCTCCTGCCTCTGCTTTCCAAGCATTGAAATACAGGTATGAGCAGCCATGTTTGGGTCTTTGTCAGGTTAGCACCCCCACAGAGCTACACTGGACCCCCACTTTTACCTCTTGAGACAAGGTCTTCTCACTATGTTGCTCTTGTCTATGTCTTTTTGTTTTGAGACAGGGACTCTTTGTGTAGCCCTGGCTGTCTTAGAACTCACTCTATAGACCAGGCTGGCCTCAAACTCAGATCCACCTGCCTCTGCAGTGGTGGGATTAAAGGTGAGCACCACTGATGCATCCTAACCAGTAAGTATCTCTTTAAAAAAAGAAAAGACTCGCTGGGCGGTGGTGGCGCACTCCTGTAATCCCAGCACTTGGGAGGCAGAGGCAGGCCGATTTCTGAGTTCCAGGCCAGCCTGGTCTACAGAGTGAGTTCCAGGACAGCCAGGGCTACACAGAGAAATCCTGTCTCGAAAAACAAAACAAAAACAAAAACAAAACAAAACAGCAAAAAAAGAGAAAAGACCCAAGCTTCTACACCTGGCAAGGATCTAACAAAACCCAACAGGCAGCTGTTGAGTCGGTCCAAGTTCAGTAAGTGCCCGAGGCATGTGCTAAGGCTAAACACAAGGCCATCCCAGCTGCCGCTCCGCTGAGGCGCTGAGGCACGGGACCTCACGCAAGCTCAAGATGAACAGGTGTCTTAGATTTCCACAGCTGTGATGAAACAGTGTGACCAAATGCAACTTGGGGAGGGCAGGCTTTATTTCAGTGGCGTCAGACAAAGTAAAACTCTTTTGGGAGGGGGGGGGAGAGAGATGGATGGAAGGAGAACTTGTCTCAAAAAAGGGGAGCAGCGACAGTGGGTGGAGCAGCCCTTCAGGGGATAGTCTGTGACACACAGTGACAGTGAGCCCGGGGATAAAGACTAACAGAGTGTGAACACAGGAGCTCACGACAGGAAGCCAGCTAGAGCTGAACCCGGAGGGCTTCCTGGGAGAGGGAGCCCTCCCCCCCCCCCCCGGACTCGGAGAAAGCGAGCCTCTTGGGGGGAGGGTTTGATGGGACCCTCCTCACACCAACATAGGGTTTCTCTGTGTAGACCAGGTGGGCCTCAAACTTAGAGACCTGCCTGCCTCTGACTCCTGAGTGCTGGGATGAAAGGCGTGTGGCCACCACTGCTTGGCGGATGAGAACGCCTTTAAAGCCACGGCATGGGTGGAAAATCAGAGTTGGAGCAAGGAGGGGCTCTCTACACACGTCTGCATAAGTCAAGTCTCGAAGATGCATGTGTGGGCTGGGCATTTGAGTTCAGTGGGGAAGCAGGAACCTAGCAATCCCCAGAACTTAGACACAGACAGATGGACGGACAGATGGATGGACGACAGACAGAGAGAAAGAGGGAGCAATTGGTAAAGTGGATGCCTGGAGACGGAGCATAGAATGCTGAGTCCCCCAAAATAATGATCCTGTCCATGACCCGGGACTCTAAAGCGGGAGGCAGAGAGAGGCAGAGCAGGGCTGGTTTCCAAAGCTGATTCCTCAGGGAACCTTCGCAGCTCATCACTGAGGGGGAAACTAGTTCCTGTACAGAGAAGATGGTGAGAGAGCTGTTTTCCTGAAGAGGCGGCGGCGGCGGTGAGTGCCGGGATTCCAGGTGGCTTTTCCTTGTCTCCATTTTCCTGGTCTCCAATGCCCACTGTGAGGATTCGTCTTGGCTGTCACCAGGGTGGGACTTAGACACACCTGCAGGTGTGAGGGCATTTCTGGAGACCTTTAACCTTGTGAGCTGAGGTCCCAGGTTGCCTGGTGCCCTGCCTTAAATCTCAGCAGTTGGAAGGCAGAGAAGCAGGTGGATCTCTGCGTGTTCAAGGCCAGCCTGGTCTACAGATCTACAGAGTGAGTTCTAGGCCAACCAGGGTAACACAGTTAGACTCAGTCTCAAAAACACAGCAAAGCAACCAGAAAAGTACAATAGTAAGGAGAAGGCGGCTCGGAGGGACAGAGACATACCTTATGGAGACTGGTCATGCCGTCATCGTCCACCAGCCGGGGGTTGGACCCATGGGACAGCAGCAGCCTGGCGATTTCCGTGTGCCCACAGTAGCTGGCCCGGTGCAGAGCCGTGGCGCCCCCGTGGGTCTGGGCGTCGCACTTTGCTCCGCTTTCCAGCAGAAACTGGCAAACGGCGTAGTGGCCGTTGCGGCTCGCGTAGTGCTGCAGGGGTCAGAGACTGAAGTCATGGCAGAGCCCTGGCAGGTGGCGGGCGCTGGGATGCTGAGAGCCAGGGGGGCAGAGTCGGAAACACTGTGCCCTTCCACTAAACAGAATACCCAGCTGCCCAGGATGTAGCCAGAGTTGAAAGGGAAGGGTGACTAAGGATGCGGTGTAGGCGGGGATGCTTATCAGTCATGGTGGCACAGACTGGGGTCTGGAATCCCTTGGGAGGAGGCAGGGAGATCAAGGTTGCCATTTATACACAGCAAGTTCAAGGCTAATCTGGGTTGGGTGAGAGCCTATTTCAGGGACAAAACAACAAACTTTAAAGCTAGGCAGGGTGACCTAGGTTATTACAGATTCTCAGTACTCAGGAAGGAGCGGTGGGAGCGACTTCAAGGACAGCCGGGGCTCCATAGTGAACCCTTACAAAAAACCAAAAACAAACAACACCAAAACCAGTGAACCAGTGATGTGACTCATCCAGGGAAAGTACTTCCCACCAGTCTGAGGGGCTAAGTTCTACTCCCAGACCTCACACAGTGGAACACACACACACACAGAGAGAGAGAAAGACACAGAGACAGAGACAGACACAGAGAGACTGATTGATTGATTGATTGATTCTGAGACGAAGGCTTTGCTGGAAATAAAGGGCGAGCAGCCTGGAGTTTCAGGCCTTTTCCCAGAGCTCACCAGGGCAGTGTAGCCAGCAGAGTCCGGCTGGCTAGGGTCTGTGGCCTTCTGGATGAAATACTTCACTCGGCCCAGGTCTCCATTCAGGGCAGCCGACCAGATTCCTGCAGAAACACAAAGCGCTGAGCAGTACTGCGTGATGGAATTTTTTTTCTTTTCCTTTTTTTTTTAAAGAATTTGTTTCTACCTTTTGCCTGAAGTTTCAACATCGGTAAGCTTGAGATGCTATATCTATATCACCCCCAGGAAGCCAGCAAGAATCCCATGCTAAGACTGTTGTAATCTGGATCTGTCATAAAAGGGATAGCTGCTGCTGGTGGTGGTGGTGGCGGCGACGGCAGCAGCAGGGGTGGCGGCGGCAGTGCCCGCCTTGAATCCCAGCAGAGGGAGAGGCAGAGACAGAGGCAGAGGAGGCAGGTGGATCTCTGAATTGGAGGCCAGCCTGGTCTATTGGTACAGTGAATTCCAGGACAGTCAGGGCTCCACAGAGCAGGTAACGTGCCCACTACAAGCCTGAGGAGCCGAGCTCAATCCACCCCACCTACATAGTGCCCTCTGACATCAGAACTCATACCCTGACACCCCACATGCCCTGATCATAAGAACAACCATTGAAATGAAATGATCACGAAGTGGTTATAGGCTGACCAATGCTATAAACCCAGTGGGTGAGAGAATTAACTAGTAGCTTAGGATTTACCCACAATGCAGCATAAAGTGACAGGTAAAAGAGATAAGGAAACATGGGAGAGAACACGGACCAACATACTCCTAAAAGGAATCGCAGAGAGGCACCCTAGATGGAACCGGTGCTGTGTCCTTGCATGGCCCCAGGAAGTCGGCCGTACTGGGACAAGAAGGGAACCCAGACACACGGAGAAGCTGGGAAGCTGGACCTAACTGGTGGGCTCTGGAGAACTGCAGCACCCCAAAAGCTCAGAATAGTTATTAGATACAGTTGAACAGATAACCAAGGTTACTGTATCAAAGGCAGAGTTGTTACACAGAAGGCAGGGTTACTACATACAGCTGAACAAGGAGGGGGGTTATTACAAACAGCTGAGCAGGGGGCGGAGTTATGTAAATACAGCTGAAGAGGGAGGTGGGGTTATATGGCCGTAGCTAATCTCAGTAGGTGCCGTTTCTGCAGGGGAGCTATGTTCAGGTCAAAAACATTCAGGGGGAGAAATGGTAGGCATTTTCTACACATATTGTCAACATCTGCACATGGACCAGGGGAAGGATTTACTGTCCCTCTGAGCCTGGACTGAGTGTGTGTGTGTGTGTGTGTGTGTGTGTGTGTGTGTGTGTGTAAAGATGATCATAATGTGGGCATAGTAGTATGTGCCTGTAATGCCAGCACTTGGGAGACAAAGGCCAGTATATCTCAGTGTTCAGGGACAGCCTGGTCTACAGAAGCGAGTTCTAGGACAGCCAGAACTACACAGTGAGACCTTGTAGCAAAAACCAAAACAATAACAATGGCCAGAGCCAGTTCAGGAACTGTTGCTCTTCTAGTTTGCTCTTCAGGACCTGGGTTTGATTCCTAGCAGCCATAGGGTGGCTCACAAGCATCTGTAACTCCAGCTTCTGGGGATCCAATCTCCTCTTTTGACCAGGCATACATAGTGCACACATACAGGCAAAACAGTCACACACAGTAAATGTGTATGTGTATATAATTTGTATATATAAATAATTATATATAATGTATATTTTTTACTTGTGATATATATATATATAATAAAAAAGATGAAGCCGGGCAGTGGTGGCGCACGCCTGAAATCCCAGCACTCTGGGAGGCAGAGGCAGGCGGATTTCTGAGTTCGAGGCCAGCCTGGTCTACAGAGTGAGTTCCAGGACAGCCAGGTCTATACAGAAAAACCCTGTCTCGAAAAAACCAAATCCAAAAACAAAAAAAAGATGGCTCAGTGGTTAAGAGTAGTTGCTAGAAGCTGGGCGGTGGTGGCGCACGCCTGTAATCCCTGCACTCTGGGAGGCAGAGGCAGGCGGATTTCTGAGTTTGAGGCCAGCCTGCTCTACAGAGTGAGTTCCAGGACAGCCAGGGCTACACAGAGAAACCCTGTCTCGAAAAAACCAAATCCAAAAAACCAATAAATAAATAAATAAATAAATAAATAAATAAATAAATAAATAAAGAGTAGTTGCTAGGGCCAAGCAAAGTAGCAGAGGCAGATGGCTCTCTGTGAGTTCGAGGCTAGCCTGGTCTACAAAATGAGTTCCAGGACAGCCAGAGCTATATACTGAGACCCTGTGGTTGGGGGGTAGGGAGAAATGGACTAACCAAACAAAACAGACAGACAGACACAATTTAAGTTAACCAAAACAGATGAATTAAAACTAAAAAAAACCATGTTTTACAGAAAACAATTCACATAACAGCTGAGTATCTATCACACGGGAAAAATAAATAATAAAAGAATAAATAACCTGACAAAATGCAGCAGGTGATAACAAGCTATTTCTGAGACAAAGTGTCTAACTACGTTAGCTCTGCCCTGTCAAGCCTTGAACTTGTGACCTTCCGGTCTCAGCCTTGGAGTCAGTCCAAGCTGCTACAAAGAGAGCAAAGCATTAACGTAACAGAGTAACCAGAGTGGAAAGGCCCCCGGCTTTGAATATGACAAGGTTTCTTTCCCCACAGAGGCAGGGCTGACATTGTGAGCCAGACCATCTTCTGTTGTGGGGAGCCAACCTGTGCATATCAGAACAGCTGTGACACACAAACGTATCTCTAGACCTAAACTGGGCATAATTGTCCCCTGGTTGAAGACTCTCTAAGGCATAAGGAAAGGGTCCCTGAAGAGGTGGCATAGAACTGAATGCGGGTGGGAAAGCTTCAGGCAGCCTGAAACTGGCTAGCAAACAAACCAGGCAATGCCATCCGCCAGAGGCCTTGCATATTTTAGAAAGGTAAAGGAGACCGGAGACCCGCTGCAGGGCTGCAGGGGTGAGAGCACACCGAGGTACAGGAACACAACAGGCAGCTTGGCTTGGGGAACTAAAAGCAGTAGGAGGTGCTGGAGAGATGGCTCAGCAGTTAAGAGCTCTGGCTGCTCTGCAGAACACCAGGGCTGGTTCTCAGCTCCCTGCTCACGACCATCTGTAACTGACAATTCCAGGGAATCTGAAACCCTTTCCTGGCCTCCACAAGCTCCAGGCACGTGTGGTATACAGGAAAAAAAATGCACATAAATAATCTTTAAATTAAAAAAAAAAAGTGTAAATGTAATCATCTCATTTGCTATTTTCCAAAGGCAGAGCAAGAGGGCATGAGAGGAAGCGGAGAGTCCTATTAAGTCCCTCGTTCAAAAGAAGGCAGTAGCAGAGGTACGCCACTGGCTAGGAAACCATTCCTATGGTAACCGTCAGGAGTGACTGCACAGACTTCCGTATATCAGGGGCCACTGCAAAATCTCTGTATAACCTTGGACAAAACAGCTCCATCCCTGCGCTCCACAGGTAAAGATGCTGTCCTCTCTGTCGAGATCACGGTCATAGCTAAAACATGTCCACTCACACCCGAGATCAGTAAGGGCCAGCTCCCCCGACCTCCCAGGTGGATACAAACCACCAACTGCACACTCTTTCCCTAGCTCCTCTGCCAGCTGACCAGGCTGTCTCCTAGCTGGCTTGGTCTCCAGACCCAGTTCAGAAACCAATGCCTCAATTTACCCGTCCGCATTCGAGACGGGGTGGCCGAGGGGCTTCCTGCCACGCTTTGAAGCCAGCCTTCCTGGACCAGGCCCGGGAGCTCCAAACTCGGTTCGAGGCCTCCTTCAGTCCACGTTCCCGGAGATGGAGCTGGGGACTGCCCGCCGCCAGCCACGCGGCCGCCTCACCCCTCTCACCCCTCTCAAAGTCCATCTCCTCCAGCGTCTGCTGTACCCCGGGCACCGCACTTGGGTGCGAGCAGCAGGAGCCATCCGCACAAGGTTGCGGCGCCGCCATCCCGGCAGCCGGGACTGCAGCCCAGCGCTCCTTCGAAATGCCCACCCCCTCCGTCCAGGCTGACCACTCGACGTCCGTAGTTGACCTTCGAGTCCCGCCTCTTCGCCCAGGCCAACCAATCCCGCCTTTAGACCTTACCTTAGCAACCAATGAGCGTGGCGAGGTGCGGCTGCATAGACTGAGCCTTGCTGCTTTGCTACCACCGGAGGGCGCCCGAGGCTAACTAAGCCCAAGGAGGAGCAAAGGCATGGGTATCCGCTGAGCACCCCGGGAGGAGGCGGGATGGTTCATGCAGCCGCGCCTTGTAGGGTGTGGGGACCAGGCAGCTTGGCCTGTCTGGTAGTGTTTATGTCGCATTCGCCAGAACCGAAGCCTCACAGGCTCCCCAGGGCACAAGGACTGAGGACACGACCCATAGTCCCTTGTCTGGTTTTCCGAGCATCACCTGAGCCGTAGGCCATCCATGGACTCTGCTCCTCCTTCTTTAGCAATCCATCGGGAAGCAGGTGGCCTGAGGACCCTGAGGAAGCAGAACCCGGCAGGCCACCTTTGTCCTTAACCCTCTGCCCCCTCAGTGGGCGCTGGTTGCCAACATCCAGCTGACAAACAACTGAGCTAAGGGGAACACAGCCTTCTGACCTACACTCAGGGAAACAGCAGCCTGCTCAAGGGGCATCCAAGTGTATAGGGGGGGCGGGGGCGGGGAGCAGCCTAGGTGGGAGGGGAGAAGAGCTCACTGTCTTGGTCTCTGTTCCAATTCACTGGTTAGATTGATCTAAACCAGGTGTGTCCAAATTGCAGTCAACAACCAGCATGGAATTTTTAGCACAACCCAAAATCTTAAAACGTCTTTTTTTTTTCTTTCCTATTTTCCTTTCTGAAATCCAATTGCCAGGCAACTCTCTTCAAGGGCACTCAAAAATGAATCCAGGCTGGGCCTATTGTTTTTCCCAGGAACATCTGGGCCTACACCACTCCCTAAGACAAGAGCTTGAAACTGACTGGGTGGCAATAGGGGACTATCCCTACATAGACAGGACATTTGAGATTAGCATTCTTCATAAAAAGCTACAAGTCGTCCCCCCTCCCACTGAACTTGTCCTAGCCCCCACCTTTATAAAGACACTGTCCACACTACCCGAGAAGCTTCTAGGAGGACCTCTCCTTCCGCCCCTCACGCCCTGCTCACCCGCCCTAGAGTTCTGGGAAGGCTAGTCCCTTCTCCTCCTCTTCCCGAATGTGCTGCCTGGTTTCCCTGTGGCACCAGGCCAAGCCCAGCTCCCAAGGGGATGCAACCCTGCTCTGGTTCCCAGTCCCATAGGCACCACTGTGGGAAGACTTGAGTCTCAGCTGAGCGCTCCAGAGATGAGACACCCACAAGCATGAAGACCATGGTGGCCCCCGGGGCCAAAAGATGATCCCTCTTAGGTCAGTAAGTGGGTTTGAGTCAAAATATCTGTAAGGCGGGGATTAAGTTTCATTTTCTCCATTTTATTTGTCAATATAAAAATACTCAAATATTTACAACAAATAAATATGTGGGGACACAATAAGTTACACTGTTAGCCCTTTTCCCAGAGCTGGGAGAGGAGAGGCCAGTATCCACGGCATGCCCACCTGCTCCCTTCCCTCCCGCCATAACCCTTCCCGGCCCTGTCAGAAGAGCGCAAATAGAAAATACCACCAAACCCAGAGGGTAAGTGGGAGGCCCTGCCCACCCTTCCCCCTGAAGCAGGAGGTCCCATCTCCACCCCCAACCCCCGCCCTGAAAACATTCACAGCCCTAGGAGCAGGCCTAGGCCCACCCCCGAGTCCCGCACTCCCCCAAAAGGGGTACAACACCCTGTCCATCCCATCCCCATATGTACACCACTGTCCCAAGCTCGGGACAGCTGGGGCTGAGAGAGGCAAAGTGCTATGACCCCCTTCCCCTTCATAGCTCCAAAGACTCAACCAGGAGGACCCCAGGCCAAGGGAAGACTTGACAGAGACAGGAAAGTAACACACACACATACACACACACACACACACACACACACCTCCATACGCACACCAACACATATATGCACAAACACACCCACATCTTGAAACCTCTTCCTTGCAAAGTTTTGGCTGCTGGGGTCTGTCTGAAATTCACTGAGGAGGGTGTGTCTCCCGTGAGGCTGACGTCCTGGCGAGCCACACCAAGTGGCAGTGCCCATGCTGAGCAGGTCCTCACGGCCGGGCAGATGCTGAGCAGTGTCTGTCCCAGGCAGAGCAAGTGCCCCCGCCATGTCCCTGAGGTAGCTGGTGCCTGTGCAAAAGTTAAGAGTGCACCTCCCATGAGACCCCCCTGCCAAGGAGGTGGGGGGCTTCCCTCATACTGAAGACTCCTCTGGGTTGGAGTCAGGCAGCGGCTGGCGCTGCTGCAGTTTCCGTCGTAATTCATCGGCGAGCTCAGGCAGGGGGTGCCCAGACCCTCCTCGGTCCTCTCCGCCCAACTGTAAGCGCACATAACCGTTGGCATTTGAGTTCCGACCACCTCCTAGGTGGAGCCGAGTTGGAGAAGGCAGGGGCTGGCCAGGTATGCCAGGAGGTGGGGAAGGGGGCCCACCCCCAGCCTGGCACCGGGCGTGACCGGGCACAATCTTGAGAGAGCCGTCGGAATAGTAGTACCCGACAGGATCCCAAAGTTTCTCGTCGGTTTCGGGGCCGGGGCGGAAGGGGGGGCTGGCGGGCTCCTTGGGCAGTTCCAGGGGGTACACCAGTGTCCTCTCAGATGCCTTGGTGCCCTTTTCTAGTTCTTCTCGCAGTCGCCGGCGGAGTGAGAGGACCAACAGCAGGAGCACCAGGCACACAGCCCCCAGGGCCACCACAGCTAGCCACACGAGCCCCAGGTTTTCCAAGGGAGCCCGTGCTTCCAGGGTCACCGACGAGCCGGCCACGACTGCCACGAGGTAGCTTTCTGCAGCCAGCCTTGTCCCCTGCTCTTCTGAGTAGCAATGGTAGGGTCCAGAGTGGCGGGACTGGGCGGCCATCACCACCAGCGCCTGGAGTCCCGCGTCATAAAGGAAGGAGCCAGGTTGTTCTGCGGGCAGGTCCCGGCCTCTGAAGGTCCAGTGGGCATGGGCCAAATTGGATGAGAGGTGGCAGGGGAGGACCAGGTCTGTGCCTGACACAACGGTGATGTTTTTGGGAATAGGTCTGACTGCAGAGCCGGAAATGAGAGAGAACCGAGTGTTAACACAGGAACTCCAGGCCCCACAGTGAGGAGATGTGCTACGTCTGGCTGTGATTCAGGGGCCCATCCCCGAAATGAGGGAACAAAAGAAAAACAGCTTACCTTTTTTAATGCCATACTGGTTACACATCTTTGAAGTGTCCAAGTTTGCTACGTGTTGGACCAGAAGGGACCTGATAGGGAAGGGAAGTGACATCAGTGGCCCAACTCCAACCACCTCTGCCTCCCTTCCTGGCCCTGACACTCAGAGAAGACTGACTCACCCCGAGTGACCACTGGTGGTGGCCACACAGCGGCTGGTGTTGACATTCCAGGCACAGTAGGGGTCCCTGGCGAGGACACAGTCTACACAGAAACGGTACTTTGCGCAGTCCGCCAATGACAGCTGGACCAGTTGGGAGCGGGAGCCGGCGAAGAGCACCTTCTGCAGGAAAAGAAGGCAGAGGGTGAGCCACACCACGCCTGGGGCTGGGGGATGGCTGAGATGAATCAGGAGAGCATCAACACAAGGAAGAAGGCAGCAGAGGAAAAATCCAGGCCAGGGGAACAAATTTGATGAGAGCTTACGACAAATCCTAATCACTTCACAGCCATGACCTTATTAGACAGGGGCGGCCGGTGGAGCTGTGAGGCTGAGCTGTGTAGGCTCGCTCGCTCGCTCACACACGGGACCGAAAACTCGGTTTCCCCCGTGCCAGGAGCCCCGCACAGCAGTGTCTAAGGCAGGCTTCCCCTGTGTGAATGGAGACTGCCAATCCGTAGGTTTGCTCAGCCCCACAGCTCCCTTGCTGCCATCTCATTATTCAGCGTTCTGGGAAGCAACTCTGTGTCACAGCAGCTGGTAAGGGGCAAGCAAATCAGAATCCAGAGGGTGAAGTGAATATGACAGTTTTGCATAAAGGTTAAAAAAAAAGTGAACACGTTAAGTAAATGAGCCAGGGGCCAGAGGGAGCCTGACTCAGACACGCACTGGAGACTAAAAGGAAACGGATGTCCCTGGTGCCTGGCAACCAAAACGTCTTGACTGAGGAGGGACTGCAGACAGAGCCCCAGCTCCACAGGAAGGGCCTGAAGAGAACAGGAGGGAGTTTGCCAAGGCTAGATTCTGGGAATGGGGACCCCACAGGGTCTGGCTCTGTATGAGAGGCGTCGGAGGACAGGTTCCGGGAATTCTCGAGAGCTGAGATATGTGGGGAGGTTCAGAGCTGGCCAATCACATGAGCCCAACTATGGACGGCAGAGAGACTGGGTGCAAGATGGACGGTGGTGCGTGTGGCCCATCTCACTACCTTGCTCTGAGATAGCACCAGACTTTCCACTGGCTCCTTGTCAAACACCTGCAGCTCCTCCACCATGTGGATCCAGGGCCCCAGGCTCACAGCTTTCAGCAGCCACCCGTCTCCTGGAGAGGAGAGGGATGGGAATATGCAAATGAGTGATGGGAATATGCAAATGAGTGATGGGAATATGCAAATGAGGGATGGGAATATGCCAATGAGGGATGGCGCCACAGGGTCTCCCCAGGCTCCCGACCTTGGGCACACCTGAAGCGCTCACCTGTACCAATGAACAGCACAGTATAGGTGGCGCCATCAAGCCCTGGGACCCTGTCGGCTACCACGTGTGTGAAGTTCGTGTTCTTCTTCACAAGTAGGGGGCGGCCCAACCTTGGCTTCACCTGGTCCTCCATCAGCGGGTGCTTCTTGATGAAGTTGAGGGTGTTGTCGGGTAGCTCCAGAGAACTGGTGTAGCCATTGTCTCGGTGCCAGTTGTTGATACACTGTGTCGGGGAGAGGGAAGGGGCGTGGGGAGGACGGCTGTCAGTCAACTGCTAAATGAGCAGGGGTCTTGGAACTGTCTGATGTCGGCAGCACATCCCCATGCTGAAAACTCACCGAACCGGGCCGAGGACTGGGGACTGGGTCAGTATAGCGCGCCCACTTCTGGGCCTGCTCGCTGTATTCCTTGTAGGGACCCTCAAACACCTGCTGGATCTGTTCCAACTGGTACTCACAGACTGCAGACAGGTCCATATCGCCCCTGTTAAAGAAGGCCCGCCCTCAGAAGTCAGGTTGAGTGCCTACGTGCTCCCACCGTGTACCCAGCTCCAGAGGAAAAGGTAGGAAGGGCAAGGCTTGGTATGGAGCAGTCATGACCATGAGCTAGCTCTGAGGTAGCACCGGAGGCAGCGTTCTGCTCACCTTCCCCCACAGAGCTTTACAAAGAGCAGGCGCAGAGTCATCTTGGCTGCCGGGCACTGACCCGCTGGGCTTCCTCCAGACGCCCATGCAGGCCCTCACACCCACACACCATCCCCCTCTGACCTGACCACCTGCTCCTCCCTCCCTGCTCCCCGGCTACCCCACAGCCGGCTTACCATCGCGCTTGAAAAACCGCGAAGAAGGTGGTGTTGTGCCAAGAGGCGCCCCGCAGGGTGTGCACCGCCCGCAGCTGGTTGAAGTAGACCTTCCAGTCCGGGGCCGAGCACACCAACCGAGCCTTCAGGAAGGTTGTCCATTTCTTCTGCAGGGTCCGAGCTCCCCCCATGTCGCCCTGGCAGATGGCAAGGAGACACGGCTGGTCAGTCCCTGCCAGGCCCTGAGGGCTCCCGCCGCCCGCCCACCGCTGCGGAACCTGGTACCTTACAGACGCGGGCCACGCGAGCCACCACCTGCTCGGAGTAGCAGTCATACTCCACTGCCCGCTCACTGAAGAAGAAGTAGATCTTGTCATCGTCTCCCGTGAAGCTCCCCACACTCTCAGGGACAAAGGCGGAGCCTACAAAATGGGGTTCTGGGACAAAGCAGGGAGGGTCAGTGGCAGAGTCCCCGGGCCCTCGGGGCCCCTTCCTCTCATGGCTTCCCCAATCCCATCCAGCGCTCACCATTCAGCCAAAAGGCCAGGTATTCTGTCTTGATGGAGTGGTGGGGTCCCATGTATCGAAGGATAACCGGCTCCGTGCCCAGGAAGTTATTGAGTGTGGCCGAGTACAGCTCACCGTCTACAGGAGACAGGGAGGGTCAAAGAAGCTCAGAACCTGAGGTAGAGATGGACTCTGAAGACAAGTATCTAGAGTGTGACTGACAGAGTCCCGGATTTGTCCCGCCTGTGCAGGCCACAACCACTCACCCACAAGGAGTCCAGTGTGGCCCTTAGCTGGGTCATACGGGCATTTACCCTTCCCGTCCTCAAATTCTGCACGATCCAAGGTGAACGTGAGCATGTTCTAGAGGCGGGACAAATGAGAGACGGGTGTTAGTGTGGGCCCCCCACACAATCTGAATGAAAATATCATGGCCCGAGAGGCCAAGGAAGGAGGTCGCCGAGGTGGCTGAGGGGCACACCGGAGGAGGGGCAACACTCACGATGTAGGTGCACTTGGGCTGGAAGGCATAGGTGCCACAGACGTACAGATGGGAGGCGTTGTACGGCTGAAGGAAGCGGATGAAGTTGAAGCACTCGGTCTTTGGGGAGAAAGGTATACAGGTTAGGGAGACCCAAGAGCCAGAGAGGGGAGACCACAGAGTCCAGGCTGAAGCCCGCATCCCACGAGGGCCTGGCAGGGGAAGCACCCACCTGGTTGCTCTTCCCTTTCTGGGTGCATTCGATTTTCTTCTCAGCTGGAGCCTCCCAGGAGATCTGGGGATGGGACAGGGCATATCAGCAGTGTCACAGGCATGCGCTAAGTGTGTGCCACAAACACCCCTCGAGCTACACCATGGGTGACATCTGGTCTCGGTTCTGATAGAAGTCCCAAACCACCTCAACTGACAGAAACCAACCTGGTCCCAATTTTCATAGAAGTCTCAAACCACCCCAACTGACAGTAACCAACACGGTCCCCATTCTGAGAGAAGCCCCAAACCACCCAACTGGCAGAAACCAGGAGCCAGGGCAGAAAGCAATTGCTAATCCTGACACCAGGAGAGACCTCTGGGCAAGGGACAGCCTGCGCAGGCCACGCCCCCTGAGTCCTTTCCCCTCCCCTCTGAGCGCCTCCCACTGCCCCACCTCTCACCACTCCTTGCAGCTCCAGAGCCTCTACACTGAAGGCAAACAGGGCCTCTCGGGCCCCCACGTATAAAAGGCCAGAACGTTCTGTCAGGGTCAGGGTCAGGAAGTCCTGAATGCCAGTCTGGGAGAACCGCCTCACTACTGTGACTAGCTCTGCAGAAACAGGGCATAGAACAAGGTGGGGGTGAGCAGGGCGGATGTCATCCTCCCTGGGGTTCCAGGAATCCATCAATCTTCCTTTTGTCCAAGGATCCCCTGGGCCTCATCACCAGGATTCTCCACAAAAGCTAGCAACACACACACACACACACACACACACACACACACACACACACACACACACACACGACAGTCAAACCCCTACGGGCCATAAAGGACTTTTTCTGAATAGCCTTTTGGCTCGACAGCTCCATCCCACCCAGACTTCCAAAGCCCTTCTTCAGCAGGGGAGGAGGCAATCGAGGCTGGTAATGGGGAAGGAAGGAAGGATATCTCAGCCAAAGCTTCCGGCCAGAGGAAGCCATCTGACTGATGACTCTCAGGGTCAGCGGTACCTCAGGCACAGAGCTGGACACCGCCCCCCACCCCATCCCAGCTTCCTCGGTTGCCATTTCCTGCTCTGCTACTTGCTGACCATGGCAGGGTCTAGCCGGACCCTGGTGGCGGATCTAGTGCGTCAGTGGGCATTCCATGTCTAAGAAGCCATTCACCCCAGCAGGCGCCAATCCAGGCTTCCAGAGACGCACGCACGCACGCACGCACGCACGCACGCACACAGGGGACTGGCAAGGTGGCGTGTGGAGAAGGAGGAAGCGGTTAGGACTGGGAGATCAAAGGAACCAGAGACTCAGAGGTGGTGTTGGAGCCCCGGAACCGGAACGTGTGCTGCCATCCAGCACCTTGTAGGGCATGATCATACATATAGTCATGTAATCTGTCAGAAGCCCGTGTACCGCACACCTGTCCACTGGATCCCCACGGAAGCCAGCTTCGGGCTTGGGAGGCAGTGACTGACCGGTGAGAGTTGGGTCGGCACGGGAGGGGCTTTAATAGCAGCTGAGAGCAGCCTGTGGGAGGTGAGCTCATGTCCCAAGAGCACAGAGGTGATACAAACACCTGACATCACCACCTCTTCATACAGGTGTGCACGCGCGCGCGTGCAAAGGGGAGCTCTCCGGTGGGCCCTGCCTCCTCCCCCATGAAGCACACGCGCTGCTATGAGCCCACCACTCCGAGCCATCAGAAGGCTCCAGTGTGAGAACAGCAGGGGAGACGATTAGGAGTGACTTAAAGGGGCTTCTCAGGACAGGCAGCTAGGAAGACTGGAGCCGGGGTTAGGTTTACACTTGCCCTGGGCTTCAGGTTTCTCTCTAGGCTTCCAAGCCAGAGTGACAATTGAAGTGAGGGACAGGGAGGTTGATTCAGAAACTACCTCCCTTGCACACCAGGACAGCCAGGTCGGGGTGAGGGTGGGGGTGGGGGTGGGGTGGTAAGAGATCCCACAAAGTTATCCCAGTGTCAGAAGTGGGCAAAGCCCAGGCCTAGACCCGCGCTACCAGTTCTGGGTCCCTGGGGCCACTCGCGTTTCTTAGAAAGCCACAGCCATACATATCAGTGTAAAGGTAGCATGCTTGGGGGTAATTCCTCAGCAGTCGTTCCTTCCTTCAAACAAGCATCACTCCCCCTCACCCTTCCCCCAGCAGTCTGTCCCCGTCCCGGGGCCTCCCTCCGGCCCTGCCTCCAATGCTTCAGGCACTCACCCCCAGAAGATACTGTCTTCCGGGGCACAAGGTTCCACCACATCTCGGCCCCGATGCCCAGGCCCCACAGCCCTGCTGACAGCAGCCAGACAGCCCAGTGTGGGGCCATGGCAGACACCCGGGGTCTACACTTCAGTCCAGCGGCCCTGCTAAAGGAAAAGAAACGGGTCAGCATCCCAGACCGGAAAGGGATCGCGCCAAGAGACAAGCAGCACAGGGCGCACACAGGAACAAACCTCCCCGGCTCCCTTAGCGTTGGAGCAGACCTTGCTCCTACAACTGACCTCTGCCCCCACGAGCCCCGGGGGTCTCCCAGGCGAGCAAGGAGAGGAACTTAGTCAGCAAGCACTCACTAGGCGTGGGCAGTCATCAAAATGCCGCCTGTGGCCTCCAGGCCATCCCTACCCCCTCTCTTCAACAGGGAGTTGTGTGGAAAAAAATAAAGGAGGAACTCCCCCCCTCCTTGGCTCCTTCAGGCCTTAAAGGTTTCAGAGTTTCTTACAATAACCGTAAAAACAGGGCTTGCTACCAGTGGGATTCGGGCCAGCCCCAAGACCTAATTCGGGGAGATATACCCCTTATTCAGCAGCCGCGGGCAGCCGGTTGGGCAAAGACCTCCAGTGGGGGACTTGGTGAAGCAGGCAGCGTGCAGAGTTCCCGTCCCAGCCTGTCCCCTCCCCCAGCGCAGACAATAGCCGGGCAGAGCCCAAACCCGGTTCCACATCAGCAGGGCTGGAGTAGGAGTGGGGCCGGGAACCGAATGGGCCCAGCTCCCGAGGCCCCTTTGTTGCCCAAGAGGGAGGCAGGAAGTGGGTGGGATGGGCGTGGAAATGACCAGGGCCAGTCCTGTTTCTCCAACAGCCTTCTACGAGACACTGACCCTCCCGCGGAGAGGCGACCGGGCCACCAGTCGGCTCCAGGCTTCTGGGGAGCTCCTCGCTGGGGAGCGGCGGGGGCGGGATCGTGGAGGGAAGTGGAATGGGTTGGGAAGGCCGGAACGGGGTTCTCCTGGACAACGGGGGATGCCCACGAATGGTCGTCAAGGGCTGCGCCCCCCTCCCCTCCCCGGCTCTGACGAACGTTCTTAACTCCGGGATTGCACCCCGGGGACCCTGCACTAGGCCAACAGGACGGATTTCCACTAATCCAGACGCTAGGAGCCGGGAACAGAGATGCAGAATCTGGGGATTGCACCCCAAAACAAAGGTTCCTAACCAAGACCCGGTCCCGGTCTCCCTACTGTGGGCTCTCCCCTCCCCCAGCTCCAGGGATTTGAATGCAAACAAAGCGGCAGCGCTGGGAGCGTGGCGAAGCCGGGCTTGCGGACGCCCCCTGTCGGCCCAGAACCTCAGCGCGGGAAGGGCGGGGAGGGGGGCTGGGGCTGCCTTCCCCGGGGCAGTCCCCCCTGACACACCCTCAGTTTCCTCTCTGCCAATTACCCTAGGCTGGGGTCAAAACCCGGTGGCGCGCTCCGAGAATCTGCCAGCGTAGCGGTGACCCAACCCTCAGCTCTTCCCAAAGCAAGGGACTCGGACAGCCAAGGGGATGGAGAGGTGCGGGACCAGGATTTGCGCCCCACACTTGCACACACGGTCGTGGATCGCAGCGATCCAGAGCGGGACCGAGCGGCCAAGCTCTGGCGAGGGGGTTGGTTCTCAGTGCCAGCCCGCCTCCGGAGCAGAACGGGAGGGCGGGGGGCCGCGCTAGGGAAATCCGATCCCACAACATCGGCCACGGTCCAAGCCCGCCCCTAACTTTCCGTCGAGGTGGGGGGAACCGGAGCAGTTCGCGAGCCTGGCAAAGATTCGGACCGCGCGCTGGACAGCCCAAGGGTCCCCCACTGCCCCGAGCTCCGCCCGCACCCTCAGGCTCCCGCCGCGCTCCGGCCAGTAGAGCTGCAGGCACTGCTTGCCTTGGTGCGGGATCGTCCGCTGGGCAGCTCGAGGCGGACTCGAGAGGGACCCGGATCGGACAGCTGTCTGCGCTGTCGCCCCGCCCTGCACCCCCAGACACCGTCCCCAAGCGCGCGCGCGCCAGCCCCTACCCAAGCCAGGGGACAAAGCGGCGGACCCGGGTCCCCACAGCTCCGGCCTCACTCACCTCTTGTGTGCAGCTCCAATCCCTGGGCGCCGCCCTCGCTTTTGGCTCCGGCCACCGTCCTCCCCAGCCCCCGCGCCGCTCCAGACTGCGCCAGCACGCTAAGCCTGTCCCGCGCCACCGCCCCTTGGTCCCAACACGGCTCTCGGCGCCCCTAAGCCCGGGTCCGGCGCTCCACCGCGCCGGGCGCCGGTTCTTTCTCCGTTGCTGCTGCCGTTCTCCGCCCCCAACCCCCTGACGTCAGGCGAGGAGGGTGTAGAGTGGTGGCCGGGGGCGGGACGCGAAGGCCCGCCCAGGAGGGGGCTGCGAGCCACTGCCTTGCTTGCCCAGCACTGAGGCTTGGGGACCCTTTGCGACTCTTGCAGCTTGGGAGTCAAGGTCTACGCCACTGCGCCCGCAGGAGGGAGGGCGGGGAGGGACTCCAAGCGTTGCCACCGGGAACTGCACTCACCTGGTGTTCCCCAAGAGTGGCTTCCAGCCCTGAGGCGGGATGGGCTCTCTGGAAGGGCTGAGGGGCTCCCCCACGCTCCAGTTACAGGAACGAAAGCTGGCAAACCATTTTGAGACTTGTACCCGAAGGGGGTGGCGCAGCAAGAGAAGAAACTGAAGGTTCTCTCAGGGGCTAACCACAGTGGTCAGTCTTTTGGCTCCAAAGTCGTTCTCCTTTCTGGCCCTAACCCTTGGACTGGAAGGAGCAGCTCACAGACAGAAGCGACCCCAAGTCTTCAGGCAGTTCCTATTTTCCAGGCTCCAGCAGAGCCTACCCCGAGGAAATGTCTCCTGGCGCGGCTTGGAAGGCTGATTAACAAGCTGCAAGAGCCCCACAGTTCAGAAGAAAGGGGCAGGAGGGAGTCACACGGAACCACCACCACCTTAGAACTGCCAGCCTCCGCCCACAGGCGCTCCTAGAAGTAACTTGCAGCTTTGGCCTGCTGGGCGGTGCTGGCTGGCTGGCAAGTCCTTCCAGCCAAGCAGTCCTCCAGTGGGCAGGTGGACTGAGGAACCTCGGGGAAACTGCCCCAGCGGTACCTGGAGACCACCCCTAGCCAGGATCAAAGGACAGGGACGAAGGGAAGGAGGCCTGGAGGTTTCTGTGGTAACTTAAAGGGGGGGGAAGGGGGGGAGGGGGGTAGTCCTGGAGGGGAAAACCACTTCAGACCCCAGAAGCAGATCTGGAGTATAAATCAGTCCGACAGCAGCTTTTGTTCCGGGTTAAAACTTGGCATCTGAAGAGCGGAGATCAGAAGTGCAAGGGGGTAATGAAAAAGGCAGGCCAGTTTGGTTTTCAGTAACAGTCGGGTCTTTCCTGGGATACAGAGGCCCCTTCTCCCTCGCTGGCCAGAGCTACCGCTCCTTTCCACTAGGAAACAAAGCTGTGGTCTCAGAGATAGGAGGCAGGCCAGGTATTGCCAGGGGTGGGCAGGGAGGGAGGGTGTCCTATGGAAGCGGGCCAGGGTGGGAGCCATGCATACTCTTGATAGGACCCCTGTCCCATCTACTAAGGGCAAGCCCCGCTCCAACCTCAGGATACTTCAAAAGCTAAGACTCCTCAGCTCCAGGAGGCTGATGCAGGACTTCCAAGCCAGCTACTGTTTCTCTCACTGTATCAGAGAGATTCACGCAGGATTGGGGGTGGGCGTGGGGGTGGGGTGGGCGTGGGGGTGGGGATGGACTCAAATCCGCACAAACAGCACGGTGAAATTTTTGAATGGATCCTGGAGTCCTGGAAGCAGTCTGTGGTCCCGCCTGCTTGGGAAGGCAGAGGGAAGAAAACTGTGCGCCCAGGGGCCCCACCTTTCTAACAGTCGCCAGGCATAAAGCTAAGGCTCTGCTTCCTGCTGTAAGCCTTGCCCCCAGAAATGAGCGCTGCTGGGTAGTGATCTGAGCTCCTCGCCTCCTCCAAGGCGGCCCCAGTGGAAAGTTTCAGAAGGCTTAGTTTCACTGGCAGGGACAGTATTCGGTACCTTCAGGCAGGTGCCAGGGTCTTCTAAGCCAGGGATGGTGGCAGTAATGGTAAGACCATTCCAATAACAGAGCCAGCGAAGCCTCTGGGCACAAGGCTCCTGACTATAGGGTTCCACTTCACACTCTACCTCTGCCCTTCCCTGCGGCCGCATTGGTTACTGCCGCGGGTCTTCTCCACAAGTGGGTGGGCAGAAGATAGTTTCCTCTCATGACTACTTGTTTGTGATTCATGCTTTTTAATAAAAGGACAGCTAGCAGAAAAATAAGGATCCTGGATCGTCCATCAAGAAAAAAAATAGTACTACAGAATTAAAAAAAAAAAAAAAAAAAGGATGCCTGGCGGTGGTGGCGGTGGTGGCGGTGGTGGGTCTTTAATCCCAGCACTTGGGAGACAGAGGCAGGCAGATTTCTGAGTTGAGGCCAGCCTGGTCTACAGAGTGAATTTCAGGACAGCCAGGGCTACACAGAGAAAACCTGTCTTGAAAAACAAAACAAAACAAACAAACCCCAAAAAGATTGCATATATATCCTCCAGGCCTGCCTGGCATAGGCTATGGAAGACATCTCACACCCTTAATCCTTATTCAAGCCTGACAGAATAAGGACTTCCCTAACTTTCCCCTTTTGCTGCTATTTAAATCTTTGTAGCCAAATAAAGGAAACAGGAGAACATGTGTTAAATGCCTCCAGGCCCAGCAGAGCCCACCCTCCTAGAACCCCAGTACTGGGCATGAGCAGTATCCTCCGTCATAGCAACCATCCTTCCTGAGGTAAGTGGCAAGATGGAAACTGGGAGTATATACACTGGGGGCTCTAGCGAAGGCCTGCTTGGATCCGGACCATTTCCATCCAGCAGTTGTCTCCCCCGCTGGTGGCTGGGTGAAAAGATTAGGGTCGGCCATCTTTCAAGAAGCCCTCTGACCACTGGGACCCAGGGAACTGGGTCATAGGAAAAGAACTTCCTCCAAAAGGACAATTATCAAAGCTGTCCACCTGGGAAGCCTTTCCCTTCCCAGCCCCTCCCTTCCAGCATCACCAAAAGGAAGCAGGAAAACATCCGTCATCGAGGCCCAGGATACTGCTTTTCCAGCGGCTGTTGTCAGGATATCCCCTGCCTTTTCCCCAGGGCTTAAGGTCAAAAACCTGGAGGGCAAGCGGTGAGCCTGAGCCGGCCAGCTTCGTTCCACAATTCTTGGCCTTGAAGAGGCTCGGTTTCTAGTATCCCAACAGAGTTTTAGACTGGTCAGCTCCCAGGGAGTCCCAGAGCAGGGCAATTACATGACCCAGGGGACAGTATCTACCCTTGAGTGACCTCACATTGCATACTGCTGCTCAGGTTACAGCCAGGCTTCTGGGACAGACTGAGTTGTCACCAACACATCTTGCCCCCTGGATGTCTCTGTCTCTCAGGGATAATAAGTATGTTTTGGGAGAAAGGAGCCAGGGAGGATTCCAGATGTCTGCATTGATGGACAGTTTGATCCTTTCTCTTAAAGCCAGGTAAAGGCAGCTTCAAGCATGGAAACTCCCCACAGTCCAGCCTCCCTCTCAGGCTTCCCTCCACAGCCCCCCCCCCTTGCCCTTGGCAATGAGAACAAAAGAGGGAAATTTCAAGGTGATTTCCAGGTTTCCAGAGCAAACCCAGTAACTGAGGAGTAACTGTCAGGGTGTGCGTCAAGCAGGGGTGCCCAGAGGCTGGCGAGAAGGCTTGGCTTTCCAGAGCCCCTGCCCTTCTGTGGAGATCCGAGGCTGACCTGCTTGCTGCTGCTAGGGTGTGAGGGTATGCCAAAGGAGCGTGTGATATGTCCAGGAAGAGAAACCAGAACTATCATCCAAGTCACTGGGCATCCAAGCCACCTGGCTCTGGAAGGGTTTCTTCCACTTCTCATTTGGCAAAGGCTTTGAGACAGAAAAGATGTCCTCTGTGGTACCCAGGACTGTGGAGAGCCTAAGCCTTGTCCTCTAAATAATAGATGTCTCTAGCTCCCGGCCTTCAGGTACCCAGAGAGGGGAGGGTAGCTGTGCCTCAGTCAGGCCCCGGTTGACTTGGGCTAGGGTCTTTACTGTCTAGCTCCTAGTCAGTCCCCAGCCGCAAGACATGTAAACAGAGAAGATCATATGCAACGACCATGGGCAAGCTCCGAGAAGGGGACATGCGTCAAGTTGGCAGGAGTGCCCCCTGTCTGGCTCCCTCTTAGCTGAAGGTATGGGGGAAGGGGAGGGGTGAGCTCGATTCTGTGAGCAGAGCAGACAGGAAGAGAGTAAGAAGGGCTGGGCGCTGCTCCTCAGGAACAAAGGGGCCACTTACTCTTCTAGGGGTTCAGATCAAGGACACTGAGATGTGCAAGTAGAGATTAGGACCCGCGAAACTGATCTGGAGACAAGGCAGGGAGAGAAACAGCAGGACCCAGAGCTGACTTTTGGGCCCTCCCCCACTCCTAACTCTAGAAAGTTGACTTGAGCTCAGCACTAAATTGAATTAAGCAAAATTACAGCCCCGATCCGCCATCCTCTCTGTATAGTGTTCCTAGCAGGGTGAGGGAGACCCCCGACAGGGTCCAGGTAAGTAAGTATTCCTCATCCAGAAGTGCCCAGGCTCCAGCGACTCTCACACTCCACGGACTACTAGAAACATTGAGTCCTCACTGCAGGAGGTGTCCTAGGTCCCAGTCACATGACTATCTGAGGTGACACCAGTAGTGGCTGGCCCAAGTAGAGGTGAATCTTCCGTTAGGCTAGGCGCTGGGCAGGGGCCCTCGGGGTAGGGGTGGAAGGAACTCTCCTGAACCACGGATGCTGGAAATAACACTTTAATATGCACAAATGAACCTCTATTCAAGATGGACAGAGAGGGCAGGCTGTGGGAAAGACAGTAACCAACAGGGAGGGCCCAGGACAAGGGTGGGGACGGTGAGGGACACAGGACCTGGCCCCTCGCTGGGTGGTGACAGCAGTCTAGCTTCACCAGGTTGGGTCTCCTCTGGCTCCGTTCTTCACCTCCTACCGTTCTCTTCCTGCTGGAGTCCAGAGCCTTGGGGCCACTTTGCTCTTACCCCTCTAACTGTCTTTCCACGGGCTGAAGTACTGGCCCTGTGAAGAAGAAAGAACCGCCTGAAATGGCCTGGCTCCAGTACCCCCTCTATCCACAGCCCTGTACTGACATCCGTTCACGGCTATCACAGAGGCCTCCTTCATACTAGCTGCTGTAAGACTCAGAGTCTAGACACAATAGGTCAATAGGTCAAGAGGCAGTGCCTAGAAGGCCCAGCCAGGTCTCACCTGCCTAATGCTACAAGCCCAAGGACGACGGGAGGAAGATGCTGTTTGTGCATCCTCCGTCAAGCTTTAATTGCTTCCTCTTTAGGACAAGCAATCTTCCCACCAGGGGCTAGTGGGATCCAGTCCCTGGGGATCAGGGTGAGGTCTGAGTTCCAGCTTTCTTTTTCTTAGGGACTTGCGAAATCTGAGCACCAAGCCACAGCCTGTGGCCAGTGTGTCAGCCTCAAGTCAGAGGTTAGAGGGAACCTGAGGGAGGAGTCAGAGAGGCAAGAGCGGAGCAAAGTCCAGCTGTCTCCGTCGAGGGCTTGGGGGCCTGGGCCAGCCCAGCGGCGCACTGCTTGTTGGAGAACTGGGGGTGGGAGGGGTGTGCAGATGGGACCGCTCTGTGCCAAGGAGTGACTGTGAGCCCTCATCCTCACACTCTCTGAAGCTGCATGCCTGACAGGGCAAGCTGCTGACTGCAGGAACGTCTAAGTTCTTTCTCATCTGTAAAACGGGTTTCTACCCATCCCTGCTTCAAGAAGGTTTCTCAGATTCCTATAGAAAAAGATCTTCCTTCTGTAAACTTTAGCTATCAGGTGTTACTACCTAGATGGCCTGAAGCAGTCCCAGGAATAAAGATTATTCCCACAGAAATGAGAATGGATGCTGGGCGTGTGGAGGAGAGGCTGGCAGAGCATGCACAGGAGGCTCTGGGTTCAAGAAATCTCCCTACGCTCCCTCAAAAAAACCAACAAACAAAACAAAAACAAAAACCAGAGCAGCCTGGGAAATGCTCTTAACACAGCAAGAAGCCAGCTGAGGTCTGCAGGACAAGTGGACAGGAGGTGGTGGACAGCTGTTGCCTTGAGTGCCCCTTCCTGGCCATTTATGACGAGCCGGTATTGCTCAGTGCTTCAGGCTGCGTTTCTCTGCATTTGTTCACAAACAGGCCTCCCTATGTCCCCACTGCACGCCCTCCCTCCTGGATTAAGAACGGCGGTCCCCTGAGAGGGGACCCACCCTGCATCAGGCTTGCCCACTCCACCCTTTCCCTTGGAGTCCAGCAGCTGCAGCGGGGGTGGAGGTGCTGCTGGACCTGCCAAGCCCCGCTGACTGACCACTTCCCTTTCCTCCCAGGTCTGGGAGATTATAGGACAGCACCTGGGGCTGACAGTGGGCCAGCAAGTCCTGCCAGCGGATGTAAGTCTGGGTGGCTAGGTCCTTGAGCTTGGTCCGGTGCATGGCCTGGGGGCTCTCCCGGATATGGGTGCTGATGTGGCGGTCCAACTGCATGCACAACAGCTGCAACTCACCCTGGGGACGAGAAGGAGGAGGCATGACAGAAGCCAGGCATGCTCTAGAGGCCAGGGCAAGGAGGAGAGCTAAGCCAGAAAGGGAGGGATATCTCTGAGTGTCTGCTGGAGTGGGAAGGGCAGCTTCTAGGGGCTAGGCCACCATCCCTTGGGAATAGCTTTTGGGATGTGGTGAGAAGAGGCGGCCCTGGCAACGCTCCTGCTTCTCTCACTCTGCAGCCCCTGAGGGGAGGCTGGCTGGCCAGCCCTATGCTGGCTAGTGTGCTCCCACACCGCTTGGTGCAGTAGGTACTACGGACCATCCAACCATCCCTGGCTCCAGCATCTGGGGAGACTCACCCACTGATCGGGAGTAATGTCCTGGCTACTGACCACAACCCCAGCCAGTGTCAGGAGGCTGTGGCACAGATAGCAGACCTGGGGGGAGAGAGAGAGAGAGAGAACAACAAGGATGCTTTCCCATGGACAATCTTAGCCAGCAGCTTCCAGAAAAGTATCTTCAAGGAAGGCCTCACTGTCTCAGAGCTGTGATCTTCCCAGTAGCCTGTACCCAGGACCCTACATTCTTCTAATTAATGACTGTCTCCAAATGGCTTCTGAAAAAGAGAATCCTTGCCACCCAGAAAGTCACACCACCCTAAGGCTTCTGTGGGACCCCAGAAGCAGAAGCCTCAAGTGTCTGTGCACCGTCACCTCTGTACAACCTGTTTGCTAAGTCACCTACACTGTGGTCAGTGTCTGAGGTGATACTATCCCTTGTGCCACCTCTAGGTGCCCATCTTGTAAATGTGCCCCACAGTGGATAAGCACCTGCACAAACCTAGGCCCAGCACCGTTTGACAGTCAGCCCTGATGACAGACAGCACACTGTCAAGAGCAGGGGGCGCAGCAGAAGTGTGCACTGAATATCTGTATGCCTTCTCCAGTCCACCCTCACTGTCGCCACTGCACACGTTAGGACAAAGGCGATGTGTAAGGGGGACCATACCCGGAATCCCTCGCTTAGAAGCTAAAGCAAGAAGATCACATTATAAATTTAAGGCCAGTCAAGAAAGTTTAAGGCTACTACATAGAAAGAATGGATCTCAAAAAATGAAGGAAATACACAACAATAAACATACAAAGAGACAAGAAAAAGAAGAAAATTAGGACAATTGCCAATTCTACTGGATAAGAAAAGGAATCAGCCCATGGCTTCCTTGGACTCTCTGTATTCACATAGGGGACACCTGCCTGCTATTCAGAGCACGTGAGCCACGGAGTCCCTGCTGGACGGAGTTACGATACCAGGCGACCTGCTCTTGGCACTGTGGACACGGTCTGCAGGCACACTGTACTGCACAGGGGTCCTTTATCCCTGTCCTCTGGCTCCTTTTACATCTAGGATAAGGAGAGTGGCTGCGCACTTGGGTCTGTGACAGAGCTACCACCCAGGGAGAGCAGAGATGACGGGCAAAGCCCGGGCTGGCCTTTGCTCAGGAGGGCTGAGCCGGCACAGCCTTTTGGATGGCTTCCTTACCCTTTTGGATCACCAGACAGTGGCCAAGAAAGGACTGCAATCTTTTTGCATGAACCAAGGAACCTCCCCAGAACCACCTCTGGAGGTACGTAACTTGGCACCATGAACTAACTTCTTGAGACCAAATATTTCCTGTGGAGAAATGCCACCCTGGTGCCTTGCTTAAGACCAGCAGAAGAGCCAAAGCCTCTTGGGGCCTGACTCCACAGGTAGACCTACTAGGAGGCAGTGAGGAGGCCGACACGTGACAGGTCTGAAAGAAACAAGCTAACAAGCGTGGGCGTCCAGGAGGGCCATCACGGGGTAGGCAATTCCCAAGCTTTTTCAAATGGGCTCCTGCCCACTGCTGCCTCCTGGGCTGCCTCAGTAGACCCCCTTTGTTCTATAGCCTCAGGCCTGTGCACCCCAACTGTCTAAGTCAACTTGACTAAGGCAGCTCTTACACAGAGCAAGAAGAAACTTCGGGAGGCACTGAATGATTTGCCTAACAAACACCAAATCTCAGCTTCCCTGTAGACCAGAGGGAAAGAATCCTTCTGATCCTGGAAAGACAGACGGATGGTGGGGGCCGCAGAGAGGAAGTGACCGAGCCAGAGTGGGCCTCAAAAGGACAGGATTTGAGGCAAAAAATGGCCCTAAGGGGGCAGAGGCAGGAGATTACAACACCAGACAGATCCTGAAGGCTGATGCTAGAGACAGGCAGGCATAGTGAGGGGGCGGGGCTGGAACTGGGTGAGGGAGGGCATGGCTTGGGGGCGGGGCTGGCAGCAGAGGGTCTGAGGGGCTGAGTGAGGAACACTGGGTTGCTGATGGCTGACTAGAGGTTCCTGCGGAAGTTGGTGCTAGAAGGTAACAGTATCTGTGTGGGCTGAACACACTGGCAGGCACAGTCTCTTTAGGACAAAGGATTCCAAGCTGTGTCGTTTATATTCCTATAGCTGTCCTCCATTCAGTGTGTGCGTGGCCCGTGGTCCATGGGGCATGCATTTATGTCTGTCTGTCTGTCTGTCTGTTTCTCTGCACTAGGGACTCAACTCAGCTTACATATGTAAGCACATACTCTTCCACTGAGCTGCAGCCTCAGCCCACAGCCTCCTCTTCCCTCAGTTATGAATACTGGGGGAAGGGCTAGAGAGCAGGCAGGGCAGCTGTCAGCAACCCAGGCAGAAGGCACACACCTACCTACAACTCCAGCTCCAGGGGTCCCATGCCTCTAGCTCCTCGAGCACACAACCATGACTCTTGGACATTCTCCGCCCCACACGCACACGCCACGCACAGAGTCAAAATGAGAAAACCTGAGGGTAGATGCATTCAGTGCCAGGATTCAGGAAACAGAAGGATGTGGATTTCTCTGAGTTTGAGGGCAGCCTCATCTACATAGAGAGTTCTAGGCCACTCAGGGCTATAGTGTGACCCTGTCTCTGTCTGTCTCTCTCTCTCTCTACACACACACACACACACACACACACACACGTATGTATATAAACAAGGAAAAAGAGATCATGAGCTTGAGAGGGAGCAGAGGGGAGAGACACAAAAAAAGATGTAAGTGTATTTTAATTTTTAAAATAAAAAATGCCAGGCAGTGGTGGCGCACGCCTGTAATCCCAGCACTCTAGGAGGCAGAGGCAGGTGGATTTCTGAGTTTGAGGCCAGCCTGGTCTACAGAGTGAATTCCAGGACAGCCAGGGCTACACAGAGAAACCCTGTCTGGGGGAGGGGGGGAATATATATAATAAAAATATGTTCTCAAATAAATAATAAAAAGCTTTTTTAAAGGGACTATTTCTGGCAACTAGGAATATAACTCATTTACCTTGCTTAGTGTGCTGGAGACCTCATAAAACTGGGTCTAGTATCACATACCTGTAATCCCAGCACTCCTCAGAGGCAGGAGGACCAGAAGTTCAAACTCATCCTTAGCTACACAGTAAGTTCAAGGCTAGACTGGAGTACCTGGGTCAAAAAACAAAAACAAAACAAACAAACAAACAAACTGTATAATACATTTTACTGGTAGAATCAGAATACAACTAAATTTGTTAAAGGTATTTTAATGGGACCCTGGCTATTTTAATTGAGCCTAACTGGGTTTGGAATAAGAAAGAAACACAAGGAACATGGCCTTGGAAAGAAGTTGAGGCCCCTTTGTGACAGACAAAAGCACTGGGCATTGAGCAGGGTCATGGTGAGAAGGGGGAGAGGATGCCAAAGAACACCTCCAAGGGCAGGGCGGTGGGGCTGGGGCGGGGCTAGGGGCAGGACCTTGTCTGTAGAAGACTGGAACTATCCCAGGTGTAAAGACCTGGGCTGATGACAGAGTAGCAGAAGGGGTTGTGGGGAGGATCTAGTGACTCCTCACCTCCAAGGCCTTTCTCTAGCACACTCCACCCTACCTGAGACTGGCCAGCCCCAAAGTCAACTGTGAAAGTTTTTGCATGATCTGGGCTGCAGGACTTAGCTTAGAGGAGGCTTGGAGGGCAGGCTGTGGGCTCCCAGGCACGCCCTGGAGGAAGGCTCTGGCCTATGTGCCCTGTGCGTGGCATTCACTAGGGAAAGCAAGGAGCAGTGCACGGTTCACGCTTCGGTCCTCACTGCTGATTCCTATAATTTAATCTTCTAAGAAAACTGCAGATAAACTACTCTGAGGGGTGTGTGTGTGTGCTTTGTCTTGCTGGGGAAAGAGGGATAGATAGGGTGTTCACAGCTGCAAACGCACACCAGCCTGGGCTTGCTGTTCCCCCTTACTAGAGTAGGCCCTTTAACAGACTGACTGTGAGGTCTCAGGGCTCCAGCCAGGCCTCAGGATGGGCAGATGCTTGGGTCCTCTGCCAGAGCTTCTGCTCAGTGGCAGAACCCTGCCTGGTCTAACAATGGTAAGGTTCTCAGTTCCACCCCTAATCCCTCTAAAACAAGAGTACAGTGGCTCATGCCTTTGAGCACAACATTTGAGAGGCCGAGAAGTTTTGGTTCCTGGCCATCTGGTCTACAGGCCAGCCAAGGACTACACAGTGAGAACCTGTCTGAAGGAAGCAAACTCCAGCTGTGTGTACAATCCTAGCCCTGGGCAGGGGAAGGAACAAGCTGAGTTCAGTTTTAGGCAAACCTGGGCTACTTAGACTCTGTCTCAAAAAAACCAAACAAAAAGCTGGGTGAAGGGCTGGAGAGATGGCTCAGCGGTTAAGAGCACCAACTGTTCTTCCGAAGGTCCTGAGTTCAAATCCCAGCAACCACATGGTGGCTCACAACCATCTGTAACGAGATCTGATGCACTCTTCTGGTGTGTCTGAAGACAGCTACAGTGTACTTAAATGTAATAAATAAATAAATCTTTAAAAAACAAAAAGCTGGGTGAGGGTGACTCCCATCTTTAAAGCCTGTGCACTGGGGAAGCAGAGGCAGGCAGATCTCTGAGTTCAAGGCCAACCTGATCTAAAGAGAGAGTTCCAGGGCAGCCTGAGCTATACAGAGAAACCAAACTAACAAACCCAGGGGTGTGTCTAGACTTTCTCTGCCCATACTTCCTCAGGACATGCAAGTCAAGGTCTCATTTGTGAAGGCAGAATGGCTGCTTCCTGTGTCAGTCAAGGAAGCAAATTGTTAGCAGGAGCGAGGGGCTGCTCTGGGCCTGAGCAGGCAGAACCAGAGACCCTTCTTCTAAATGTCACTGCCTGGCACCTGAGATGTGCCAGGGGTACAACGTAGGCACACTGGGCAGGCAGGGGTGGTCCCAGTAGGAGCAGGATGTAGGTATGTGAAGGGAGCCACAGGATGTAGGTATGTAGAGAGCCACATTTCCCTGCCACAGTTACCTGTTTCTGTCCTACCTGCCACCACAGAGACTCAGAAGGACAGAGTGGCCAAAGGCGAGGACGTGGGCTTTGCCTCTCTTCCTTTAGGGACTCAACTGGCCTTTCCCCAAGTCTATAGGAGGTCCTATGAGCCTGCCTCCCTCCCTCCCTCTCTCTCTCTCTCTCTCTCTCTCTCTCTCTCTCTCTCTCTCTCTCTCTCTCTCTGTGTGTGTGTGTGTGTGTGTGTGTGTGTATATATACACCTGGGGGCTGGGAGGAGTTAGCCTTCAGTGGTAGTGGTGGTGGTGGTGGTGGTGGGCGGTGGAGCAGCAAGCCCCAGGAAGCTCAGGAGCGCGGCCCCTCCTGCAGGAACAGGAACCCAGCCTGGGAAACCACAGGGGGAAGAGATCTGGGAAATCTCAGCCAAGGATTCCGAGGAGAGGCAGAGGATGAAGACCAGGGCGTGCCTGCGCCCAGTACTGACAAGCTAAGGCAGTACTGCCCTGGGCCACACGGCCAGTGAGGCCTTTGCTTCCACTTCCCGGGTCTCTCCGGAGTCTGTGCTAGGGCTCTTCCCAGAGGCTCACTGTGGCATGTCTCATTCTGGCCCTCCTCCAAAGCAAGGACCCAGGGATGAAAGGGTCACAGGGCTGGGAACCCAGCATGCAGCAGGCAGGGAGCACCTCTGGTAGTCCTCCAGTTAGTTCTGGTCTCAGCAATCACTCCTTAAGACTCCAGGGTCAACTGGAACTCATTTGCAAGTTTTTGTCAAATGAGACAAAAGGGAACTGGGTGGACGTTTCCCAGGAACCTCATCCTTCAGGAAATCCCCTGCTAGCTAATGCCAAGGAGGGTAGGCTGGGTTACTTAAACCAAAGGGAAGAAGGGAAAGGGGGTTCCCAGGAAGCCACTTTCTCTACGACAGCAGCATAGTTCCTCCCACCTCAGGTCCTGCCCAAGGATGCAGTCTGAAGACCCCGGGGGTCTTTAGATGGAACCTTTTCCTCAGAGCCTGCGGCGCAGAAGGGGGCAGCAGGCTTCTCATGGGCAGGCAGACTCTGGAAGTAGGTCCAGCCGGCTCTAGGCAGCTGCTAAGTGGGGAGGATCTGGGGAGACCTGAGGCTAGCTCAGAAATACTGAGGAGGAAGGATGAGAGAGAGGTAGGTAACTCTCTAAGCCATGTTGCTGAGGTGCAGGCTCAACTGGTAGGTGTCTGTGCACCTGCTCAACAGCTCCAGGATGCCACAACTACCTCCTGTTTCTGCCTCTGACATCACAGGCCCTGGCTGGTGGTTACCCTGGGGAACACACATTCACCTCAGTCTCCAAGGTGTGGAGGCCCAGCCCAGCCTGACAACTGATCCCAGAAGAACCCTGCACTAAGTGCCACTCCCACCTCATATGGGTCCTCCTGGGGACCGAATGAGAGGACATTGGCTGAAGATGAGCTCTAAAGGCTGTGCTGATCATTAGGTCACCTGTGTGAGAGGTGGACTCTGAGTCATTTGCCTTTTAAAATTAAATTTGAAATCTAGTATCACAGCACCCTGACATCCAGAGAAGGCCTGGTAAGCCTCTGTCTCGGCATCTGTGTAAGCTCAGGCTGGGCTGGATCCCCAGCACGTGCAGTGAGGGAAAAGTCTAACAAAGCAGATGTCTGGGTTCTTCCTCTTCATCAGGAAACATTCTGCGTGTGTGTATGTGTGTGTGTTGTGTGCACATACACACATGCACTTGTATAACTGTTCTAAATGGGAATGACACTGAGAATGTCTGGATCTGTGTCCATGGATATCCTAGGGACAAGACACAGAGGCGTGGCTATTTCTGTGTAGATGGGGTCCATCATCAGCCTGTGCTCCTAGGGTTAGGCAAACAACATCATCTATCCTAAGTAATCCCCAAGTAGGGCTACTCACAGGCCCAAGCCAAGAGTTTCAGCTCAAGGACAGAAGTGTTGCTCTACCCATCTCAGGAGTCCTCCAAAGCACAGGGCATGCATGGATGTCCCTGAGTCTGCCTTAGCTGGACACTGGCACTTCCCACCCGCCATCTTGGATCTGTAGGACATCATTTCCTCCCTGTTCTAAATGCAAACCTTACAAGCTGCTCTCCTTGTCCATGCAGCTCCAGGTCCAAGGTTATGTTCCAGACCTTGGCCTTGGCAGGCACGAGATTACCAAGCAAGCAGAAGACTGTGAGCAGACATCTGTTCTGAAAGAAAAGCTGGCTTCCAAACTCTGCCCAGGACAGGGCATTGGTCACTAGTCACAGCAAGTAGGAAATGATGAATACACATGATAACTGCTAGGAAATGAGATGTGTGACATAATACCCTTGCTAGCCCAGAGTCCCTGAAGATACAGGGTCAAGAGGCCAAGCAGCAGACGTCACAGGCATAGCCTGCCAGATTCACCACTGGGTAGGGCTAGGCAGGCCATCCTATTCTGCAAAAGAAAGTGATGGGCCTTACGGGTGGGTGGAGCCATGAAAATGGAACAGGCATGTGATGCGGCCCCTTTAGGGTGAGAGGGACAGACAGGCGGCACCTAGACAGGAACAGGACTTCTGGCTCAGCTGTTGGGAACAAGCACTAAGTAAAAAGTTGCTCTTAGGACTTCCGCTGGGTCTAGAAGCAGGAGGTATCTTCCCAGGGAGCTAGAGGATCTAAGAGGCCCAGGATGTACCCAGATACTACCCCAGCCCCCCAACATTTTCTCAGTGTGAACCTGAGCTGTTCTAACTTCCCAAAAAGTGAGTTCTGAGACCTCTCACAGTGGGATCCTCTTCTAAGTTCCACCTCAATTTTAAGAATGGACCCTGAGGGGCTCCTGCCCCTGCTCCTGCTCTGAGGATTGGGTGGACGCCGGGAAGCTTTGGCACAGGAGGTGGGCTGAAACCTAATATTCAGGAAGGCTGAGGGCATGTGCTGAAATGCTGCCATCCTGACATCTGGACCAAGGCTTGTCCCCCTAGGGAGGAACCCCAGGGCCATGAGCAAATCCTTGGGAGAGTGATCCCACCCTGTCCACCCTTCTTCTCTGGGTTCCTGTCCTTAGGACAAGTAAGATACAGGCAGCTGCTCCTCCAGCTGGGACCAAAACCCCTGATCCCACGGGAGTCTAGACAGAAAATCTTGCTCCGCCGAGGCCCATAATCCCTTGCTACAGGAGTCTGTGTGAGAGTCCAGGCTTACACACAGGCCTGCATATCAGCATGTGGGCCTGAGGGCACGGGCGAGCATGTGCAGCTCTGCGAGGAGGAACTGGAACTGGCCATTTGTAAAGAGAGCTGCTTTCTCTCAAAGCCCGTGACAGAAGAACAGGGTGTACTGTACAGCCCAAAGTTTCTAGGTACCTAGGACATACCCCTTCCTTTGTAAGAGTGGCCTAACTTCCTATCCCCTACATTTAGGCCAAACTGTTCCATGGTGGTGCCTACAGAGTTGACTCCAGCAGAATCATGTGACCTGGACCAACCATTCACGGTCCATGCCAAGCCAGTGAGACCTGACTCTGGGACAGATGCTCTTTCTTTACCCCTGGCCAGGGTGGCCGAGGAAAGGAGGTCAACCCAGGGTTTCCCACAAAGGCAACAGGGAGCCTCTCTGGGAACGCACCATAGGGTAGAGCCAAGCATCAGGGAAAGTGACACTGGGGTTTTGTGACACTGTTCATGTAACCCTGGGTTCACCTAAGTCTGGGTCATCTAAAGAGGTGCAGCAAGGACAAAGAGAAGGGACTGAAGTGGTGGAAGGCAGGCAGCAGGCAGCAGCACTCGGAACGTGCTCCCACAACCCCGTCTGGCTAACTCAGCCTGGGCGCGGGCTAGGGGAAGGTCCTCGGCAGGGCTTATTTCTGCTCAGGTCGGGCATTTCAATGGAGGGAGGCCTAAGGCTAGGGCTGACTTGGGGCCGGCTGAGGAAGGCATCTCTGTTTCTGTTCGAGAAGGGAGTACACAGGCCTTGGGGTATGTGAACTGTTGGGACCCCCAGGGTTCAACAGACAGGAAGATGCCATACCAAGGCCATCGGCGTGCAGGGCGCTGGGGTTTGATCTCAGGGCTGGAGGTGATGGGGGCAGAGGCTTCAGTGGCCAAGTCTGAGAATGACGGAATCTATATAGCACCAGAGAAGTGAAGACACTCAGGTAAGAGCTGCAGGACAAGCTGACGAGGCACTTGCTGGAAAGGAGCCCTAAGGGTCCTCCAGAGCCCTGGGCTGACTGGGGTGAAGGAGAGAGCAGGCCAGCCCTCCAGCTGGCTGGGCCTGAATGAAAGCTCCATGGGCCCCACCCTGCCTCCTGGGTGTCACCCTGTCCCTGCAAGCCGGGCTCATGTTCTCACAAAGAACCATGATTTCTGGGAACACAGCGAAGCTGGCTGGGCCTGGGCCTGGTCTATGGGTTCCTAGACTTGCCTCTAGTTCAACTCTCCTCCAGGGTCAGCTTCTGAGAGGCCCAGGTTTCTGACAGAATACAGCTGATGCTCCTCATTTTGGAGGAAGGAAGATGGAACAGAACCACAAGCCAGCCAGGGAAGAACTAAGGAGTCTTCATGTCTGTTTTCTGTTCCTCAAATCCAGTTTCCTTCCAGCTCTCCTAACCCTGGCCTGACCCAAGTTTACAGCACGGTGTGTGGGGGCCAAGTACTGCATTTTCAGGTGACAAAGTGGGGAGAGGAGCCAGGATCCACTTGTCTTTAAAGACTAAGATGACACAGGTTCAAGCCAAGCCCAAGGGAATACAGGTCCCTTTGTTGGGGTTGAAGTGCCAGCAAGAGAGGCCAGAGGTAAGCACAGAGAAGCAGAGAGCAGCTCGCCCTGTCCTGCCCCTGTGCGAGAGCAGGCCTCTCCCCACCACAGCCTCCCATTAAGGCAGTTCTGGGCAGGGTCGGTCAGCACAGGGACAGACCACTGCAGTCTACAGTTGCAGCAGAAAAAGCAGCAAAACTTGTTCACCAAGTCTTCAACACACCTGGCACACCACAAGGATTTACAGGAGATACACATGGGCACTTGCACACAAACACATGGCAGGCCCACGCCCTGCACCCAGGCTGGGCAGACACACACCTCTGTAGAGCTGCAGCTGGTTGGAGCCTAACCCCAACATCACCCACACTCAAGAGCACACCCTCCCCCTCATAAAATCATCTCTTTGCAAACACTGCTCCTCCATAAACAAGCTCTTCCCAGACTTCCGCAGCACATGCACCAGCCTGGGAGTGAAACTCACATGGAGTGAGTGCACCTGCAGGAGGCTGACCACGGACAGTGCTCAGGGAGCACCCACCCACCCACCGACATGCTAACATGCTGAGAGGAGGCACACTTGGGCTGGGGTGGGAGAGGCAGGCTCCCAGTGCAGAGCTGACCTCCTTACCCTCAGTTTTCATTCCACAATGGAAGACAGTTTAACTTCCTCAGATTTAACCAACTAGAGAGACACTCTCATCCTGCCATCAAGATTCTGGTTCCCTACACCTTCCGTATCTCTCGGGAACCCCCATCAATACAGCATCCCGGCTGCGAGGGATCTCAGGAGCAACACGTGCTTAGCAACCTGGCACTCAGCAGTGTCAGAGAAGAAGTGCAAGTGTGCATACCTACATGTGTACATACATACGTACATACACATACATACATGTGTATCTATACACTTATGCATAGAAATGTAAATGTATACACACACAGAGAAACAGACATGAGATAAAAAGTGAAAATTAGTTGAAAGCTGTGGTTAAACAGGAACAAGAAACATAAGGCAGCTTTCATAAGACTAGAACATCAGCCACCTCTGTAAAAGTGAGACCGAACTCGATAGACCTAGACCACATCTGGCCTCATGCAGAAGACACCTTCCAGTTGAAAGCAAAGGCCCCAGTGCTGGATTGGAGGGCTGAGCTGGTAGACTGGAGGAGAAAATTGAGTCAAGTTATGCAATGTTTGCTTGCCTGCAGCCAGGCCAGTCTCCGGGGCCTGGGAAGGAGCCGGCTCTGGCAGAATCATGTCCCTGGGCCAAAAGGAAGCACTGAGAAGCCAGCCCTCCTGTTGCTCTAGTCTCCTCTGTGTAAACACTGGTATCTCCCAGCTGGAGCTGACAGGAGGCCTGCCTCTCGTTAGATGCCAGGCCCCAAGCATCTTCTCACCTAGATGTTTACCCTTACCCTGGGTAACCCAGCTCACCAGGCCAGGCGAGTCCAGGGCGTAGACAGCCATCAAGAAGACCAGCACTTGATATAAATATTTTGAGGTGTCTTGCTATGTGCCCGGATTGGAACTGAACTCATGGGGTTGAAGAATGAATCCCCCCACCCCATCCCCGCCACTTAGTTTCTTGAATAGCCTGGACTACAGGTTCTAGGCACACTTTAAAATGCTGAGTCCTCTTGGTAGTACAGAGGCTAGAACATGTGACCTCACGTAAGCTAAGTAAGCACGCTCCGCTCCTACTGAGTTAGGCTCCAGCCCCCACAGAAAGCCTCACTTTTCTTTTTTTTTTTTTAAAGATTTATTTATTTATTATATGTAAGTACACTGTAGCTGTCTTCAGACACTCCAGAAGAGGGAGTCAGATCTTGTTAAGGATGGTTGTGAGCCACCATGTGGTTGCTGGGATTTGAACTCAGGACCTTCAGTGCTCTTAACCGCTGAGCCATCTCTCCAGCCCCAAGCCTCACTTTTCAAACGTATTTTTGTATGTACTACTAGCATGGTAAGTGACTTTGACCCTGCGAGGACAGTCTACTTGGGAACCCACCCTGCCTCCAGACCAACCCCCCCCACCCCCCACCCCCCGCCTGGTCCCCCACCCCCGCAGAGTGGAAGCCTGAGCAGTTGCTTCTTTTGTTAAAGTACTTGGTGGTTAGCTTTCCCAGGCAGCAGCCTTGCTAACTTATAATTACCAACAATGCCCGTGATTGGCTCTCTCATTACCCAAGGTAACACTTGAAGTCCAGGGTTCTATAAATGCTTGTGGTCTTAATGATACAAGGACATTAAGGGACCAGGGGGCTGCTACTGTCAAAGGCAGAGAGGGCAGGAGAGCGGACAGCCAGAGCAGAGCAGAGTGAGAGGGGGTCAGACACATTTATTTGTTCAGTTTTTCATTTAGTAGCAAAAACACACAATGTTGAGACACACAGCTGCCCACAATCCAGACAGACAGACAGATATGCAGAGGGACACCAGTGGAGCTTCCTTGTGCTTCCCTGAAGGAGGGGGAGAGTTAGCCAGCCTGCGGCAGAGAGGAGGTGGGGAGACCAAAAGAAGAGCCTGTAGAAGTGTTTATTCGCAGGGCTGGTGTAGGGCCGTGACCCCTACAGTTTAGGGCAGGAAGCCTCCCAGACAGGAGTATATTTAGTGTGGGATAGGCAGAAGCTCAGAATGGCAGCCCCAGAGGCTGAGAAGAAGCCTTCACACATGATCACCTCCAGTTGACCTCAACTCTGGCCTCAGTTTCCCCATTGCACTTGAGAAGCAAAACAGCAAAGACTTTGAGCTCTGGGGATGAAAGGCTGCTCTGTCCCAGACCACCACTCCCTGTAAAATAGGGCGGATGACGCGGTGCTCATTTTGGCTGCTGAGTCGCCCCATCACATCTTTGAAGATGAAACATGCTCGGCCTAACGAGGAGTCAGTCGGCTGAGGTGGGGTGGGGCCTAGTCACCTGCCTGGCCCTCCCAGGCACCAGCTCACTCAGCCCAGGCACAGGCCTGGAACCATGCGGCACTTCTTACCCTGGCAGTCCACTAGACCCATGCCCACTGTGCGCGCACACACAAACACCCACACCCCTCCCCCATCCCTGCCCCTCCCTCCCCTGCTTGCCTCTGCCCTTAGTTGCTTTACCGCCAGAGGCTCTGCAGCAGTCTTGGGGGCCCTGAGCACCCCATGTGCTGCTCTCCTCTTCCCCAGCTTTACAGCAAACTCCTGATTTCTAATAGGCAACTAAGGAGGAGAGGCGGCTGCGCATGAGCCTTACACACAGGATTCTGCGGCCTGCTGGCCCTCCATGCACACCTGCGATGGCTACCAGCAGGGCAGAAATGCTGTGGAAGCCTGGAGCCTGGAGAGAGCCACAGCGCTGCTGGGTGAGGCTGTGGCCTGACCCCCAAGGCTCCTTCCTGGAAGCCAAACAGTCTCTGCTCAGGCAGCCCAGACAGCAGCCCTGTCTTCCTTTCCCCTCTACTCCTCTCGTATCCAGCTATGGCTGACTACCTACCCAGGGGCTGACCCCGACTCCTTTCTAGAGCCCCCTAAGCTGACTGGGAAACATCTGTCAAAGGAAGAAAGATGTTCGGATGGTACCCACCTTCTGGGGACACTGTCACCTTGTAAAAGCACTGAATGACTCCCAAGGCAAGACTAAGGCACCCTGCACAGTCGGGAAGGGGAGCGTGCACCTGGGAATTACCCCATCTTCTTAATGGCTCATTTGTGTTCATTAGGTAATTAGCTCACTTATCTGATTCGCAGAGGGATGCCCACGGGCTGGACTACTGGACGGAGAGCACACAAGCTCAGGGGTGACATTTCTGAATCCCCGCCATCCTGAATGTACCACTCCTAGCTCCATCCTTCATCCTGAGTCTCTAGCCATGGAAGGGCCCATGTAGATCCACTTGGAAGCTCCCACACCCACCATGGTCCCTGCTCTGAAACTAACTCAAGAACGCCCAGGCCTCTGCTATTACTGACCCTAACCTCCCAAACCAGGGAACCTCAGTGCCCTTGACTTGTACTCAAATTTGGCTTTCAGAAAAGCTGGTCAATGCTTGGACGAACTCAAGCCCAAGCCTTGTCAAGATGAGGGAAAATAAGCAGAGTGGGCAAGGCTCTGTTGGTGTGCCTGCGCCCGCCCACAGCCTCACCTGTGCCTGCATGCACGGTGGGCACGGGTGCTAATTAGAGGGTTCCAAGGGATACTGAGCGCCTCCTCTTCACACACAAGGCGGCCTGCTGGCCTCTGGCCTCCAGTGGCCTGTGGTTCTGGAAGGACTAGCAGCCACAGGGCCCGCAGGCTGTGCAATGGGAACAGCCGCACCCTCCCTGCTAACTGGGCAGCAGGGTGTCAGCGAAGGCAGGCAGGGCCTGAGGGGCTTACCTTGTGGTCTAGCTCAGCACTGGCCTTTGACTGCTGCCCCGGACTGGATGGCATGGGCTCCACGCGCAGACACTGCCTGAGGGACGATGGCCTCATGAGGCTGAGGAGCTGGCTGAGCAGGGTTAGCTGGAGAGGAAAAAGGAGGCTGTGACTGCGTGTGCACAAGTGTTCTCGGAGGACACCCTCACCTCATGGCCAAGGCTCAGAGCCCCAGCCTCCAGGTCGGAATCCACCTTTCACTTATGAGCCAGGACCTCTTCGACTCTGGGTATTTTGTCCCTAAAATGGTCCATACCCCTTCTTCCTAGGAAGAGGGACATGTATATGGGTGGGTACACACACACACACACACACACACACACACAGTGAGCCCTGTGATAAATTAGGAAGCACCCCTGAAGCTTAAGGGTTTACCCTAATTCCTTGGAAAACCAAGACTAAGAAAGAGACTCCCTCTGCCACTGAGTAGGACTTCAGCCAATAGCACACTTTCCCCTGCATCCCTCTCCTGTCCCTGGGCTTGTGGCTGTGACATGTTCGATCCACAGGAAGAGGACCCTGTGTCCTCAACTACGTCTTTCCATCCTGTGAGCCATGACCACACCTTCTCTACCTACCTGTCCCTAAGTCCTCTTCACCCACCCACTTCACCAATATATATATTTTTTGGATTTGGTTTTTTTTTTTTTGAGACAGGGTTTCTCTGTGTAGCCCTGGCTGTCCTGGAACTCACTCTGTAGACCTGGCTGTCCTCGAACTCAGAAATCCGCCTGCCTCTGCCTCCCAGAATGCAGGGATTACAGGCGTGCACTGCCACCGCCTGCCAGGAATTTCTAATATTGAGTCTTCTAAGCCATAAGGAACTTATAACAGAATAGTCCCCCACAATATAATGGTGTCCGCCAATACCAACAGCACTGTGTGTTTGAAACAAGGTCTCCTCTGTGTTCCAAGCTGGCCTACCCTTTGCACCTGCCCAGGTCTTCCTCCCAAGTACTGGGATTAGGAAGCTCGAACCACCAGGCTACCCTCTCTTTTAATTGGTTACTGTTATTATATATTCTGGGGACTGAGCTTAGCTCATCAGGCTTGACGGTGAGTGCCTCTATAGCGACAGCCATCTCACTAGCACATTTTCATTTTATTTATAGATAGGAACTGCCTGCCATGGCTCCTGGCTGCCCGGGTACTTCCTACGTACACACGGCTGACCTCAAACTTCCAGCAATCTCCCCGCCTCTGCCACGGGGACATGTGCCTGGCCCAGCTCTCTTTTTCTTTCCCTAAAACACTGTACTATTTTCTTGTCTAACAAAATAACGAATAATTCACTCTCATCCAATATCTATATTCTCAGTCTCAGAAACATCCTCTCAGTTGGTCTCTTTAGACGGAGATTCCCCAAAAGGTCTACAGGGGGCTTTGGTAATGTGTTCGTTCTTCTACCAGGCACCCCACTTCCTGCTTAGCTTTGAAGACACAGCCCAACCCCTCCTAGTGAACCTGCAGCTAGCCTCGTCCCTCTAATGACCCCAAACATGAGTTTGGGCAGTCTAGACGGGCCCCAGCAAGGGCTGCCCAGATGCTGGGCTGTGGCTGGGCCCCAGTCCTCGCTCGCCCGCCTGCCGGCCCGCCATCGTCTAATGCATCCATGTGCAACCCCAGGAATGGGGGAAGGATGCGGAGGAGCAGCAGCGATGGCAGGGTAGCAAGAGGACAGACTGCTTAGATCCAGCAGGTGCAGTGTGGCTACAGGCGAGAGAGCTGAGCCCCCAGCCCAGCTCCCGGCTTGAGGACAGCCGGGTGGCACAGGGCACCTGCTTCCTCCTGTGACTCACACCCACCAGCACCTGCTCTGCACTTGAGCTGCCCTCAACCTTGGAAGCCCTGGAGAGCAGCTGGGCAGGGAGGAGGCAGGCGAGGGGCTAGGAGTCAGGCTGGCTTTGGCTCCTGGAAGGAGGCCAGGCCTTCTCTGCAAAGCGGAAAGAAGGCAGCAACAAAAGAGGGGAAAGTCTAGGCAGAGATGGCTTCCATCTGAAGCCGCACTCGAAGCAACATTGCCTTGCTCCCGCCTTCTAAGTCTGGGGATAATTTTCAAAACAGCCCTGGCCTTTAGCATGCTGGAGGCTCGCAGCTGTGCAAGCACAGGGCGGCCCTGCCCTGCTCCCAAATCCACACCCCCAGAGTGACTGAGGCCTGCTTCAGCAGAGCCAGGACCCTCCCTGCTCCCGAGGTGGGGGCAGGGTTGGCGCAGAGAGCAAGAGCACAGACCGAGCACCAGCTCCGACTGTGTAAGCAGCTTGGCGGTGCTTCGGGGCGGGCAGGCAGGCCGGGGCGGGCGAGTGAGCGCACTCTTGCAGTCTGGTCTCAGATTCGCTTTTGTTTCCTGAGTCGCCCTGCCCCCACATACCACCCTCTCTCTGAGATTAGGGCTTTTCTGGTCCCTAAAGGTCCTGTAGAGGGAGGGTCAGGACCAGACCAACACTGTCTCCACCCCCACCCCTACCTCCACTGCAGAGTGCCAACTCAGCAAACGCCCAGCCCATTAGGGCACACACCTCAGGGTAAGCAGTGAAGATCACCCAGAAGGACAGGCCTCCACTGGCCTTGCCAGTCTCCTGGCAGGAAGAGGCAGAAGAGATCCTGGCAAAGCAACTGTCTACAACAGCATGTGGCTCTTGCTCTCAAATCCTGGCAGTGGCTCCAATTTGCACAGGAGGCGGGTGTGAACACTAGGAGGTCCGAAGTAACCTGCCGCTGCTCTCTGGAGCCTGGGCCCTTATCTGACTCCTCAACGGAGACAGTGCAGAACTACCCGGTCCTTGGTCCTAGTCCACTGTCACATCTAATCCACAGCGGACACCACCTGCGCTTACACCCCTGCCACCCCATCCGGCAGCGTTTTCTCTAAGCACCATTTATTCTCCACCAGGCATGGAATTCACATGTTAGTGTCTCCTCAGCCCCTCCCTGGCTATGAGGTCAGGACTGTCAGCATTGCCTTCTCCTGCAGTGTCCACAGGGCTGAGCACCACTTGGCGCATGGCCAATGCTTATTAAGCATTCATTAGGCAAGTGAGAGGCTAAAGAGTAGGCTGGGACATTAGTTAACTGTTTCCTAGGACATTCAAACTTTTGTGTCCCATTCAAAGCCCTTGCTTTCCAAATTTCAAGACATGATTTGGGGCTGAATGTGGTGGCACGTGCCTCTAATCCCAGCACTTGGGGGACAGGAGGAGGGCAGGCGGATTTTTGAGTTTGAGGTCAGCCTGGTCTACATAGCAACTTCCAGGACAGCTAGGATTATATAGAGAAACCCTATCTCAAAATTAAAAAATAAAAAAATCCATTTGACCAAAGTGGATTGCTGCTAGACATGGTAGCACATGCTTGTAAGCTTAGGACTTGTGATGCAGTGGGTTGATAGGACAGCTCAGAGGGTAAAGGTGCTTGCTTCCATGCCTGAGGAACTTGAGTTTGATCCCTGCATCCAGCCTGTGGAAGGAGAGACCAGCATGGACTCCTGCCGGCTGTCCTCTGACCTCCACATGGGCCACAGTGTGCACACACAATAAATAAACACGCATATTAAAAATTGGTTTGTCTTATTTCTGTGTTGCAAGAGCTGGTTAAGAAGCAAACTCCTGGTTTCCTCCCAAACCTGTTCCGCTTGCACTGTGCCAGGCTGGGGGAGCCTGGCCCCGCCCCTCACTCTAGACTAGAGGCTCCCACCCACCTTCCCCTAGCCCTGCTGGCTGTCCTTGGGAAGTGACCTGGCATCTGGGCACGACTCTGCTGCTAACCCTGACCAGCTGCCCTCCAGAATGCTAGGCTCACCCAACAGTGTGGTCTCCACACAGCTAGCCACCTGTAAAGCTGTGGAGGTCAGGTGTTGTCCCTCCTTGGGGCGGCTTTGGCTGCACTCCTCTCTCGCTGGCCTCTGTAATCCACCCTCGCGCTCTTGCCACACCAGCCCCTTTGCTTTCCCTGCAACCTAACTGTCCCTTCCTGAGCGCTGCAGCCTCTGCAGTCACCGCTTCCTCTGCTGGAAGAGACCCCCACTCACCCACCCAAAGGGAACCTTGCTTCCCATAGCTGTGCGCACAAATGTCCCTTCCATCTCGTTGCCCTCGGATGACTGCACCTGCCCAATGTGCATCTCCCCTTTCTGGCTTTATTTCCCTCCACAGCTCTTGGCATTCTCTGCAAGTTCACCTCAAATGTTCCTTTTTTCTTGCTGCCTGCCTCTGTTGGCCTGCCTGGACTATGGCAATCATAGGAGAGGGACTTCATTTCATTCAGTTCTTTCTTGCCCAGACCAGACTCTAGAGCACATTGTGGCCTGAGGTCAAACAGCAACTGTTTCTGAAGTATTCCTAGTATTTCAATGGAACAGGAGGAATCACTGGTCCAATCAGGGGTTGTCCTGGAAGATGAAGGGGCTGGGTGATTGCCATTTTCCTGCCTGCTGTCTCTTACACCCAGCTCTCTGTCTGCTCCTGGAGCTCAGGCTGTGGTCTGAGGCAGGGGCAGAGGGAGGGTGGGCAGCCTGGGTGCTGAGAACCCTTCAAGCTCCAAGCTGCTCACTTCTACAACAGTGAACCCTAGAAGACCCTTCACAACGGTGTTGGACAGGAGAGGTTGAAGTGGGCGTGCTACAGGGGTCAGCGGTCCAGTTCTAATCCTCGTTCCACCCCTGCCCTGCCTTCTGGCCTTGGGGGAGCGTCCCTGACTCAGTTTCTCCATTTATAAAACATGAATAGAGTAGGAGCTCTTCCAGCCCCAGGTTCTGAGGAAGGCAAGCACTAAGAACAGTACTTGGAACACAGTGAGAGCCGCTGGGTGGGAAGAACTCAGGTGGGAAGAACAGCTGTGTGCATCTGGAGGGTGAGGTTGGTTCAAGGGAGAAGACTCAGGCAGAGACTGGTGTGTGGAGGCATCGTGGCTGGCGGTGGGGACAAGGTGGTCCTTTGAAGGCAAGTGTGAGGAATGGGTGTAATAGGTCAGACTGCGAAGGCGAGTACCTGGTGACCAGACACCAGGATGAGCTGTGAGGAGATCTGAACACACCTGCTGGGCCTTCCTCTCTCTAGAGCCACTGAGGTGAGGTTCTGGCTCTTGCTCCTCCAGGCAGTGCGCTCGGCAAGCATGGACTCATCCTCTAAGCCCTCCTCCACAAGCCTGGCCTCAGGCAACGTTAGTCACCCAGGTCACAGCTAGCTGGCTCACCCTCTTCTGGAGCTGTCTGGTTTTGTCACACCTGGCGTCTGAGGCTGAGCCTTGTGTCAGGAGCAGACAGGTATACAACTGGGCCCATGGTGCTCACAAGCAGGCAGGTGTAGGAAATGACGAAAAGTTAGGAAGCTGAGCCCTGTCCGCTTGCCTCCAAGGCCTTGTGCTCCTGCATTCTTGCTTGTTGCAGAGACCTTCTGAGCTAGATCCCTGACTAAGTGAACAGAACAGTCCTCACAACATGCCTCCCTCCCTGTGGCCCCTCCAGGCTTCCTGAACAGTCTCAGGCCAAGAAAACCTACCTAGCCTTGAAATGGGCCCACCTTTGAGTCACTGCCAACACAGCTTCTGGGCACGAGGCCCCAGGGACCTACCTACCCTCCTTCAAGTCCTGACTTCCCTCCTCTTCTTTCTCTCAGGCTGCCCTGGGGCTGTATCTCAACTGTGCCTGCTCCTAACTTCCTAAACTTCTGCCCTCCCTTCTTCAGCGTGACCTCAGCAGGGCCATGCCCTCCCAATGGTGGCTTTCAAAGCATCCTCTCCTTGGGGGCCCTGACACCCTCTGGGCTCTTTCTTTATCCCACTGCCTTCCTGGTGTGGGCCAGTCCCTGGGACAAGGGGCAATGACAACAAGCAGACGTCACCACTGTGCCCAGGTCCCAGAGATCCTGCCTGGGAACAGGAGTATGGGCAACACAACACAGACACTAGACAAGTAAGGGAGGGTGGCAGACAGGGCCAGCAGGCCTCCCTGAAATGACATGTTAGCCAGAGTAGAAGCGACATGTTTCTGCTACACTAGAGCGAAAGTGTTCAAGGCTGTGGGGGAGAGGGGAGTGGGCTGAAGAGAGCCAGGCCCAGCCGCCTCTTCCCAACCTAACTAACAATACCTTTCTTAGCTCCCTTACAAAAACTTGGCTTAAGCTCTTGAGCTGCCTAGCTGGAGGATGTGCTGAGCAGACCTTTTCCTATGTTCCTGGCCACTCAGTGTTGACCCTGAAACTGCAAGGACCCTAGGCAGATCCCTGGGGAGGCAAGAGGCTTTCAAGCTGGGGAGGCCTAGCTTACCCTTGCAGCCTGCAGAGGCCATGGCCTCTGCACTAACAGGCAGTGGCAGAGCTCCACAGAGAGGAGGGAGAAGCCACGACTCAGTCCTGCTGCCAGGGACATCTAACCCTGGAACGGGGGCCCTGGTGAGAGCAGCTTTAATAGTATTTCTGGCTTTACTGTTCTGTCTACAAAAAGTCATAGACTGGGGTTTGGGAAGTGGAGAACAGGAAGGTCCTGGACACTGGGTACTGAGCTCCATTCCTCTGTAAGAGCAGCAAGGTCTTAACTGCCAGCCATCTCTCTCTAGCCCTGTCAGTGTTCTTCAAGGGTGTGGTCCCGGAGGGGAGGCCTGCCCCGTGAATGGTCCCACATTACGTGTATACAGGCTATACATGAAGTTAGGAGGGAATGGGGGTAAGGATGGACCTAGGGGCGTGGCCTTGGGAAAGAGGAAGAGGGGGAATATGTTGTAGGTATGTATGAAATTTTCAAAGAATAAGAATACTAACGACAGTACTAGCACTGAACTAGTCTGTAACTCTAGCACTCTGGATGCTGAGGCAGGAGGATCGGGGAGACTGTCATAAAACAAAACACTAGCAAAACAAAAAACAGAAAACAAAGTTGAAATGACATCATGTTATGTCTGTTTTCCCATAATTCACAACCTCTAAATTAAAATTAAATTAAAATTAAATTAAAACCAATCAGACTAGTCCCCAGTGCCTAGGGCACAGTAGTTGTTCAAACAATCATGATCATTAGAGTGCTGGAATTAAAGTTTTGGGGTTAAAGGTATGAACTGTCACACTACATTGCCCAGGTTGGGGCCTTGTTTGTATGGTTTTTGGTTTTTTTGGTTTTTTTGGTTTTTTTCAAGACAGGGTTTCTCTGTGTAGCCCTGGCTGTCCTGGAGCTCACTCCGTAGACCAGGCTGGCCTTGAACTCAGAAATCTGCCTGCCTCTGCCTCCCAAGTGCTGGGATTACAGAAGTGCACCACTACCGCCCGGCAAGAGGCCTTAACTCCTAGGCTCAAACAATCTTCCTGTCCCAGTCTCCCCAGCAGCTGGAAATGCAGGTTCATCACCATGCAGATAACAGAACCCCGGGCCGCACACGCTGGGCAAGTGCTCTACCAATGCACACGGAAGCCCTGGCTTCAGCAACTGTTGAATGAATTTGAGTAAGACATTCAAATCCAGCTTAGGTCTGGGGATGGTCTCTCTGAAAATACTTCAGGTGAAGACAGGTGCCGGGCCGTGGTGGCGCACACCTTTAATCCCAGCATGTGGGAGGCAGAGACAGGTGGACTTCTGAGTTCGAGGCCAGCCTGGTCTACAGAGTGAGTTCCAGGACAGCCAGGGCTACACAGAGAAACCCTGTCTCGAAACAAACAAACAAACAAAAGACAAAAAACCCCATGAAAACAAAAAGACAGGTAATGGGGAGAGGGGTTGTAGCCCGCCAGAGGTCTTCCTGTCCGGCTGAGGCAGACTCACCTGGGTCTTCTCTCCAGATAGAGGAAGTGACTCTTGCTGACCCAGCATCCGGGCAATAACCACGAGGCTCAGCTGACTTCTAAGCTGCCTGAGAGAGAAGAACAAGAGACTCTGAGTGGGGTAGGCTCGAGGCCTGGGCACTTCAGGCAGGTCACCCAGGAGAGGATAATCATTTTTCTTTGGAGCTGTAACTCCTTCAGCTCTGTATGTATCTGTGGATCTGGATGGGTGGAAGGCCTACTCGGAAATGGACCAACATTCCTACCTCTGCATAATAAATATGCACAGATGAAGAGACAGAACCAGGTGAGGCTCAGTGGTAGAGCACAGAACACAGGAGAGCCTGGGACTGAAGCATAAACCAAGCAAGCATCTGAGCAGAAGGTTGTGGACGGAGGGGCTAACAGGGCTAAGGGAGAGGGGAACATGCAAATGGAGGGCAAAGGCGACTGACGACCGACCGACTCTGCGCGCACGTGTGTGTGTGTGTGTGTGTGTGTGTGTGTGTGTGTGTTCGTTCACCCACCATTCACAGACCTTTCCTTTGGGATTCCCCTCCTACATCCTGGGCCTCAGAGTGACTGAGTGCCCTGAAATAGCTTTTGGGTCTTCACTGGACAGTTAAGAGAGTATAACTTCCCTGTGGGACAGCTAATGTGACAAGGTAGTCACCTTACGGTGCTGTTTGTCCTCCTATCTCCCAGCAGGACAGACTTTAGGTCGGCCATACAGCAATGCCTTGCACTGGCTCAGGACTGAGCCATCTTGTCCTCAGGAATGAAGGCCCCAGTGGGGCTTTAGATGCTAACACTGGATCCTTGGGTCCTTAAGCACTTGGGGGAGTAAAGAAGAGATGAAGGGAGAAGAGACCAGAGGATGGGGCCGAATGCTGTCCTGGGACCCTTGAGCCTAGGTGACAGGGCAGACTCTCAAGTCTAAATTCTATAACTAATCACCCACCCTTGCTGAGGAGATGGCACCGTGTCTCCAGACACTCGTCACCAGGCAGTAGCCCTGGGAATGGAATTATTTATTCTGACAAGGATGACACTTGGGGCCTTACACAAGCCAGGCAGGTGCCATGCCCAGAATTCCATGCTTACTCTCTGCTAGAGCAACTTGTGTGGCTGCCACACAGTGCTAAGTAGCCCACTCAGAATGGAAGACACATGAGTCTCAGACTCCATGCCAGGGAGTAAGAGGAACAGAGGAAGGCTGGAGAGGACGCGTCTCAGACTGGACTCTTAGAGGAGGACGCACTACTGGAGGGAGCTGACTGCGATGACTCCCTCCGGAGCAGGCATCCCAGGGCCACACTTGCCTCAGTGAGGGAGTGCCGAGGCAGACCCCCAAGCTTCCTGGAGGCTGGGAAGCCCCGAATCAGACCAGGCCTGAGCTCTACAGCCTTGGCTGGTTTTTCTTTTTCTTTTTCTTTTTTTAAAGATTTGTTTATTGTTATATATAAGTACACTATAGCTGTCTTCAGGCACTACAGAAGAGAGCATCAGATCTCCTTACAGATGGTTGTGAGCCACCATGTGGTTTCTGGGATTTGAACTCAGGACCTTTGGAAGAGCAATTAGTGCTCTTAACCGCTGAGCCATCTCACCAGGCCCTTGGCTGGTTTTTCTTAAGCAACAGTTAGAAAAACTAGAAGAACCAACCAAGCAGGAGACTCTCAATTGAGAGAAGGACAGAGGCAGGCAGGGTTGGCACGCATCTGAAGGACTGAAGAGAGAAATGGCCACTCTGAGGAGGCTGGAGGATCACAGGCTGCTCCACCGCCGACAGGAAGGAAGGCACACGGTCTCTTTGGAACACTGAAGACTTACTGAGGATGTACACACACCACCCCACAACTTTGCAGTCCTGCTCCACAGCAGTGCTCACGGCAGGAGCACCCACCGAGCTGACTGCACAGTGTCTACACGCTGCCCCACGCGTCCCATCACTCCGCCACCAAGCAGACAAAAGGAGATGATGCAGCCCACAGCAGGGAGGGGCGGCCCTAGGCATGCTCTGGGTGAACTTTCTCTCCTAATCTGGGTGCTAGTTTCACATGTGCTTGACCTGTGAGAACTCTGCCGAATCACATGCTCAACAGCCTGTCTGTCCATCTGTACACTGTAGTTCAATAAAGCTATCATACTAGAAAGAGATTTAGCTAGAAGGGATTTATGCATGTCAGGTAAACTAAAAAATAGGATGCCCTGTTAAACACAAACTTTGAACAAAGAAATTTTTTGCTTTTCTGTCTTAAGAGAATTCTGTTCTGCACTGTGTTTGTATTTCATCTGGAGACCGAGGGGGAAGCTAGTCACTCCCCCCAAAATTCTGCCTGGCTTTAGTCTTGCCCTCCTTCTGCAGAAGCATGGCAGGGGGTAGGGTGGGGTGGGGGTTGGAGGGGCTCCCAGAGTTTCCTCGGGGAGCCTGGCTGGGCAGCCCAGAGCTGAGCCATAGGATGGTCAGTAAGAAGACCTGATCTTCCACGGCCCCTACTCTAGGTCCTGCCTGAACCCCAGCCTCCTCACGTCCCCCACCCTGGCCTGCCTGTAGCTAGGACCTGCTTTCCAGCTGTTCCTGGGATCTAGAATCCAGGAGCAGCTGGGCCCAGACACAGTGGGAGGTAAATGGTTCTTCCAAGCTGCTGCTGCCCTGCTACAAAACTTACTGCCAGAGTCAGGAGTCCTGCATCTGGGCTTCATTAATCCCCCCACACACCAAGGCCCGCAGAGGGTGGGGCGGGGCCGGCCAGGGGGAGGGCTAGAGCTGGCAGGCCTCACAACAGTACTGGGAGGGTGTGGATCCTGAAGGGAAGAGGTGTGTGTGTGGGTGTGGTAGGGGTCACGCCGGGACTGTGATCTAGAAAACACACACACCAGAAGGCAACCTTGATGGAGAGGGTAAGTGGACATATCCATATACTCCCTATCTACGAGCAGAGGCCCCATGCTGACACTCTCAGTCTGCTGCCCACAGTCCTCCTGACACTCATTCCTGAATCCCTAGTCCCACTGAGACACAAGGACAGGGGGCCACTTTTTAACCGGACAGATGGAGAGCTTATAATGGAAAAGCATTGAGGACCCACCCGAAGCACCAGTCTAACTGTGCAGGGGACAAGCAGAGGCCCTGCTCAGGCTGTGGGCTCTTTTTCCACAGAAATTGCCTAACCCCACCTGGTAAAGCTTCTCCAGAATTCACACTGGGCAAGCAGAGAAAGATGCAGAGGCCACTGGAGCCCTCCCAGCAGATGTCATATAAGGCAATAGGTTCCAACATAGTGCTTAGACCAGGCCAGGCCAGGCCAGTCTTGGTCTCTGTCCCGCCCACTGCAAGAGACCTCTGTAAGACCAGGACACTGGATCAGCACACAGAGGTGCCCAAGGCACTAGAAAACTATGAACAATATTCTTTTCTAAACCAGAGGATTCAGGTACTTTGCTCCCAGACTGCCACTGTCTGGGCAGCTCTCACAAGGGAGCAGACATCCTACAGGAACATCCAGGGAGGTAGGACTGACACCCAGGCCAGTACAACATGCCCCCCCCATGCACCTCCCTCCCCCCATCTTCACTCCCTCCAAAGGGAACCAGGCCCTGCTGAGACTGAACTGCCCTAAAAGGCTACCAGGCATTTGGCCAAAGGCATGAGCTACGTTTTCCGATGTGTCCAGGGCAGCCCAAGATGCAGCAGCCTCCCTCTGCCTGTCCCTCTGTGGAAATGCTGCCTGCACCTTGCTGTAAGGCTGGTATCTCCAAAGCTATGCACACTTGTCACACCACTGGCAACTCTGTTCCTAACGGGAATCAATCCAGTGTGTTTGCTCCCCAGGTAGGAAGATCTAGGGTGTGACCTTGATTAGCAGTCTGGAGTCTCTCTCCTGACACACTCCCATTCTGCCTGTGTCTGCAAGTGCAGGTTACCATGCAGCCTGGCTGTCCACATGTGCTCATGAAATCGCACGGACTCAGAGGAGGAGGAACGCACACATGGCCCGGAGAGAGGATTACAGTTAACCCAGGCAATGGATAGTCACACAGCAAGACGAGGAAACAACTACTCATGTCACCAGGGAGCTGTCCTGGTGTCCCCAAGATGTGTGAGCACAAGGAGCCAGCTTCACAGGACCTGTTGTAAGGGCTCATCTCCAACAGTGCTCAGAAACTAGCAAACGAATCGATAAGATGTAGCGTCACCAGCAAAGGTGGTGTTCCTTTGCAGAAGCGATGCCTGGAATGGGCCTAAGTAGGTTCCTGAAGACCAGGTGACATTCTGTCCATAGGCTGAGTATACACAGGTGGCAAACCCAAGATCCTCTGCGAGCCCGACTGGCCCCTGGCATGTCCTTTCCTTCATTGCACCCACAGGCAGTGGCACCTGAGCCAAAGCCACACCTCCCGACCCCTAGTCTACTGCTGCAGACTGTCATTCAAAGTCCCTGGCCCTCTCCCCAAGTGTTTATTTCCGGCACAGAAGTGCAACATCTGTCTGACAAGCTGGTCCGGCCCATCCGCTGGGTAAACAAAGGGAGTTCTTTCTGTATTTTGCCAAAATCTGCCCTTCTGTGGTCTGACAGCCTGTGGGGTCTGTGCTCCAGGAGCTGGCTGGTGGGTGGGGCCACCCCATCCTTGACTGCATTTGCTCTGCTCAGCAGGAGCCTCTGTCTACTGCAGGCCCCAGGACAGCCTTGCTTTTCCATCTTTTTGTGTCTGTCCTTGGAGGACCCTGGGTTGTCCGTGTTCCCTGTCAGGCGAGCCACTCTGCTCACACGGCTGGAGACTGATGTTCATTCTCTTGGCAACTGTGGGATTCACAGACTGGATCCAAGTCTTGTGCTTTTTTTCACATGTCTTCCTGACGAAGCTGATTCTTAACTGTGCAGCAGGGCCTCTCTTTCCGACTCAGCCCATCATTACAGTTGGCTGAGGTCTTCTGGGAGCCTCAGTTTGCTGTTGGTTAGATCCACGTTGCCTGTGAATACGACCATTGTTCACTAATCGCCTCATCTGAGACATTGGTTTTGCTTCAAATGTGAACTAAGTGGTCACAAAACGCGCTACCCTGCAGGTGGAAGCATTAGCATGTGCTTCTATGATGTCCCCAGGACGTGACAACAGCTTTATCAAATACTTTAGGACTCTCTACACACATTCCACAGTGCCCTCTCTGAGCACGCATACTGGTATCTCTTCTAGGACACCCAGACACCAGAGCTTCCTTTGTAAAGCACATGATCGATCACCCCTCATCCCCGGGAATGGTGTCAAGGGCCTCGCCTCCCACAGCCTCCCAGTGAAGGGCCAGAGTGTCTCCCCTACACACCTCCCAGCACAGCAGCAGGGTGTGAGTGAGCACGTGCATGTGTGTCAGGGAGAGTAGAGGAGCTGATCCTCCCCCTCCATACTGCCAAAGTTGTCATATGTCACTTCCACTCTGAGACTTCAGCCCCTCCAACCACTTCTGATTCCATATGTAAAATCATTCTTCTCTCCACAAAGATGACGGAAGTGAAATAGGAAGGGTGAAGTGTTGAAGTTTCACAATCAGCCCCTAAACAGCACCTCTCCCTGCAAAGCCAGGGGCCAGGTGCAGACCCTCTAAGGCCTCGCACTCCTTGGCAGGCCTGCCCCCACCAGGCTCCTTGCTTTGTTTTGTGCTCTGCTTTCCAGTTTCTTATCTTTCAAACCTAAAGTCAGGAGGGAGCAGCGGCTGACCTCCAGGGCTCCAGGGCTGGCAGCTAGCTACACCCCTCCACATGCTGCCCCTTCTGCAGTATCTGCGCAAAGTTCAGAACTGACCACCTCCCAGCAGCCAGAGCCAGCCTGCCTTTAGAATCTGCTTCTGTGTGCCTTGGGATGCTCACCCAGAATCAAGAGGCATTCTCGCCCAGCCTCAGAGCGCAAAACCACCTGTGTTCCTTCTCGTTCTTCTAGCTCAAGGCTCAGCAAAGCCAGCTAGCCCTTAACCCCAGGGGTGGGGTGCAGTGGGATGGGGGTGCTTGGTGCGAGGCACATCAGCCTGAGCCTAGTCAGTTAGGTGAAGACTGGAATGGAGACTCTCCAGGAAACTGAAGCACATGCTCAGTATAAGTTCAAATGGCTGCACAACCTTAGGATGTGGCAGATATGTAGGCATGCACAGGGGTGGGGGAAGGGATGGGAGCACAGGGAAGAGTTAGAGAGAGGTGGTGTCAAAGAGGAAGGCAAAAGGCTCCAGAGCACTAGCTGGGCTGCTTGAAGTTATACCAAGGCTAAGAATATCTTGACGATTTTGATTTTCTGTATACGAGTGTTGAGCCTGCATTTAACATGTGCCACATGTGTGCTTAGTTCTCCAAGAGGCCAGAAGACCTCCAGAGCTGATACTGGAAAAAACAGATGGCTGTGTGGGTGCTGGGACTGATTATCAGGCCTAGGTCCTATGCAAGAGCAGCCAGTGCTCTTAACTGTTGAGCCATCTCTCTAGCGCCTCTCCCATCCTGAATGGATTTTCAGTGGAGGGAACTGATAGTGTTTAGTAAGGAAGGTCTTACTCCTACAGAAAGGAGGAAGGATAATGAAAGAAGACAGCCAGACTGGACTGGATCTCTAGGAAGAACTGCAGGGTGCTGGAGTACAGCCTTATCCAGGAAAATAGAACTGTCAAGATATGGAACTAGGGGTCTGCTGGGAAGGAAGGAAGTGGAATTGCAGGGGCAGGAGTGCAGAGACACTGCCGTTTGCTGGCAGTGAGATGCTTCAGCAGTGCCTGTTCATGGTGCTGGGATCTGCTGAGGGCCTGGAGAAGGCTGGCCAGCAGCCCACAGAGTGGGAGTCTGAAGGGGTCAGGGGCTCCAGTTCACCGTTGTTTCAGGGCAAGTACGTCTAAAGCAGACACAGGAAGGGATTGATTGAACAGTGGCAAGAGGCAGGCTCTCTGGTCCCACAGCAGACACAGCAGGAGCACAGCAGGAAGGGGGAGGGTCCAGGGAAAGCCCCTCTGCACCTGCACAGTATCATTGCTTTGTTCCCAAAGCACACACCTGCCTTGTGAAACCCCTTCCTCCCAGGCTGCTAACTCCTAATTTCAGCTAACTCCTTATGGTGGGATCAAGGAGACTGAACTTCCTTGATTGACCAATGCTGAGAGGGCATGGGGCAGCGGCGGAGGGCTCGGGCTTCACTGGGCTGACAGACAATGGCAGCTGTGATCCAAGCAAGAACTTGGCTCAGGAGAAGCCTAGCGAGGGCTGCTGTCCCCAGGGCTCCTTCCTCAGGAGTACCCAACTGCTTTACTTTCCACCGAACTCCTCTTCAATACAGGGTTTCTCTGGGTAGCCCTGGCTATTCTGGAGCTCACTCTGTGGACCAGGCTGGCCTGGAACTCACAGAGATCCACCTGCCTCTGCCTTCCAAGTCCTAGAACTAAAGATGTGCTCCATCATGCCTAGCCTGAAACGCTAGACCTCGAAGACGAAGCTTGTCTTTGGAAGGTTCTGAACTAGACTCATCTGCCGTGGCAATTCCTTTGTCAAATATTTTAGGTGTACTCAGGATGCTGCGGTTCACACTAAAGTATATACATACATGCATGCATGCATACATACATACATGCCCCACATGGGCCCTATCTTTCAGAAATACCAGTTGAAATAAAAAGGCAAGCCGGTCGGTGGTGGCATATGCCTTTAATCCCAGCACTTGGGAGGCAGAGGCAGGCGGATTTCTGAGTTCAAGGCCAGCCTGGTCTACAGAGTGAGTTCCAGGACAGCCAGGGCTACACAGAGAAACCCTGTCTCAAACAAAACAAAACAAACCTCATGGAATAAAGTGGTGCTGTAAATTCGACTGTGTGTGTGTGGGGGGGAAGCAAAACGGGAAGGAATCTGGAAGAGGTGAGCCCAAGGGGTAAAGACTCTTGTGCTCATCTTAGGGCCTTGAGCCACGCCCTCAACAGTGTAAGCACACAGCTACACATACATTTGTTGTTGCCACTGTTGCTTGCTTGCTCATTTAAGGGCTCATGTAGCCCAGGTTTGCTTCAGACTCAGATAGCAAAGGCTAGCCCAGTACTCCTAGTCCTTCAACTGCACTTTCCAAGTGTTAGAATCACAAGCTGTGTGACACAGTATGATTTTGCTTTGAGAGTCTCATGAAGCCCACGGTGGCCTTGACCTTCTGATGGTCCTGCCTCAACCTCCCAAATGCCGGGACTAGATGGCCTGGTTCTGCAGCTCTCAGTCTGCAAAGAGCTTTCTAGCACTGTAGCCTATTTTCATCAGTTAGCATCACTTCAGTGTCCTCTGCCACTACTGGGATGGAAGCCCAGGTTCACCCACACAAGGCAAGCATTCTCCCTACTGCGCCAGCCATAGCCCAGCCTCTTCTGTCATTCTTCCGTTTGTTTTTTTGTGACAGGATCTTACCATGTAGCCTTGGCTGTCCTGGTACTCACTGTGTATGTAGACCAGGTTGCCTCAAACTTGAGATCTGCCTGCCACTGCCTCCTGAGTGCTGCGATTAAAGGCTTCTACCACCATGTCCAGCCAAGTCTGCATGCTTATTTATTTATATTTTATTTATACTACCATGTGTTGTGTGTTTGTCTATGTGGGTCTGCGTACAGTGCCAGTGCTTCAGTTAACAGATGCTCCTGGAGCTGATGGCTGTACTGTGGGTTCTGGCTTCTGCAAGAGTGTCCGAGCTCTTAACTACTGAGCATCTATCACTCCAACCCGAGGTTGCACCTTTTAAAGTCTATTCAGTCCTGTCACATGGCCTTCCTGAGGAGGCACGGAGCACATGTGCACACCGTGAAGCTGGCGCTGGGCCTGCCTCCTCACATCTTGTCAACACAGGTGATGTTAGGATGGTTCTTTCAGCTCTGTGCTGGTCTGCTAGGTGAAGAACTCTGTGTCACTGTTGGTTCTGTGACTGTGCTAGTAAGCCTTCGAGCACACAGTCTGTTTAAGTGGGGCCCCTCTGAAGGCCACAGTGCAGCATCGTGCTAGGATGTTTAGTCAACAGTCACAGATGGTGAAGGAGGCAGGTCCTGGGAAGCAGAGCCCGGAACAGGAGCGCTCAGTGGAGCAAGCACAGCCCAAGGCTTCCTTCTTCCCCAGGGGGCTCCTTCCGGGGACAGCAGGGGGTGGCTCAGCCCACCCCAGATTCCCTAGGACTGTGGTTCTCAAGCCCTTTAGCAAACCTCTATCTCCAAAATACATTATGATCCATAACAGTAACAAAATTACAATTATGAAGTAGCAATGAAATAATTTTATGGCTGGGGGTCAGAGCGTTAGGAAGGGTGAGAGCTGCCACCCTGGCAGAATGCAGAACAGTACTGTTCCTTCCAGGGCGCATCCAAGTCAAGGATAAGTCAAGTCGGGGATTTTGATTTTCCTTCGAGAACCCCCTCCCCCCGCCCTTCCCGCTTACCCCACTTCAGGTAGCTTGCTTTACAATTTGTTTTCATTTTTATGGCTAAGTTGGGGACTTCCCCTGTAGTCCTGATCAAGACAGGGGTGCTGACTGCACTGTGCAAATCAGTGGGCGTGGACATCGGAGGGAGTTCTTGCTTTGTACTTAACCAATCAATTAGATTCAGAGTGTGACAGCGGCTGCACTGTTGTTCTTCCTGGGGTCAGTCTGGGAACTGAGCCCAGTGGAGCAGCCCCCAGCAAGGCAGAGTCAGGCAGGGCACTACCACCATGGCCGCAGCGCTAACTAAAGACCCACAGCAGGACATGAAAAAGAACTGGAGCTGGCTCTTCCTGAGCCAGGCCTGAGGTGCGCACCCGCACACAGGCTTGAGAATGAGCCGGCAGGTGGGCGCGGGGCGGAGCACTTTGTTGCTTCTCTACTCTTTCCTTGCTACCTTAACTTGGCACTTCTTGAATGTGCTCTTTAGAAAAACAAGCTAAACTTCTTTTTTTAAAAATTATTATTGCCAGGCGGTGGTGGTGCACGCCTTTAATCCCAGTACTTGGGAGGCAGAGGCAGGCGGATTTCTGAGTTCAAGGCTAGCCTGGTCTACAGAGTGAGTTCCAGGACAGCCTGAACTACATAGAGAAAACTGTCTCGAAAAAAACAAACAAACAACAAAAAAATGATTATTATTGTGTGTATGCATGTGTGCAGGAACTCGGGCAGGAGCCTGGAGCAGGAGTGCAGCAGAGACCATGGACGAGCACTGCTGGCACTGGCTTGCTATCTAGAGCGCGCTCAAGCTTCCTTAGGCCATCCAGGACCACCTGTCCAGGGGTGGCACGGCCCATCATGGGCTAGGCCCACCCATATCAATCTACGTTCCACAGAGTTGCCTACAGGCCAATCTGATGGGGGCATTTTCTCAACTGAGGTTCTTCCTCCCAGATGACTGTAGCCTGTGTCAAGTTGACAGGAACCTAACTAGGACAGACTGACTGAATCTGTAGCTTGGTTTGGCTAGTCAGGCTGACTGGGCAAACCCCTGGGATCCTCCAGTTTCCGTCTCTGCCCACCCTTCCGGGATTCAGGCCTGTGCTGCCACAGCTGAAGGACAAAGGTTTGATTCCACCTCCCTCTCCCCTCCCCTCCTTTCCCCTCCCTTCTCTTCTCTCACAAGACAAAGTCCAACCTTAAAGTTCAGACTGGTCTGGAATTCACTTTGTAGCTCAAGGTGCCTTTCCAATTCAGCAATCCTCTGCCTCAGGCTCTCAAGTGCTCAGATTATAGGCCACCAGGCCTGCTTTCTTTTTTTATTTAAAAATTTTTTGGCAAGATCTCACTGTTGTCAGCTAGGCTCACCTTGAACTCAAGGCCTTCCTACCATGGTTTCTTAAAGATGGAATTACAGGTGTCTGCCACCACAGGGCCAGCTAAGCTAAATAAATAACACCCCAATGAGGAACCCTCCTCCCAGCAAGCTTGTGGCCTAAGGCATTCAGTTGACACTTTGTCTGAAATACAGGTGAAGGGCGCTCCATTTTACTCCCTGTCATTCAAGAAGCACTTGTCACAGGCCAGGGAACTATAAACAAAGACACCCCAAAATACAAAAAGCCCCCAAATCTGTGCCTAAAACATGGCTAGAAGAATGAGCAGAGCTATTGATTTGAAATATGACTGTAATACCTTCAAGTATATCAGGAAATGATGGATTAAAAATATATGACTTTTAAAATTATTAATGATCATTTTCATATATATGTGAAAATTTCTAACAGAATATAATTTTATATGTAAATAGATGGATAAATGTACTTGTACTTGATGTTTGTATAATACACTTCTCTCTTCTAATGGACTGTTAGAACACATCCAGGTGTTGTGTCCGCCACACCTGACTTCTACAGTCCATTCTGCTTCCTCTCTTTGCCTCTCTTCTCCTCTCCTCTCCAATAGTAAACTGACAACGTACTCAAACTCTTTTCAGGGCTGGGGGTAGGAAAATCCAGTTATCTTTGCCTCATACATAGAAAAAGTAGATTCTGGATGGGATTAAGAGATATTGGAAACAAAATACTAAAAAAGAACTTACTCTGTCAGTACTGAAAGAAAACTTTTTTTAAAAAAATGTGTATATGGTTTTAGGGTGGAGAATATGCAGAAATTACGTCATATAGAATTCCAAGTCAGTGGTCTGGTCCATGCCACTGTCAGGCAAGTCTAAGTCTGTCCTAAGATTCTGTCATTGAGGGGTTTAACGCTTAGCTTGGCAGGACCTGAGCAGGGTCAGACTCTAGCTCTGACCCCTGGGATGGACTCCCCCCTCCCCCGACTTACTGACAAAGTGAAAGTACAGCCAGTTCACTAGAGAAACCGCAGAGAGAGACATACACATTTACTTACAGGCGGGCATGGTGGGCCATACCTGCCTCTTCAGCCAGCACTCAGAAGGCCAACGCAAGTTCTAGGCCAGCCTGGGCTACAATACATGAGTTCTAGGCCATCCTGGGCTATACTGCAAGCCTTTTCTCAAAGAACAAAATGACAACAATAATTTAAACAGTTCAGAAGGACAATCACTGGATAAAGGAGCCTGCAGCCAAGCCTGACAGCCTGAGTGTGATCCTGGGTCTCACACGGTGAGGGAAGAACTGCCTCCCATAAGCTGATTGTGGCACACATGTATCTACAGATACGCAAAAGAAGTGAATGTGATCAAAATTAAAAACAGGTTGGAGAAATGGCTCAGAGGTTGAGAACTGTTGCTGCTCTTGCAGAGGACCTGGATTTGATTCCCCATACTCACGCACCTGACAGATAGCTCAGCAAGCATCTCTAACTCCAGGTCCACAGGAGCCATGCCCTCTTCTGCTCTCCCTGGACTCCAGGTATGTATGTGATGTGCACATACAAACATGCAGGCCAAACACTCATACTCATAAAGTAAAACTAAGGTTTTTTTGTTTTTTTTTTGCAGTTTTTGTTTTTTTTGAAAGAGTTTTTCTCTCTATAACCCTGGTTGCCTAGAAGTCACTCTGTAGACCAGGCTGGCCTTGAACTCACAGAGATCAGCTCCCTTTGCCTCCTGAGTGATGAGATTAAAGGTGTAGGCCACCACTGCCCAGCAAAACTTAATTTAACTTTCAAAAGAGGACAAGTTAAAACCTTAGGAGAAAATATACCGTTTGCAACAAATATAAGAAGTAACATGAAAATTAGTGTTGTTAAGAAGGTAAATTAGCTGATAGGAGACCAACCGGTAAGGGATACCAGAAAGTAATCCCAGTAAGGGAACCACAAACATCCAATAGAAGCGAGAAGACACTCGGCCTCGTTGGCGATAGGGAAGGTGAGAATTAAAAAGAGGATGACATTTTCTAGTCATCAAATTTTGCTGGTGTCAGTAGGTGTCTAAAGGCTGAAAGGAACAGATAAGGCTGCCTCTGGGATAGGATGGGGGTAGTGATTGCTTTAAAATGACCCAGTCAACACACAACACAGTGGCCATCTTGGAGCTGACACAAAGATGCAACCAAAACTAGGGACTTAGGGTTCTGAAGGCAGCACACACAGGTTTAGGGGTGAACAGTGGGAGGTGGAAAAGCCCCAAAGATTACTGATTCCAGATCTCTCCCTGGAGTGGATGTGCTGTGGGGGACAGCAGATGGGGGTGGGGGGGCGGCAGGCTCAGCCTTTTCAAATCAAATGGAAATCCCGGGATTTGGGCTGCATGAAAAAGCGCATCCTGGGGCATGGACTGAGCAGCTCCACAGGGAAGAGCCTGAAGCTGAAACCAGCAGGGTGATGGCTTCCCAAGTCACAGGGGAACACCCATGGACCACAATTGTCAAGTGTCTGTTCAGGACAGGAATGGGAAGGGGGCACCAAGGACTCAGGCAGGGCACTCCTGTGGCTGTGTAAGGAGCAGGAGGAGAAGGGTGGAGCTGAGGAGAGACAAGGCCTGGTCCAGACAACAGCTCTTATCTTCTGGGCTGAGTCTGTTGTTCACAGCATCATTCCACAAGAATTTTACAAAACACCACCAGCCTGCCAGGCGCGGGCTGAGATGTGGGGCGATATGGCAGTGATCCTGACAAGGCACCTGCTCTGGAGGTTACTTGGAGGGGAGAGCGAGTCCAAACAGGGAACTAAAAGATAGTTTATGGCAGAAAAAAGAAACTGTGCGGAAAATAAACAGTTCCGGATGAGGAGCAGGGGAGGGTGGTGGGGGAGAGGGAAGGAGTGACAAGAAGAACCCAGAAACTTAAGGTGGGGGAGCCCCAAAGAAAGGCAGGCAGGCGGGCACTGCAGGCAGAAGCTAATTGCATAAGACCGTGTTTTACTAATAAGATCATGTTAAGAAAATTAGGCGTTTTTTCATTTGTAAAGAACTCATTAGTGAATTGTATTTTTAGTTCTTCCTCTGAGACTTTAGAAACCAGTCAGACAGTTTGTTTGTTTGTTGGGTTGGTAGGGAAGATTCTATATCCTTGAAAGACCCTGTGCGATGGGCATCAGGGGTGGGCAGAGCAGCCGAGCAGCACCCACCTGCTCCGGGGCGTCACGTCCAGGAAGAACTGCACGAGGGCCAGCAGGTTGTGGTGGTGGTCGGACACCCAGCTCAGGGCGCAGCACAGGGGCTGGAGCTGGGGGCAGAGGCACTCAGTAAGCTGGGGGAAGCCGCCTTCACCTCTGCCCTGCTAACTCAGGGGAGCAAAGGTCCCTTCATGAGGGAGGGGCAGGGACCCCTGAAAAGCTGACATTCTCCCCACCTACAGTGCTCTGGGGGCAAGGGAGTCCCCAGGGGCAGAGCCCAGGCTGTGTACCTTTCCAGGCCACTCCTGGATACTCTCCAGCAGCAGGAGCAGGAGTTGCTGCAGGTCGGTCTTGGGCAGCAGGCGCAACCCTACATCCAGGCCTGCACGGCACAGCAGCTCCATCAGGCCCAAGATGCTGGCGTCAGTGTAGGACGTTGGCTGGACTAGGAGACACAGGATCAGGAACTGGAGGGCAAGAGAAAGCAGCAGGGGTATGAGGGGGCATGGAGTGAGGGAAGGGTTGGGGGTGGGACCAGCTCCCTGGAGACCAGCGGGGCACCTATTCCATGAAGTCTTTTAGTCATACTGCAGTCACAGGTGAACTTCAGACTTTCTGTAGCACGGGTACCAGGGCCATCACTGAGGCTGCATTGGGGTTGAGCTGGCTCACTGTGGGTACCTGGTGAAGCTACCCCAATAAACCACTAAGTTGGGATTGCACCCCAACACTTCAGGGTGAGTTAGGAAAGGAAAGCTTGGCTCACCCTGTAGATGTAGCTCAACTTAATGTCCAAGGCCACTTCCTGGGGAGGATCCTGTGGTTCCCACCAGCCCAGGCTGGCCTCGCTCTCAAGCACCCTGACAGAAAACAGAAACATCAGTCTATGTAACGGGAGTAGGAGGTACTCACGGAGAAAGAGCAGCAGGGCCAGAGGAACGGAGCACACAGAGGACCTGCTTGTCCAGTGCCACTGTTGATGTGTGTCCCCGCATCATGTGCTAGGACAGATCTTCCTCAAGTAGAGGCTGAAAAACTTTTATTATGGCCAGACCCTGGTAGTGCATGCCTTGAATCCTAGTACTCAGGAGGCAGAAGCAGGAGTTCGAGGCCAGCCTAGTCTATGTAGTGAGTTCCAGGACATCCAGGGCTACACAGAGAAACCCTGTCTCAAAACAACAACAAAAAAACTACAAAACAATTATGCCACTGAGATTCTGAGAGCCAAGGGTCCAAGAACAGTCAGCTAGGGGGTAGTTCTTCAAGGCTGGGTGGGGCTGCCTTATGTCAGGCTTGAACAGGCTTGGGACCTGCCTCTCAGCTCAGCCACACAACCCTGGATGGGAGGGTCCTGGTCCCTGTCCACATGCGGCTCTTCAATATGGTGACTGCAGTCTCTTCCCCAGAGCAGAAGGGAAGTACGCCCATGACAGCTGTGGCCTTTCAGACCTTAAAATGACATGCTACTGTTCCTACTGATGTCTAACCTACCTGCCTTGGTGTGGGGAGAGTAAGCACTGAGGGGTGGTCACTGAGTTCCTCTGGCTCAATATTCAGATGAGCTCTCCAACTTTAGCATCCTGGGACTTCGAAAGCAGGAAACCCTACTTTTGATTTCCCTAATGGTCTTCCTTCCACAAAAGCCATCTCTTTGGGCTGGAGAGATAACTCAGCGGTTAAGAGCACTGGCTGCTCTTCTGAAGGTCCTGAGTTCAAATCCCAGCAACCACATGGTGACTCACAACCACCCGTAAGGAGATCTGACGCCCTCTTCTGGTGCTGTCTGAAGATAGCTACAGTGTACTTAGATATAAAAATAAATCTTAAAAAAAAAAAGCCATCTCTTTGCCTGTTCAATGATGGTAAATACACTCACCAAAGAACCACAAGGTAACACCCAGCAAATGAGATGGAAGTCAGAACAAAGCTGTACCCCCCAAGAAGGCTGCTACCTTGTATCTAACAAGTCCTGTATGGACAGGGCCACCCCAGCGGGCCGGTCCCTCCAGCGATGGGGCAGATTGGTGAGTGGGGGGTGGGTCAAGCACAGCCAGCCTGGAGCTGCTGCTGGCGTGGCTGGCCTGAGCACACGGCCCTGAAAGCTTCTCAGCTCACTAGCTTACTCTCTTTCAGACCCGATGCACGTAGCCACTTTGGGTCACTTAAGTAGGTTTCAGATAAAGCTCCTCTCTGCTGTCTCATTCACTTCTCTCCACACTATTTTTGGAGACAGGTTCTCAGCTATCCCAAGTTAGTCTCAAACTCATTATGCAGTTGAGGATGGTCTTGAACGTCTGACTCCCTATCTTCTGAGTGCTGGATTACAGGCACGTGCCACCATTTCCAGTTTATATGGTGCTGGGATCAAATGTAGAGCTTCATGCTTGCTAGGCAAGGGCTAGGCCAAGTGAGCTAGCGCTGAGGCTCACCCTGTCTTCTCCATCCTCAGGAGCCTGCTCAGAGTCCCTGAGAGCAGTGCACCCTAATTAGCTGTACACGCTGAGGAGAACCGTGAGGGTGGGCTCTAGCACGGTTGCTCAGGCAGGGTACTGTCAGGGCAGCACCTACTGCAGCTGCAGGAAAAGTCTCCTTTTCCTTCACTTCTTGGCCTTGGTGTTTCACAGATGGGAAAGAGATCTGTCTTCTACACTGCTGAGAAATTGGGGCCAACACACCAAAGCTGGTGGTGCGAAAGCCGGGGCTGGGCTCAGCCTTTCTTCTGGATTTTAGCATTTATTAGGACCAGAGAGTGGGTGGGGCTGGGGTTTGCACGTCTGGGTGCATGCTGGGCTTCCACCAATATGTGAGTGGGGGTCTTAGTCTGTACCATCCTGACAGCAGGCACCTGGCGCAGGCATGGTTTGGGCGTGTTTTCAGACGTTCACAAAGAGTTGGGCAGCCATGGCTGTTACAGAGAAACAGGCTTTCAGACAGTTTGCTGCTGCCAAAGGGAGGAGGGCAAAGCAAGTGTGAGCTGGCAGCTCTCCTTTTTAGAGCTGTCTGGGAAAGGGAAGTGTGGCTGCGACAGACCTCTACTCCTCAGGAAGGGACACTGGCCTTCTCAAGTAGAGCTACCTGTCCTTTTGAGTGCCAGATACTTCCCAGCCCTTCTCCTTCTGGACAGCAACATCGTGGGGGTCCTGTACTCACTGCTGGCATCTATGACTGCAATTTAAAGTGTCATTTCCTTACATACTTGGCAGTGCTGAGTAATGAACTCAGGGCCTCATGCTTGCTAGGCGAAGATGCTACATTACCCCATCATGTCTGTGACTGCTATTCTAGATGAAGCACTGGCTAATTCCCAGGGCTTTACCTAACAAGAGGCCACAGAAGAGCAAAAGTTCAGAATCCATTCTTCCAGCCTGAACTCAGCAGGTTGGGAGTGAAGTGGCAGTTCCAGTCAGCTTCTTCCTCAGCTGCTGCTGAGGGCGCATGGCCTGGACTTTGTCTCAGCTGCACTGTTTTAAACTCATAAAGTGAACCTGCAGGAGTGCAGCAACTGACCTTTTCCTACACACCAGCATTTGCCTTTCCTGGAGGGTCGAAATACATGAAAAAGCTGGATGTTGAGGTTCATGTCAGTCATCCCAGGACTTAGGAGGTAGAAGTAGAGATAGGATCAGGGGTTCGAGGCCAGCCTCTGCAACAGAGTGCATTTGAGGCCAGTTTGGGTGACATGAGACCCTGTGCCAAAAACCCAAACAAACCAAAAGAAGTAAGAGGAGGAAAGAGTCCCATGAAAGCCAGCATCTGCACAGCACTGTGACACTCACAGAAGGAATACGACACACACCAGCACTGGCACGCCACTGTCCAGAGCTGTCTGGCATCAAGCAGTGGGCCTGCTGAAGTCTGTAGGAACTGGACTTGGTTTCTCCTTGAATGAGGAACAGTCCTTACTGAGCCAACGAGGCTGTGTGTATGTATACAAATTACACCTGGATCCAAATGCACCACAGAGCAGCTGCCCGCTGTCCCAGCGCTGCCAGGGTGTTCTTTCAGTGTGTAGTCATTCACTTACCCGCCGGCCTCTGCAAGAGATGTCCTGTCTGAGAACCAAGTGGACGCTGACCCCTGACTCCAGAAAACAGTAGGAGAACTCTCCTGAAAGGCCAGACCCATGTGTCTAGGCAAGCCCCTCAGCTGCCCTTTGTTCCCAGGAGAGTGCTAGTGTCATAGACTGGTGCCTTTCTAGCTTAGTAGGCTGTTAGGTGGCTGCAGGAGGTGGGCACAGGAGTGTCATTTCAAGGACAGAGCCTGTCCCCACCAGCTGAGCAACTGTCCTCCACCAGGACCTCTGCCTTGACACTAAAAGCAATAAAGCCAGCTAACCTCGGACAGATCCCTCTGAAGTGGTAAGCCCAAGGAAAATGCCCCTCTTCCCTCAGGTTGTTTGGCCAAAACCAACTGACAGCTTTGTAATCAGGGAACAGCGCTAGAGGGCTGTCACAGCTACCGAAGGACCGTGCAGTTGTTCCCACAGGAGAAAGAAGAAGCCCAGCTGTGTAGCAGTGTGGGCCCAGGTCATGCAGGAGCTCAGGCTCCTCTCTTGTTCTCTTCTGGGCTCACACACTGGCCCCTCCTCTGCCCAAATCTTCCTGCTCTTCTGCACCTCAGATGACTGACATGGTGCAGTTGCTGAAGGGCTGTGCCTTTCTGAGAGGAAGCATGTGTCAGAGTTGTGTCCTGTGCCTGCAGGAGTGTGTGTGTGTGTGTGTGTGTGCCTACGTGTGCATGTGCTCGTACATCTGTGACTGGATCTGGAGATAGTCCTTTTGTTATTCTCCACCTTGCTTTCTGGTCCTTTCCTTAGCTTTTAGCAGCTGAGCTGCCTCTCCAGCTCCACCTTATTTTATGAGGCAGGGTCTCCACTGAGTCTGGTGCTCACAGTGTAGGCTAGACTGGCTGGCCAGCAGCTCCAGCATCCTGTGTCCACCCTGCAGAGCTGTGCCTCATGTTCTCATGGGTTCTGAGGATCCACAGCAAACACTTTACCAACTGAGACATGTCCCCAGTCCTGCTGGAAAACCGTGATGTACATTGCAGAACAGAGACAGTGGCAGACAGCCGAGCTTAGAAACAAATAGTGCAAGACACAGTTTCTCACAGTAACTAGAGAGACAGCCAGTTGTGTGGCTCCGTGCAGCATTTCCATCCTTACTTCTACCCTGAGCTGTTATGAGACTCTGGGGGTGCAACCAGAGGTAGCCCAGAGGGAGCCCTTGGTAGGGACATGCCTAGAGATGAGAATACCTAGCACCACCGGGCAGTGGAGGCACATGCCTTTAATCCCAGCACTTGGGAGGCAGAGGCAGGTGGATCTCTGTGAGGTCAAGGCGTTCTGGTCTACAGATTTCAAGAGAGTCAGAGCTAACAAGGATAGCAGGACATGGGACAAAGCTGGCCTCATCTATCATTTCTCAAGATGTCGTTGTGCCCTCAGTGAAGGAACGCTGGACTTTTCATGAATATTTTCAGGAGTTGTCTTTCAGCTCCATGATGAAATCACAGTGTTCTCTCTCAACTATCAAACATCACAGCAACCCAAGAGCCCTGAGCAGCTTCGCCACAGGCCTGTGCCAGGAAAGATGCAGGAAGAATGAATGCAGGCAGGAAAACCTCTCTAGTCTCAAGGGTTTGGCAGATGGTTCCCAGCTGGCTCTTACAAGCCACAAGCAAGAAAAATGCCCTTGTGACCATTGATGGGTCCTCCAGGACTATTCTGAATTCTCCTTCAAGCAACAGTCTTAGCAGTTACGCCAATGTCCAGGGTCCATGCAAAGGAGGGGTCAAAAGGCATGTTTAGGAGCGACACTGTGTAACACAGAAAGTCTCCTCTTCCAATTCAGGGCTTCACTAGACCTGGTCAAGTTGAAGTCCATGTGCTAAGGTTTGTGCATGGAACCCTGGAGACATGTTTGAAGGGCCACAGTCCAGAGGTTTCCTAGGACGGCCTCCTCCTGGAGGGAACGCCTATTTCTGGCCCCCAGAGGTGTCCTGTGTGTCAGTGTCTCACTTGAAGGAGCCCTCCAGGGCCCTGCCTCTGCTGTGCTTTCTGAGTAATTCCAATTCTCCCCACTAACCTGACCCAGTAGGGTGCATTAGGCGGGCGAGAGCCTCATTCCACCCAGTATGCAGCTCTGTGATCCAGAGGGGAGAGGGCCAGGAGCGTGGCGGGCTGGCACATGCGTGGGGTATTTATAGCAGAGCCAAGCGTGGTTGGGTTTGGCAGACAATTACTAAACACAGTCGTGGAACAGGTTCTTAAGAAAGCTCCCGCTTGCTTTCCCTGCAGAGGAACATCCGGCAGCTAAAGAAAGGGTCTGAGCTCGCCTGGGTGGAGGGCCTGCCTGCCGGATGCACGGGGATGTCTCAAAGGGTTTCAAGGAGGTTGGGATGCGCTCTGATTGGAGAACAATGTGATGCACAGCCTCTGTCTTCTTCATCCACTGGCAACAAGCACTTCCATTTTGTGTGGCTCTGTCCCTAGAGGGCAGGGAAGCGCTTGCTCACAGTTTTAGCACCCCTGTCCACCACTGCCAAGCCCAGTGCAGGCTCGATGTGCATCTCAGAAAATAGAGCCAAGTGGGTGCCATATGCAAGACAGTGCTTGGTGAGCAGGGAGCTGGGCTCAGCTGGGAGCTGGTAGTGCTTCTAGCTGACATGATCCTCCCTCCCTCTCCCTCTCCCTCTCCCTCTCTCCCTCTCTCTCTTTTCCCTGCTCTTCCTCCTCCTCCTCCTTTTTTTTTATTTTTTTTAACAACAAAGTCTATTCTAGATACAAATAGAGTCTTACTGTGTAGCTCTGTTTAGCCTGGACCTCCTCATGGAGATCAAGCTGGCCTTGAACTCACAAAGATCTGCCTGCCTCTGCTTCCTGGGACAAAAGGATATTCAAGGATTATTTTCCATTTTAAGCCAGAGACACTGGTGTGAACCTGTAACCTTGAGTTCGCGGGCAGCCTTGTATACATAGAAAACTCTAGGCCAACTAGGACTATACAACAAGACTCTGTTTTAATAAACAGGGGTCTGGGACATAGATCAGGTGGTACAGTGCTTGGATAGCGCTCAGGAAGTTCCGGGTTTAATTTCGTGCACTACACAGTGAGTCTGAGGCCTGCCTGAGAGGTATGAGCCTATCTTTTTTTTTTTTTTTTGGTTTTTTGAGACAGGGTTTCTCTGTGTAGTCCTGGCTGTCCTGGAACTCACTCTGTAGACCAGGCTGGCCTTGAACTCAGAAATCCACGCGCCTCTGCCTCCCAAGTGCTGGGATTACGGGCAGGGCCTCTGCCTCCCAAGTGCTGGGATTACAGGCAGGCGTGCGCCACCATGCCCAGCTGAGCCCATCTTAAAACACCTACACTCACACATCCCCTCCCAGCCAGATGACAGAAAACTAGGCTTGGCTGACCAGGAGCTGCTATAAGTCCTGGTCAAACAGATCTGAACAGGGCCTGAAGTCTGCTGAGGGAGGCACTGACTAGGCTGAGAAGTCTGGGGGCCACCAGTGGGAGGAGGCAGGGGCTCTGGTCATGCTTGTACTCACGAGCAGGCATGTGTGCTTGTGCAGCAGTTCTTACCTTGTGGGCTAGAGCCACCATCTAGAGAGAAGGCAGCAGTGAGGAGGGAGGTACACACCTTGAGCTGTGCTGGTAGGGCCCCTGAGGATACAGGGCAGGGTTGTAGGCCCCCAGGTTTCGGAACACCTCCTTGACCTCCTGCAGTGAGGGGCACCACAAATGCATGTTTTCATCTGTCAGACCAAAGGAGGGCAGAGTTAGAACTGGGAGAGGAGGGTAGGTTACACTTCTGCTCATGGGTGGGGTGTGGTCCCCAGCTCCAGGTAAGCAGGTTCTGTATCTGTAGTTCTGGCACCAGGAGCATTCGCTGTAGAAATGAAGCAACAGGTACTTGGTGTTTTGGGACTTTGGGGGCCCTTGCTTGGTCTTCCTCAAGGAATGGGCTGCTCTGAAGCCATACAATGTTTGCCAGAGGATGGCGATGGCGGTGCCTGCCCAGTCACTCACACCGGGTGGCAGCGGGCTCAGCAGCTCATAGCCAGGTGAGACACAGATGCCTGGCTGCCTGACACATACGGCGTGGGTCCTTTCATGCCCACTGCTGTCCTGTGGACTGCTGCGGAGACCTCTGTGGGCCTGCTGGGCCATTGTCCCTGCCAGGAGTGAGCCTGGCCTCTCTTTTAGCCCACATCTACAGAGGGGGAAACATGTATCCTTGGGGCTTTTTGACTGTAGACCACTTAAGGATATGCTTTAAAAACAACAATAAAACAATGACTGGGGGCTGGAGAGATGGCTCAGTGGGTAAGAGCACTGACTGCTCTTCCAAAGGTCCTGAGTTCAAATCCCGGCAACCACATGGTGGCTTACAACCATCCATAATAAAATCTGACACCCTCATTTGGTGCGTCTGAAGACAGCTACAGTGTACTTAGATATAATAAATAAATAAATCTTAAAAAAAAAAAAAAAACAATGACTGGCCACGCTGCCAGGAAACCACCCATTCCACAGGCCTTGCTGCCTCTTGGCACCTCACATTCTCACTGAGAGGCAGAGGTCTCTGTCCTATTAACATTTCTCTGTATTATCTTATCTGTTCCTTTACTTGTTTCTGATCTGTCTCTCCCCAACAGCATAAAAGCGAGTGCTGGCTCATGCCTGTAAACCTAGCACTAGAGAGGATGAAGCAGGAGGATTGCTGTAAATCTGAGCTGTCTTGGCTGCTGGATGAGACTATCTCTCAAAAATAAAGATAAATAAAAATAGAAATACTGAGCCGGGCGGTGGTGGCGCACGCCTGTAATCCCAGCACTTGGGAAGCAGAGGCAGGCAGATTTCTGAGTTCGAGGCCAGCCTGGTCTACAGAGTAAGTTCCAGGACAGCCAGGGCTATGTAGAGAGACCCTGTCTCGAAAAAACCAAATCCAATAAACCAAGAAAAAAAGTAGAGATACTGCTGGGGAAGGGCCACGTTGGCATGGGTGATGCCCACACTTCCAGGGCCTAGAAGCAGCCAGCATGAAAGAAAGTGAATGAATGAAGGAACTAACAAGAGAACCAAAAGAGGAACTCCAAATAGCGTGACTAAGCACTTGACAGGTAAGAAGGAAGCTGTAAACAGCCTCAAGGCGAGCAGGCTGGGTGCAAAGCCACAGGTATTCTCAAATGTTCAATCAAGGCCTTGGGGGCTGGGCTAAGACATTTGAGCTGCGCAGGGAGGGTGAGTGCCCCACCCTAAGGTGAAGAGTAACCCAATGGAGCCCTCAGGTCCAAGAGGGACTGGAGCCAGGGAGCTAAGCAAAGGCTCAGGGTCTTCCTACACAAGCCCAAGGCAGTGAGAGGTACATTTTAGCCCTGTGTGCTCCTGTACCCGCAGCCCAGGCCTTGTCTTACTCGGGAGGCAGAGGCAGGAGGATCACTGAGATTTCCAGCTCAACCTGATCTACAAATAAGTCTCTATCTTTGAAGAAGAACAAAGGCCAGAAGGCAGGCAAGATGGCACCCTGATTAGATAGTAAGGGTGCCTGCATCTAAACCTGACAATCTAAGTTCCAACCCCAGACCCATTCAGAGGATGCAGAGAGCCAATTGGCTGTGTTCTGACCTCCATATCAAAGCCATGACGCAAGCACGCCCACACAAATAAATACACATAAACACAAATAAAGAAAAATGTAATGGCGAGATAAACTAAAACCCCAGACTGAAATGGAACTGAACCACCCAGGGCCGGGGAGCTGATTGCAGTGGACAGGTGAGGTCGGGGGAGGTCACAGGGAGGCTAGCAAGGCGCCCACCTGGAAGAGGGACAGCTGTGACAAAAGCAGGTTAGCAAGACAAGGCACAGGAAAGGGAAATGGCAGGGTCTTCGGGGCCTGGACAACAGGAGCCTCCTTCCACAAGAACCACGCAAAGCTCTACTACCTAAACTCATGGAGAGAGGTCTTCTCTGGGTCGCACATCTGCCATGCCCACAGACAGCGCCTGGCCAGGCACAGGGCCTCTGAAAGCTAGTCAAGCCACTCTTTTTAAGCAGGCATAGGGTGTCTCTCTCCTAAGAAATGTATATGGGTCAGGGCTAACCAAGTAAGTAATCAGATTCTTAGAGCAGGGAAAACTGTTTCCCCCATGTTGGCAACCTAACAAGTCAGGGAACAGTAATGACAGCCCTCAGCCTCCTCACAAATGAGCTGAGAAGAGTAAAGGCTCCAAAACAATGTGTCGGTTCGCCAGGGCTCTGTTTACCTGGGCCTCCAGGGGCCTGTGCACGTACACGCACGCACACGTGGGCGGGAGCATCAACTTTCCAGAGAGGGGAGAGAATGGACCTAGGGCGAGGCCGGGCCGTGAAGGAACACCCTGCCAGAGCCCGAGGGGATGTGTCCTCCACCTCAGCCCACCGGGTGCTCAGGGCTCTAACCCCCCTCTGAGGGCAGCAGTGTTGAGCATGGACACTGGTACTATACCCCCTTTCTCCCACCTAGTTATAAAGCCCCAGCGCAGGCGACCAAGCCTGAAGTGACAGCGCAGTTTCAAGGGAAGGGGGCCCAAATGTCTGGATAAATCAGTCCCCATCACCAGCCTCAGAAGCTGGTTCTTGGATGACAGGAAAATACCACCCAAAGGCCATAATTAAGGCTTCCTAAGCAGGCCATGCACTCAGCTTTTCCTCGGCTCTGGGTCCCTGTCTCAGTCTCTCCACAGCCAAGGCAGTCATTTTAGGTGACTCCCAGAGCAGCCCTGGGGCATGGGGCTTTGCAAATGCCAGTGTGGGCAGCTGGGCTCTGCTGGGGGCTGGGATGGAGGCGGCCGTTAGCAGCTCTCCTGGGATGGAATGGATGCTTTAAAAGGAAAAAAGAAACGGTATCTGGACTAAAATAAAAGTGGCTTTTCCATCTGTGTCACGGAAGAAGCTGTTTTTCAGGGCTGTGCTCCCAGCACGATGACACCGATGAGAACACCACACGCCTTCTAAGTGCTCCTGCAGCCGCTTGGCCTGCAGCCGTGCTGAGCCTGGCTCTCCTTTCCCACGCCGGGCCTCCAGCACCGGTGTAACAGTGGTGAAGCAGGCTCTGCTCTGTCCCTGTGGTAGCTCAGGGGTCTACAGCGCAGCACCACCAGCCTGGGTACTACTCTCTGAGGTCTCACATACCTTAGGAAGAGCGGGGGCCCCAGGAAGGGGAGAAAACGGACTCTCAAGAAAAAGGAAGCTTTCATCTTCACATCCGCAGGCTGTAGGGTTCACAGATCTCACAGGAGGCTGGGAACTGTCTTACTTCCCATCCCAGCTTGCACTACTTAACTTCCCTCAGCTCTTTGGTGCTTACATTTAAACTGGCTTCAGTATCACTGGCTTTTAGTCAGTTAGCTTCAACTTTAGACACTGAGAATGTTCATTCACTCAGCAACCGTTAACTGAACACCAAGCTGGTGCTGATGTAAACGTTCTGTGGATAAGAGTCCTGATTCTGGATGCCTCAGTTTTGTGGGAGGGACAGTGTACAAGCGGAAGAGGAACCCGGGTGGGGGTGGGGAGTGGGTGGGTAGAGGCAGCAGCTGGCCCAGGCGGCTTGTAGGTAGAAAAGGGTGGCCAGTGTGAGGTGGGTGTACCCTGAGGAATAATGGTGACAGAATAGGCTCAAGGAGACCTGAACCCAAGGTGGATTTCAGAAGCAAAGGAACGGTGCTTGGCTTTAGAGAGGGGACAAAGGCTCAGAGGCAGAAGGGAGGGTATCCAGAAATGAATGGCAAAGGGAAGCCCCTGGACCGGATCAGAGGGACCTATGTACTCAATGAAAACGGAAGCCCCCCATCAAGCCAGGACGCTGTCTTCTGTGGCCCGAGATGGAACCCGGGCCCTTGCACATGCTGAGCAACTCTCTACCATTGGGCTGCATACCCAGGCCTTGAGCTCATATTTGAAAGCCATGTACACCCATCACTCCGAGCGCAGCATGAGCACAGGGCACAGCCGCTCTCCTAGTGCCCTCTGCATCCTGCTGGCCTCGGTGTTGCTCCCTGACTATTAGGCTTCAACTCCTGAAATCTTCTCTTCCCCACTCTCCCTTCTCCCTGTGTGACAGGGTCTCACCATGCATCCTAGGCTGGCCTTGAACTCTCAGCAACCTGCCTCAGCTCTGAGGCACAGGGAATGCAGGTGTGAGCCATCATGCCCTAGTCTTTGGGAATTTTCAGTTTCTCTGTCTCTGTCCCTGTTCCAGCTCCAAGGCTGCTTTTGTCTTCATGCTCTCCCAGCCATCCTGAGCAGAGGCCCTCCTCCCTGCGTTGTTTCTCACAAAGCTCCTGGCATGTGACCCCTCCTGAGCGTGCCTGGCACCTCTGTGGGCCTCTGGCTTACTCATGGCTCTGTGTGCAGAATACATGATGCTATCCCCAGGCCACCTCTCCTTTCCTCTACCCTCTGTAACATACACCACTGCCTGGTGTCACCGAACACCAGGGTATTCAAGGCCCCTACTATTCAGACTGTATTGTGCCAGGACACAGAAGCACGCATACCTGCTATACAAAAGCAAAACAAAAGCTCACCTTCCCTTCCAGAAGCTTCAAGTCTAGGTTTCTATACTGAGAACGGTCTGAGCTGTGCAGACCACAGCTGGTCCTGAGGCCTGGCAACCCCTGTCCGCCTGCACTGCCCACTGCTCTGCTCTGTCTTCCTCAGCCTGGGTCTCTCAAGATCAAGGCCATCTTATGGAACAAGAATACAACTTGTAAGCCAGGCGGTGGTGGCGCACGCCTGTAATCCCAGCACTTGGGAGGCAAAGGCAGGTGGATTTCTGAGTTCAAGGCCAGCCTGGTCTACAGAGTGAGTTCCAGGACAGCCAGGGCTACACAGAGAAACCCTGTCTCGAAAAAACCAAAAAAAAAAAAAAAAAGAATACAACTGTAGACCCAGCTATCACATCTTGGCTCCAGGCATCTCCCTCTTTCTTAACTATATATTCATTTTGAAAAATATGACATTTTCTTACATGTATTCCATGTACTGCACAAATGCATGCATGCGCGCATACATACACATACTCACACAAACACCTGAGGTCCATATGTGAGAGAAAACATGTTTGTCTGAGTCTGCCTTGATATATTTGACATGATGATCTTCAGTTCTACCCGTTTTCCTCAAAATGTTATTTCCTTCTCACTATATAGCCTTGAGAGGCCTGGAACTTGCTATGTAGACTAGGCTGGCCTTCAACTTACAGAGATCTGCCTGCTTCTGCTTCCTAAGTACTGGAACCAGAGACGCGTACTACACTGCCTGGATGTTTGATTTCCTGATGTCAACCACTCTAGGGGTGAGATTCGGCCAGTCGAAGCTTTGATTTGCATATTTCTAATGGCTGAGGTTACTGCAGTTTTTCTGAGGAATGTCTGTCCAGTTCAGTATCTCCTTACTCTGTCATCTGTTCCAGTTTCCCTCTCTTTTCTCTTTTGTGAGAAAACACTATGACCGAAAGCAACTTAGAAGAAGAAAGGGTGTATTTGGCTGACACTTCCAGATCAGTCTGTCACTGAGGGGAGTCTGGAAAGGAACTCAAGAAGGCAAGCAGAAAACACAGAGGCGGCTTACTCTGGTTAGTGCTCAGTCAGCTTTCTGACAAAGCCCAGGACTATCTGCCCAGGGAGTCAATCGTGTTGCTCCCAGTAGGCTGGAGCTGGTGTCCTGTCACATCAATCCTCAAAACGCCATCTCCCACAGACATGTCCACAGGTCGCTCTGATGTGGGCAATCCCTTGAGATTCCCTTTAGAGGACTATAGGCTATGTCAGCTTGACAGTTAAAGCCAAGTAGGACATCATCTAAAGGTGTGCTGCTGAACTGCTCGGAATGATGTGGGGCTCTCAGTATGACTTGGGAGATAGTAACAAATCACACCCTGCTGACTTCACACACCAGTTTGAAAGTGATTCAGATTAAAAACAGCTTCTCGGCACTGTTCTGGCATGAGAGCCTAGAGCAGGTCCTTACTATGCCTGACAGAACCTGACATTTTTGGACTCGGCCTGATCTCTAGAAGGAAACAAAATAGAACCATATCCTGGCGAGGGAGGGTCCAGAGAGGCAGGAGTCTTCTGTCATGGCTTGGGAAGGCAGGCCATTCAGTGTTTCTCACAAAGCTCAACATGCTTTGACAGGGAGAGCCGACATGTTACTCACTGACCAGCTGAGCTGAGAACAGGGCCTCACGTGAGAAGAGAAGCCACATGTGTTTCCAGCAGGCGTATCCACTTGACAAAAACCAGAAACCAGGCTGGGCCGTGGTGGCGCACGCCTGTGATCCCAGGCACTTGGGAGACAGAGGAAGGAGAGTCTCTGAGTTGAAGACCAGCCTGATCTTCAGAGTGAGTTCCAGGACAGCCAGGGCTGTTATGCCTGTGTCAAAAAGATTGCCAAAAAAAAAAAAAAAAAAAAAGAATAAAGAGACTCTGCCTTTATGAATAAGGTTAAACCATATGTAACGAGATCAGATGCCCTCTTCTGGTGTGTCTGAAGACAGCTACAGCGTACTTACATATAATAAATAAATAATTTTTTTTTTTTTTTTGGTTTTTTGGATTTGGTTTTTTTCGAGACAGGGTTTCTCTGCGTAGCCCTGGCTGTCCTGGAACTCACTCTGTAGACCAGGCTGGCCTTGAACTCAGAAATCCTCCTGCTTCTGCCTCCCAGAGTGCTGGGATTAAAGGTGTGTGCGCCTCCACCACCGGCATATAAATAAATCTTAGAAGACCCAGAGCATGTAAACCTTCCAAGCAGTATTCAAGTGCAGCCAAGTTTGAGTCCCAGCGAGCAATGAAAGCTTGCAGTCATTACAGAACAGTATGTGTGGCCGGTGATAAGGGACAAGGGTGAGGCGGCCAGGAGCTCTTGCACACCAATTCTCCTTGAGTACCCAGAGAGCTCTTGTCCCATGGTTCAGGAAAAGGGGTCTTGTCACTGTAGCTCCATGCCAGGCTATAGAAGACAGTGGAAAGCCTATTGAAAGCCTAGCAGCAGAGAATGGCTTTGGTCAGACAGTGACTCTTGGGAAGCCACTAGTTTTCACTGATTGAGATTTTAAAATCCTACAGTTAAGGCAGATGGACAGATGGCTTATTGGTTAACAGCACTTCCTGCTGTTCTTCTAAAAGATCCAAGTTCAGTTCCCAACACCCATGTCAGGTGGTTCACCATTATCTGTAACTCCAGCTCTAAGGGATCCGACACCCTCTTCTGGCCTCCATGGGCACCTGCACTTATGTGCCCACATGCAGACAAATGCATGAGTTTTATAATTTAAAATTATACAAATAAGTCTTTAAAAAGATGATTTGCAATGATAGAGTTAGATTTATTCCAGAGATGTGGGGATGGCTCTATACATGCAAATCAATAAGTGTAATAACTTACATAAATGGACAAAAGGACAGAATTACATGATTATCTCAAAGGGTAAAAAAGACTTTCAACAAAATTCAACTTTTTTTTTTCTGAGACAGGGTCCCATTGTGTATCCCTGAATGACCTGAAAGTTGTTATGTAGACCAGAGATGCATTTCCCCTGCCTCCTGAGTTCTGGAATTAAGGGCGTGTGCTACCACACCTGGCTTTTCTCATATTAAAAGTACTGAAGAAACGGGGACTAGAAAGACACATCTGAATACAGTCAAAGCTATCTGTGGCCACAGAGACAACACTGTACTAAATAGGAAATTTTCAACTGTTTCCACTGAGATCAGGAGCCAGGGGGGTTACCCACTTCCCCCACCTCATGCAGTACAGTGCTGGAGTCTTCACTAGAGCAGTAAGAGGAGAGAGACAGACAGGAGAAACATAAACAAGAAGGGAAGAAGTAAGTATCCTTATTTGCACATGTGATTTTAAGAGAGACTATCCCCAGAGTGCTGGCACATGTCTTTAATCTCAGCTCTTGGGAGGCAGACATAGAAGTCTCTGTGAGTTTGGAGTGAACCTGGTATACATATTGAGTTCCAGGCCAGTCAAGGCTACACAGTGCGACCTTTATCAGAAAGAGAGACAGAGAGAGAGAGAGAGAGAGAAAGAGAGAGAGAGAGAGAGAGAGAGAGAGAGAGAGAGAGAGAGAGAGAGAGAGAAAGAAAGAGAGAGAGAGAGAAAGAAAGAGAAAGAAAGAGAAATGGTGGTGGTGGTATAATATCCCTGAAGACTTTAGCAGAAACTTTTAGAACTCTGAGCATCAATACTCTGAGTAAAGAAGCAGGCTGCAAAATGAACACATAGAAATCATTGGCCAATCTAGAAACCACAGGAAAACAAGCTAAAAAAGAAACACCACCCTTCCCAATAAAGGCCACAGCCTGCTTCCAACCTTGGACTAACCTAACCAGAGGAGTGAGCGACCTCCTCAGGGAAGACCTTAGCACACTTGACAAAGAAACTGAGAAAGAGCTGGAAGACTAAATGGCTGTCCTGCCTAAAACAAATCACTGGTCCAAAGCAATCACATCAGAATTCAAACACCATTCTTCACAAAAACAGAAAAACAAACAATAACATGTTTATTGAGGAACAGAAGATCCCAGATAGCCTTGGCAATCCTGAGCAACAGTGCTGCAGGGATCACCGCAGCTGGTTTTGAGGTACAGTGTGGAGCCACAGTAACAGAAACCCATGGCACTAGCATGAAAACTGATATGGACATCAATGGAACAGACTGGAAGTCCAAATAGAAACTCATGCAGGTAAAGCCCCAGGATTTTTTGAAAAAATAAAATGCTAAAAGTACTCATTTGTGCTGGGGAAAACTGGATATTTACACATAGAAGACTGAATCTAGATTGCCTGTCTCTCACCCTGCGCAGGAAACAACTCCAGACGGATTGAAGACCTTAACATAAGACCCCCAAGCTCCAAAACTGCTAAGGAAAAAAAGGCAGGGGAACACTTCAGATCGCACTTCAGAAAAGGCTTTCTGAGCTCAGCTGCTCAGGAAGTCAGGCCACAGTTGACGAATGAAATGTGTCATGAACTTAAAAAGCATTTGTCCAGCAAAGGAAATCTGTCAATCAAGAGAAGAGGAAGCCCACAAAATGGGCAAAAACCTGTGCCAGCTACAAATCTCACAGTCACAGAACACATTAAAACAAAACAAAAAACAGCAAGCGGATAATGCAGTTACAGACAGGGGCCATGCAGCTGCACAAAGAACTCACAAAGGAAGAAATACAAATGGCTAATAAATATCTTAAAGTGTGGTCAACATCTTTAGCCATCAGCAGAACTCAGAAGTACATTGAAATTCCATTCAGTCAGAATGTCTATCATCAAGACAACAAGTGATGCTGGGCTGTGGTAGCTCATGACTTTATCCCAGCATTCAGGAGGCAGAGGCAGGCGGATCTGTGAGTTTGAGGCCAGCCTAGGACGGGCACTGACTATTGGTGGAACATTTATTGGTGCAGCACTCTGGAAATCAGCACGTAGGTTTCACTAAAAACTAAAAGGAGAACAACCATATGACCCAACTGCGCCATTCCTGGACACACAGCCGAAGGAGTCTTATCCTGCCTCAGAGACACACACTCATCTGTGCTCAGTGCTGCTCTGCTCACAAGAGGCAGGACCGATAAAGTGTCCATCACCTAGAGAACGGGCAATGAAAATGGTCAACACAGGCACAGCTCTAATGAATCTACTATCTGCAGGAAAATCGATAGCATCAGAACGTACTCGTAAACTCAGCTCAGATAGACAACACCACATGTTCTTTCTTGTGTGTGGATCTTAGCTTTGAACATTGAGTTTTCTGTGTTTATCTAAAGTGACTGTCTAGAGGCCAGGAGACTAGAAAGGGATCGTGAAGGGGGTGGCGAGTAGAAGGCATAAAAACAGAAGTTGGAACACTGGTGTGGAAAGGCCTAAGCAGGGTGGGGAGGCAGAGGAGACAGAGGAGGACTAACCAAAGATAATGGAAAAGCCACATGGAGGCTGTTCCTTCACAAGCTGGTTTAAAAAATGAGGATGATGATGGTGACGATGATGGCACCGATGATGACGCCGATGCCTCCACAGTTCTCCTCAGGCTGGAATATGTGTCAGCTGAGAAAGTGCTTGCCTAACTTCACAAAGCCCTGGGTTGGAACTCCAGCAGGATACATACTGGGTGTGGTCAACACTGAGGAGGTGAAAGCAGAAAGATCGACACTAAATCAGTACCAAGTCATTCCTGGCTACATAAGGCATTCAGGGCCAGCCAGGTGCACACGAGATCCTGTCTCAAATAAAGAAAGAGGACGAACATAGAAGCACCCAACAGTGCGAGCCATAGAAATAATTTGGGTAAAAAGTCTTAAGTTCGAGGGAAACCCTGTATCACAGCCTGGTCACTCTGTCCCTCTAAGACGTTGGTCCCTTAGAATCTGGAGTTTCTCTGCCCCAGAAACACACCAGAGTCCCTGGGAACTTTACACAGGCCTGCTGTGAGGGAGGTGCTAAGCGAGTTCCAGGCCTTCACACTGAGCTGTGGCAGCCGGGATGCACCAGGACCTGAAATACCTGCAGGAAAGGAATTGGGATGTAGAACAAGGCCAGCTGTGGAAAGCTTCACAAGGCAGGGAAGTGAGGGAGATGAAAGCCAGGCCGGAGCAAAGCTTGGGTGACTGACTGTTCCCACAACCCAGCTGGGCCCACAACCCTGACCACGGCACGTCCAGAGCTCTGTTGGCAGCCCCACTTCCACAGTTAGTAAGCCCTAACAACCTGAGGAGCAGTCGGAGGAAGTCTGAAGCAGGTGGTACGGGTTCTGCTCAGTCAGCAGATAAATGCCCGAGTCCGGGGATGTGCCAGGAACCCCAGAGGAGGTTAAAACAACACAAACACAAGATCCTGGTGGCTGTGGAGAGGGCTTAGGGTAAAGGTTCTTAATGCAGTGCCTGATGATGCAGGTTTAATCCTCTGAACCCCATGGAGAAAGGAGGGAACAGACTCCCACCCACAGGCTGGCACTTCGCCCCTTGACCTCCACATGTGTGCTGCGGCATGTGCACTTCCACACACAAGACACAGCCACAATGTAAGTACATGTTTTTAGTTGTTGTTGAGATGGGTGTTCTTACAATGTAGCCCAGGCTGGCCTGGCTAGACCTCCTTGTTTAGACCAGGATGGTTTCAAAGCCACAGAAATCTACCTGCCTTTGCTTCTTAAAGTGCTGGGCCTAGGCCGGGCGGTAGTGGTGCACACCTGTAATCCCAGCACTCTGGGAGGCAGAGGCAGGCGGATTTCTGAGTTCGAGGCCAGCCTGGTCTACAGAGTAAGTTCCAGGACAGCCAGGGCTATACAGAGAAACTCTGTCTTGAAAAAAATCAAATCCAAAAATAAAAAAAAAAAAAGTGCTGGGCCTGAAGGTATCTGCTACCACAGCTTGCAGAAATAAATGTGAGTTTGGTCACCAGCAACCCATGGGGCAGATATGGTGGAACACTCTTGTAAATCCAGAACTTGGGAGGCAGAGATAGGACCAGAAATTAAGTTATCCTTGTTAACATACAGAATTTGAGGCCAAACTAGACTATGTGAAATCTTGTCTCAAAAAAGAGAGCAGACAGTGTAGAAGTGGGTCTGCAGAGAGCTAGGGAGATAACTATGATCAAAATATAAAATACTCAAGGAAATAAGAAAAAGAAGCCAGGCAGTGTGGTGCACACCTTTAATTCACAGAGGAAGGCAGATCTCTGTGAGTTCAAGGCCAGCCTGGTCTATAGACTGAGTTCCAGGATATCCAGAACTATATAGAGAAACTCTTATCTCAAGCAGTAGTAGTAATAGTAACAGTAACAGTAATAGTATCTTAGTTATTAGGGTTTTACTGCTGTGAACAGACGCCACCACCAAGGCAACTCTTAGAAGGACAACATTTAGTTGGGGCTGGTTCACAGATTCAGAGGTTCAGTCCATTATCATCAGGGTGGGAGCATGGCAGCATCCAGGCAGGCATGGTGCAGGAGGAGCTGAGAGTTCTACATCTTCTTCCAAAGGCCGCTAGGGGAAGACTGGCTTTTAAGCAGCTAGGACTGGGGTATTAAAGCCCATGCCCACAGTGACATACCCACTCCCACGGGGCCACACCTTCTGATAGTGCCACTCCCTAGGCTGAGCATATACAAACAGTCACAAACAGTAATGGTAATACTAATGTTGTTATTATATCAAATTTTTGGTTTACAAAATCCAGTCCTCTTGCTTTAACTTAGTCTCTGCTGCTCTGGTCAAACATTGACCAAACCCAACTTTGGGAAGAAAAGGTTTATGGCCTCCATGTCCTTATCATGGTCCCTCACTGAGGAGAGTCAAGGCAGGGCCTGCAGGCGGGAGCTGAAGTAGAGACCTTGGAGAATGTTGCTTACTTAAAGGCTTGCTCAGCCACCTTTCTGGTACAACCTAGCAACTCCTGCTTAGGACTAGTATCACCCATGTGAGCTGTGTCCACACACATTAGTCAATCCCCACAGACTTTCCTTTAGGCCAAGTGATATGGGCAATTCTTCAGCTGACTTTCTATCTTCCTAGATTGTGGTAAGTTGACAGAAAAAAAAAAAAGAAACTAACCAACAAAATTGACCCCTAATTAGCTAGACACAAATATATTAAACTATAATCTTTCCTATCTTGTCTTAAGACTGCAATATAGCCGGGCGGTGGTGGCGCATGCCTGTAATCCCAGCACTCTGGGAGGCAGAGGCAGGCAGATTTCTGAGTTCGAGGCCAGCCTGGTCTATAGAGTGATTTCCAGGACAGCCAGGGCTATACAGAGAAACCCTGTCTCGAAAAAACCAAATCCCAAAAACAACAACAACAAAAAAAGATTGCAATATAAAATATAATTCAACTTTTAAAAGTATCATTTCCCTTAAAAATGCCAATTCTTAAGGGGCTATAGAGATGGTGAAGAGGTTAAAAGTACTTGCTACTCTTGCCAAGAACCCAGGTCCAATTCCCAGCACCCACATGGTGCCTCATAACCATCAGTAATTCCTGTTCCAGGGAATCCAAGACTCTCTTTGACCTCTGTGGGTACCAGGCAAGAATGCAGTAAACATACATGCATACCTACATACATACATGTAGGAAAAACTCATACATATAAAAAAATAAATCTAAAAAGTTTAATTAAAAATTAAAAGTCCAAAGTCTCATTAAAATATTCATATTCAATCTTTCAATCTCTCTCTCTCTCTCTCTCTCTCTCTCTCTCTCACACACACACACACACACACACACACACACACACACACACACACACACACACAGGGTTTTTCTGTGTAGTGTCCTGGAACTAGCTTTGTAGACCAGGCTGGCGCTGGACTCACAGAGATCTGCCTGCCTCAACCTCCAGGTCCTGAAATTAAAGATGTACACCACGGCCTGGCCTCATAGACAATCTCTTAACCATTGGCTCCTGTAAAATTCAAATTAAATCACATGCTTTCTTATTCCAAGTAGGAAGAGCCAGGGCCCAGTTATAATCAGATCAAAACAAATCCAAACTCCAATAGTGCAAACCACTCTTCTGACATCTGGGGCTCACTCATGATCATCTGGGCTCCAGAGCTCCTTGGCAGCCGTCTCTCCTGCTCTGTCACCCATGGCACACACTGCTCGTCTCAGTCCCAGCCTGGCTACACTCCAGTCGGGGCTGTCCTTGATGGTCATCCCATGGTTCTGACATCTCCAAGATGCTCAGGTCTCTACTAAAACTGAGGCTGCACATTCACTAACGGCCTCTCCTGGCCTCTTTAGGGACTCAAACTCTTGCCACACGGTACCAAACTCAAGTTTCTTTCCATGACTCCCTTAATTCTGGGCCATCACCTCAACTGAGGCTGTACCTTTACTAATGGCCTCCTGCCCTCTCTGGGGCCTGCCATATCATGCCAAAGTCTCAGCTCACTATCACCCCTTCATGCCTTAAAAACCAATAGAATGTGGGAGTTTCCTACATATGTCCATGTTCAGTGTCCATGTTGAGATGCATCTCAATGATGCTTATTAAAATCACAGCCAAGCAGCATCAATCGTCTCAGTAAAGCCACAAGCCTCTGCTGTCTGTAGTGTTCTTACACTCTCCTGTCCTAGTTAGGTATCTAGTTCTATGATAAAATGCCAACTAAAAGCCAACTGGGGAAGAAAGGGATACTTCGCCTTGTAGATCACACACCATCATTGAAGGAAATCATGGCAAGAACTTGAGACAGGAACCTGGAGGCAGGAGCTGAAGCAAAGGCCATTGAAGGGCGCAGCTCACTGGCTGTTCCCAGCAGCTCCGCCTGCCTTCTCATGCACCCAGGACTGCCTGTCCAGAGGCAGCACTACCCACAATGGGGTTAGGCCCTTCCGCATCAATTACTAATCAAGACTAATCCTTGCAGCCTTGCCTGCAGGCCTTTCTTAGAAAGACGTTTTTCCTAATTGAGGTCCCTTCCACAGAGATGACAGCTGACCTCTTTTCAACACATTACTATTCAACTACATTTCCTTTCTTGTTGGCCCAAAATGTTGTGTTAATATTAACATCACAACATAAACTATTCCAACTTTTAAAAGTCCCACAATCTTAAGAACTCAAACATTTTCAAGGTTCAGTCTCTAAAATAATCCAAAGTCTCTCAACTATGGGTTCCTTTACAATCAAAAGCATGCTAAATACTTTCTTATTCCAAGAGGGATGAACTGGCAGTCACTATCACATCAAAGCAAACCACAACAGTGTCTGTCAAATGTTGGCAGTCACCATCTTCTGGGGCTTGAGCAGTTCCACGTCTCTGCCTCCACCACCTACAGCACACACAGTCATCGTAGGGGCCCAGGCAGGCTCCACTCGGCAGCGCTGCTGCCCCTTTGGTGGTCATCCCATGGTATCTCCATCGATGGTGTCCCCTGGCCTCACCTCTTTACAGCCTCCTTGATCCTGGGGCTTCCACTGCAGCTGAGGCCGCGCCTTCACTGCTTCACTGCTGGCTTCTCGCAGCAACCAACACTTGGAATCTTCCTTCATGACCCTTTCAAATCCGAGGATGCCAAGACCACCACTGCCTGGGAGATTCATCATGGGCTTGCCTACATACCAATCTTATGGTTCCTTTCTTCCAGATGACACTAACTTGTGTATAAACTGACAAAAACCATAGCCAAAACAATTTTCAAGGGCCCACAGATAGCCCACTACGCTCTAAGCACTCCGAGGCTTTTTCACCCCAACATTCTCAGCTCTTTCCACAATCCGTCCCAAATGATCAGAGCCAGCTCTGTCATAGCAACACTCCCCAACTAATTTCTGTCCTGTTTTTTCTGTTGCTGTGATCAAGCACTGACCCCAAGCAACCTGTGTAGAAAAAAAAAAAAAAAAAAAGCTTCCTTTGGCTTATACGCCCCCATCCCAGTCTTCACTGAGAAGTCAAGGTAGGCCATGGAGGATGTTCCTTAGCACTCACTCAGTCTCCTCCTCACACAGCCAGGCATGGTGCCACCCAGAGTGAGCTGGGCACTGCCATATCAATCAGAAATCCCGATAAAAGCCCTCTGGCTTACCAGCCAATCTGATGGAGGCAATTCCTCAACTGATGTCTCGACTTCCTTCATAACTACCTTGGGTCAAGTTGACCAAAAAAGTAACCAGTGCACCCCCCAAAACTATTAGTGATGATAAATCATAAAACAATTTATTTAAAGAAAAAAATAAACACTGGCAACCCTCCCACCCAGAGGCCCCATGCTGTCATTAAAGTCTGCATTTATTTATTTGTAGGACCTGGTTCTCTTCTTCCACATGTGGGTCCCCAGGACTAAAGGGAGGCACAGACTGGGAGGCATCAGCCAGTGCTCCTGCTGTCATGACTGAAGTGCTCCAAACCTAACAAGTTAATATACTGGAAAAAGACACCAAATAGACAAGTATCCCTTTCCAGTCACTCTGGGACAACATATCCCAACATATCCCAACACACACACCCCACATACACACTAGCAACAGTTCTTTGTGAATATTTTCTGTAGCATAATTCATGTGTCATTTACATGTTTTATGTGTACATATTTATGAGTTCCTTTTACCACATGAACATATACCTTAAGTTACCTCCAAGTAAAGGTCTTGCTCTTCTAAGAGCATTACATTTTATCCCCTGGGGTTCTAGAAAGGCCTGTCACACAGGTCACACGACCAAGGCTTTTCTAGGCCACATGTTAACAGTCACAGGTATTAACATTTTAATTTAAATTACTTTATTTACATTCCAGTCTCTGCCCCCCAGGCATATAGAGTTTAATTCGCCCTTCTTCAAAAATGGACTTTGGTGGCTTGTCACTGTGATCTTAGCCTCTCTAGGAGGCTGAGGTTGGAGACACTCTTGAGCTTGAGGCTCAGGAGTTAAGTGGACCAGCCTGGGCTATGAGGCAAGTCCCAATTTGTTTGTTTGTTTGTTTGTTCATTTGTTTGAGACAGGATCTCTCAGTGTACCCTGGCTGTCTTATAACTCACTATAGAGACCACGCTGGCCTCAAACTCAGAAATCTGACTGCCTCTGCTTCCCGAGTGCTGGGAATTCAACCTTAAGATAAATGTGTTTTTAAAAGCACTACTCTAGAGCAGCAGTTCTCAGCCTGTGGGTCTTGACTTCTCTAGGAATCAAATGACCCTTTCACAGGGGTCATCTAAGACCACTGGAAAACACAGATGTTTACCTTATGATTCATAGCAATAGCACAATTAAAGTTATGAAGTAGCAATGAAAATAATTTTAAGATTGGGGGTCAAGTCACCATACCATGAACTGTTGTAAAGGGTTGCGGTGTTAGGAAGGTTCAGAACCACTGCTCTGGAGGTAAATGCTTGTAATCCCAGTACAAATGAAATTGAGGCAAGAATTCAAAGAAATAGAAGAATATGTACATACCAAATAATTATTTTAAAATAAGTTGCTTTATAATTTATTGTAACTAAGGCTTATGGGAGTACGCTGGTAAGTTTTTGTGGCCAAGTTGACATGAACTTTTGAGATACAGAGTTTCTGGTAGCCCAGGCTGGGTTCAGACTTAACTATGTAGCCAAGGATGACCTCGAACTTCCAGGCCACCTACCAAGCACTGAGATTACACGCTTTTGTGCTTTGCTGGGGATCTAACCCAGGACTTTGTGTAAGCTCCACAAGCACTCTACCAACAACATCTCAACCTTTCTTTTGTTGTAAGAAGGAACTTTGTGAACACTGTCTGGGAGGTATGGAGAACTGCCAGAAGGAAAGAGGGAGGGGAGGGAGGGAGGGCAGGAGGGAGGGAGGACAGGAGGGAGGGCAGGAGGGAGGGAGGGAGGAAGAGAAAACTGAGAATACACAAGAAGCCATAACAGACAGATTTCAACCAAGGCAGGAATGAAGGAGTGTCCAGAGACCCTGCTCAAAACTAACTAACTAACTAAATAAATAAATAAATAAATAAATAAATAAATAAATTATGTTCATTCTTAGAGTTGAATTGCTCGCCCACTTTCAAAGTATCTAAAGAATGTCCTGGCCAGAGTCATGCTATCTCAGTGCAGCCCCCTCCTCCTCCACAAATAGGATAGATTCTGGGATAGCAAGGACCGTAGGTGAAAACGAACTCCATTGTTCTAGAAGTGGTGGGAAAGGACTTAGGTGCCCTTTGTTCCTTCTCTAGAGAGTTAGAGGCCCCAGCTGGGAGAGAAACAGTGCCTTCTTCTACCGCATGCAGTCCAGTAGGACAGGAGCAGAGGTAATGGCCAGCCCCCCAGTTCTGCAAGCATTAGGACCACTCAGCTGAGACACATTGTTAAACAAACACAAAGTCATTACTTCCCCCACAAGAATGATTATAGTTAATAAACAGGTTTGGTGAGGCTGCAGGACATAAGGTCAGTGTGAAGAAAAGCCTCTCATAGCTGCCGCATTAGGAGTGGCAGTGTGAGAGGTTTGCTTTATTTTTAGTTGTATATTTATGTGTAAGTCTGTGCAACCCTCAGAGAGGCGGGGGATCTCTGAGTTCGAGGCCAGCCTGGTCTACAGAGTGAGTTCCAGGACAGCCAGGGCTACACAGAGAAACTCTGTCTCGGAAAAAAACAAAAAAGTCTGCAATCTTGAGGAGGAGCCCAAGGATTCCAAAGGGTCTCTGGTCTGCCAGAACTGGTTACAAGCAGACTGATGTGGGAGTACTGGGTACTGGGAACTGAACCTGAATCCTCTGCAAGAGTGGTAAGAACTTGTAGATCTTGAGGCTATCTCTCCAGCTCCAGTATTTAGGAATAAATTTAAAACCGGGTGGTAGTGGCACATGCCTTTGATCCCAGCACTTGGGAGGCAGAGGCAGGCGAATTTCTGAGTTCGAGGCCAGCCTGGTCTACAGGGTGAATTCCAGGACAGCCAGGGCTACACAGAGAAACCCTGTCTAAAATAAAAATAAGAATCCCATAGTGTCTCAGATGAAAATGTGGGAACTCTCAATTGCTGCAACCATTTCAGGAAGTACAGTGGGATGAACACACCTAATTTTTGAAATCTATAATTAGTCAAGAATTTGGGATGCTGGTGTTGTGGTGGTTTAAATATGCTTGGCTCAGGGAGTGGCACTATTAGGAGATGTGGCCTTGTCAGAGGCAGTGTGTCACTGTGGGGGTGGGCAATGAGACCCTTCTCCTAACCACACAGGAGCCAATCTTTCCCTACCCCCTCAGGTGAAGTGGAGAACTCTCAGCTCTTCCTGCACCATGTCTTTCTGAAGGTTGCCATGCTCCTGCCTTGAGGATAACGGACTGAACCTCTGAACCTGTAAGCCAGCCCCAATTAAATGTTGCCCTTATAAGAGCTTCCTTGGTCATGGTGTCTATTCATAGCAGTAAGACCCTAAGACATTAACCAATGAGGAAACTTAGGAATCTAGAGAGAGAGTCCCTACATCCACAGTCAGCTGGCTTCCAACAAGGCTGCCAAGACAGTTCAGTGAAAAGGAGGGAGCTGGGACAGAAGGTCCCGGAATGACCAGGTGGCTCCAGTCCAAGCATCAAGCTGAGCCTCAGTTTCACACCAAGCATACAGGAAGGGGAATTCAGAGTGAATCAAAAGGCCTACGTTTATTTTATGTGTTTGTTTTTAGAGACAGGGTTTCTCTGTGTAGCCCTGGACTGGCCTGAAACTCAGATATCTGCCTGTCTCTGCCTCTCAAGTGCTTGGATTAAAGAAGTGCATCACCACTGTTGGGATTTATTGGTATCTTAAAAGGCAGCCTCACCATCTTTGGCTGATGTGGAACTCACTCTGTAGTCTACATTGGCCTTGTAGAGATCTGCCTGCCTCTGCTTCCCAAGTGCTAGAATTAAATGCATGACCCCACTACAGGCTGGCCAAAAGGCCCAAATTTATGATTTAAAAGGAGAAATCTCCTAGAGGAAACCACAGTTGTCAGAGCCAGGCAAAAGCATCTTTATATTTGATGTCTAAAGTATGGGTACAGGGGAAACAGATTGGTGAACTGAACTTTGCCAAAATGAAAGCTGGGATTAAGGGTCTGGGCTAGAGGTTGCTCAATAGACAAGACTGCTTGCTCTGCATGTACGAGGATCTGAGCTCAAAACCCCAGCACCCGTGTCAAAAGCTGGGCACAAGTATGCGTGCCTGCCTAGAACTCTAACATTGTCCATGAACTTGTGGGACAGCCAATCAGACGACAGAACTGACTCAGAGGAAGGCAGAATAAAACAGGCATGAACTTTGAAGATATTTTGCAAGAAGCCAGAGATAAACATCACAGACTATGTGATAGTGTATACAATAGCCATTGTGGCACCGAACGAGCACACTGGTCCAGGCCTTTAATTCCTAGCATTCTGGAAGCAGAGGCAAGGCAGAGGTGAGTTTGAGGTCAAACCAATCTTCATAGTGGGTTCCAGGTCAGCCAGGGCTACATGGTGAGAACCTGTCTCAAAAGAAAAAGAATTCAAGGCCAGTCTCAGATACATGAAATGGCTTGGGATGCAGCATAAGATCCTGTCCATAAAAATAAAACAAAACAAAAACCAAACCAAACTAAGTATGTCTCAAATATGCAAAGCCTTAGAGACAGTAGGCCCAAGGATCCAGGAACTAGGGAGAAGGGCACACTGGGCGGGGCTGACTGCCAATGTCCACACAGTTCCTTTGGGAATGATAGAAGCATTCTGTAGGCAGACACCCACCAGAGGTGGCTGAGCCAGCAGAGCACATTCCAGTGAGTGAGCCTGCAGCCAGCCAGCCAGCTCCAGGCTCCTGCTGTGATTCTCTGCTCTGACCTCTCTCAATGACTGGCTGTGACCTGGAAGTTTAAGTCAAATAAACACTTTTTTCTCCAACTTGGTTTTGGTCAGTGCTTTATCGCAGCAACAGAAAGGAAATTTGAAAATGTCCCAGTTTGACAACAGCAGGTTCTGGGCTGCCGAGCTGAGAGCCATATCCTTCCTTCCGTGCTAAGGGAACTCCATTTATGCTGCGGTGCACTCAGGGCTGCACGTCTGCATGCCCAGACTAGAGCTTAGCGAAGAAGCCCAGGGAGGCATTGGTGGCAAAGGGGTCTCTGAGCCGCAGTCTGCAGAAACAGCTCAGGCTATTCCAGAAGAAACCAGACCATTTCCCGTCAGAAGGCCCTGTAGTGGAAGGCTCAATAAGCCAGAGGTAGGGGTGCATCTCTGGAGAGGGATGGAGGATATCTAGGAGTCTCAGCCTTCCAGACAGAAGCATCTGATGTTTCTTTGTTCAGTCTAAGCAGTGCCATCTTTGCCATGGGGATCTTAGAGGCACAGACACAGGCTATGCTGTAACAGGCTATGTTGTAACTGTGCTCATGTAGCCGCTCTCGGAATCCTGGAGATGGGCCCCAAGACCCTCCTCCTCCTTCTTTTTTTTGGTTTATTTGAGTCAGAATTTCTCTGTATAGCCCTGGCTGTCCTGGAACTCACTCTGTAGACCAGGCTGGCCTCCAACGCAGAAATACACCTGCCTCAGCCTCCCTGAGTGCTGGGATTACAGGCGTGCGCTACCACCGCCTGGCAAGACCCTCCTTCTACCAAGCCACACACAGCGCACATCTTCTTATCTTCAAGCCATGTGCCTTCAATAGTCTGCAGAGTATCTACCACAGGGGCAAGGCTGTGTGACTTGTTATGCTGTACTGCTCAGAGATTCATTCTTAAATAATAGTAATAATAATCCCTGAATATCTGAAGGAAGGCTGGAAAAGCAGGTTTCTTGGGTTTTGTCCTAGAGGGATGAATTTGTGGGAATGGAAACGTCACACACCGTCAAGATGTTCAAAGAACATTGACAGTCAGAAAATATGACAAGCAGCCTTTGCAGCTCAGGGACAGTTCCGTAAATGAGAGGAATGTCCTGGTAACCAGGCATGGTAGCACATTCCTTTAATCCTAATACTCTGGAGGCAGAGAAAGGCAGATCTCTATTAAGCTCAAGGCCAGCCTGGTCTACAGACAATCCTAGTAAAAAGAGAAACGTGTGCTGGCGGCAAGATGGCCCAGTGAGTAGAGGTGCGTGCCACCAAGTCAGACAACCTAAGTTAGATCTGCAGACTAGACTTCTGACTTCCACAAGTGAGCTATGGCATGTGTGCATAACACACATGCACACATACATATGCATGCACATGTACACACACAATCAAAAAGGCAGTGTGTATAACCTATAACATGCAAACAACCACTGTGCATTACCTGTTTGTGCCACTAACAGCCACGGTACAGCTTAATGAAAACATGCCTTGACCTGGACCAAGCTTTACTCAGGGCAGGGACTCCATCTGGGGCTTACTTGGTCCCTAGGCAAGTGAGAGTGAGGGCAATCCTGCTCGGTGCAGTTTCCAGAGGTGCTCTAACAGTTCCAGAGTTCTGGCTCCTGAGGGCCAGCCACACCCAGCTGGAAGCCCAGCCCTCACTCTGCTTCCCCTTTCTCTGATAGCAGCTGCTCACTCCAAGCCCTCCCTCTAAGCCCTCAGAAGGTCATCAGCTTTCTGGGGACAAGGGCTGGCCTGGGTTCCCCTGTCCCCTGCCATCCTGCTGGGCCCTAATGAGGTGGCCTCCAGCTATCCCTGAGATAAAGACCAACAGTGTTCCTGAACATTTCTCCCTCCAAGCTCCTCAAAAGCTCCTTCTCGACACATCCAACTCTGACTCCCTAGCCTTTAACTCCCCTCACAGGAAGTGCTGAAACTCAGTCCCACTGCTGACAAAGGAAGTGGGTGGGATCAATGCTACTGAATAAAATCTTCCAGCGGACAGTCATCAGAGGACAGCCCTGGGTGAGCACACGCCCCAGGGAACTGGGACTTAGGTGTGGAAGGGTCAGGTGATTTCATGGCCACAGGTGGTACAGGTGAGGCAGTCAAGTTTTGCCTTGAGCTCCGCTGTGCTCACAGAGGCCTCAGGGCCTCCAGCTATATGTGAACCTGGTGTGCAGGTCTTTTTTCCTGTAGCCAGCCTCGATCTAACTTAACCTTAGACATGCAGCCTGTGTTGCGGTGCAGCTGAGCAGTCAAACACGCCTGACAGGTAAGAGGCCTGAGAGGAGCAGTGGACACTACACTCTTAGGTTGCTGCATAGCCACCAGCCAGCTTCTCAAGCCAAAACCTGTTCCACAACTCATACAGCCTCCTCTGGCCTGGTGGCTACAGTTCTATGAATTTCCCTTCATGTGGAATTGAGGTATCTGCTTTTGCTAGTGTTTTCTTCTAGGCTTCATCTGCATCTCAGCATGTGTGAGAATTGCATGCCTTTCCATGGCTTGGCCATGTTCCATCACATGTCTATTCTGTGCATCCTAAGTACTTCAGTGTGCACGTGCACACAGTATGTCACACATTCTGTATGCATCCATCCATCGGGCAGGGTAGGTTGCTTCCACTCTTTGTCTGCTATGAACAGTGCCATGGTGGATGCAGGTGTACAATGTTCTGCTTAAGTTCTTTTGTGGATCAGGCCTGACTTCCTCCTACTCAGTATTCTGACCTCAGGGAATTCTCTAGACTGGGCTCATGGGGACAGTACCACAGGTGGTATTCTTAAGGAACCAGAGCTGAGAATCAGGAACTTGGGAGCTACTCTGTCCCCCTCCTGATGGGTTTGTAGGAGAGGAGAGAGGAGGAGGCTCATACCACAGCACGGAGAACGGTGGACAAGGAAGGCTCCTGTTTCTAAAAGGGCAGGCATGCTGCAGAGGCGGCCCTGGGGCTGCAAAGGGCAGCACAGGCCACAGGGGCAGAGGTTACAAAAAGGGAGAAGACGCTTGGACTGGTGGCTTGTCAGAAGGCCTTAGTGAGGGGCCCATGGGGGTGGCTGGAATGCTCTCATTTGACAGATGGCCCCAGTTTGGCCATCTGAAGCAGAGGGACACAATGCAGACACTCAAAGCACAGAAAGCTCTGGCGTATCAGGGGCTATAACCTTGGCCCTCGGAGCTGTGTGTTTACGCGCTTTGGGGTAGAGGGTTATAGACTGGGCCATGGTGGAGTCCAGTCCTCTGAGAATCCCTCCCGTTGCCAACCCTAAGCAACTTCCAACCACTTACGTAATATTTTTTGGTGCCAAAGCGTCTAGGTTCAGGCACCAAATGATGACAGCTGGGAAGGTGCAGCCAGCAGCAGGACATGCAATGCTTCTCTGGATGCCGAGGCAAGTATACCAGATGCCACAGCCAAGGGACAGGCCCGGGGCTGCCACCGAGGGGTGGGGGAGCAGCTCTTGAGGCTCCATCCTGGTAGTGCCAGCCCAAATGCTACTCTGATGCACTACGGCTCTCCTTTCTGGGTCCTTGGTAGAACCCAGATGACAAAGTATCCCTTTTGAGTCAAAGCCTGCCTGGACTCCGTCACTGACAACAGGACCTAAGCCTGGCAGAGGTGCCAAGGAGCCAGTTGGCACAGCTTGTCACTGACACTGGAGCCAGAGCCAAAGATGTGTGGCCTGATGTCTGCAGCACAGGTGACACAGTGTCCCACAGCACAGGTAGGGAGGAGAGGGGACAAGATGAGAATGTGAGTACCCGCCCTGCATCTGGGTACTTACCAGGCTGACGGAACAGTCCATCTATACTGAGATCCCAGAGGAGACCAAAAGCTCTTGAAGATGTTTCTGGAGGCCATGTTAACAACTAGGGACAAAAAGAAAAGGAATTTAGTTTTTTTTTTTTTTTTTAAGATTTATTATTTACATGAGTACACTGTCTTCAGATCTGTCTTCAGTCGGATCTCATTACGGATTGGTTGTGAGCCACCATGTGGTTGCTGGGAGTTGAACTCAGGACCTTCAGAAGAGCAGTCAGTGCCCTTAACCTCTGAGCCATCTCTCCAGCCCCCCCCCCCTTTTTTAAACAGGGTTTCTCTGTGTAGTTTTGGCTATGCTGGAACTCACTCTGTAGACCAGGGTAGCCTTGAACTCATGGAATCTACCTGCTCCAAAAAACTTTTATTACAAGTAATGGTAGCAAAACTTAATACATTTATTTATTCGTTTATTTATTTTGGTTCTTTGAGGCTGGATCTCATGTAGCCAAGCCACTGAATAGTTAAGGGTGACCTTGAACTCCTGGTTTTTCCTCCCAAGTGCTGGGATTCTAGGTTTGCAGCACTAACAGCTTCATACTGTGTTAAATAGGACTCATTTTAATGCTTCCAAGTCAGTGGGGTGGATGATACTGTCATGATGGTTGCTTTACAGATGTCAAGACTCCCTGCACCCTGCCCAGGGCCATACAGCTGGAGGCCACGAGCTAAGTGGGACTCTGTACTTCACTCTGATCACCCAGGCTGTGCCTGGCTCCAGGTGTGGTCCTCTCTAGGCCAGCACTGGGGTCTAAGGGCTCATCCTCTATGCTCCTTGTTCCAGAACATATCCCCACCATACTCTCCACCCCCTACCACACACAATAGGAGGCCGCTGGGGAACCAGGGGCAGTGAGTCATTTGCTCAGCTTCTGGCTCGGTAAGTTGAGAGTGCCCAGGCCTGGTTGTTTGCCTGCTGTGTGCAGCATGCCTATAAGAGTCCCTGGAGCAAGGAAGAGGCAAGGCCAGGGCCACCAAGTCCAGTGACAACAGGACCAATGGGGTGTCAACGGAGCAGAGGTGGTAAGATCTAATGCTCATTCCTCATTTAGAATGGACCCCAAGTAGGCTGGACAACCTGTGGCTTGTCTAGTCTAGCTGCTTTGCCTGGACCAGGTTAGAAGTCCATTCAGAAGTTCCCAATCAGAAGTCCAGTGGGGCCTGGCCTTACATGGCCATGCTCCTGGGGAAGAGAACAAGTGTGCCTTGAGTGTCTACCCTCCCCCTCTTGAGGCCTAGCCATGTCGACTTCCCAGTAAGGATCCCTTGCAGTGGCTTTAGGGAAACCCCAGTGCTTTCTGTCCTCAGTAGTCCGACAGAGCAGCAGCTGTTCCTTGCCCAATCCCGAGCAGAGCTGGGGATCTGGGCGAGGAGACAGGTTTAAGGAGCAGACAGGCTGTAGGACTTTCTGGCTTAACCCACAGCAGACTGTTGACTGCACCATACAGAGCTGATGCAGAAGTCTCAGCACTCCTGCAGGGCAAGCAGGAGAGTGGCAGAGCCTGAGCTTGCGCCTGAGGCTAGGCCCAGACTCTGCTGCCCTGTGTGCCTCTCTGTACACTGTCCAATGGACACTGCACAGGAGCTGGGGGAGACCTCTCTGTACGTCCATGGCCTGGGTTTCAAACTCTAGGGGAGATTGAGCTACGAGAAGGGAGGACACTTCTGTCAGGGTCACACAAGGATCCTCTGTGGGCGATGTCTGAGAGGGGTTCTTTGTGCCTCCCAATGGCCAATTGTGCATTTTGTCATATTCTGTGGAAGGAGCAGAGAGAGAGCACACTACGGGTGTAGAATAATAGCTTGACTGTTCCTGGCTCCTAGTTGCCCTGCAGGCCCAATCTTCCCACCCCAGGAACTGGGGGAGGGACTGAGGGTACAGCAATGTGCAAGGGTTCCAGGGGTGCAGTGTCCTTCTGCTCCAGGACAGGAGCATCGCAAGGGTCCTGAGAGGGTGCAGAGTGAGCTCCATCTGGACGGCCAGGCTTGAGAAGTCTAAACAATCTGCGTGGCATGCTAGCCCTGACTGACAGCTGGGCGGGCTCCAGGCCCCAACTGGCAGCTCTGGTACCAGCTGGAACTTGTGACCAGTATTCCCAGACAGGGACAGGTCTAGGCAGGGGCCAAGGCAAGGCAGAGGCAGAGGCAGGACATTTGGATGGCAGCATTAGGTCCTGGGCTATCTGCTAGCCTCTTACCTGCCAGACGTTTATATTCTCAGGCAGAAGGTGTGTTGCCTCAAGGCAAAATGTTCCTCCAGGGAGGAACTTGGGGCAGAGGGAGCAGCTGTTCTTTAAGTTTCCAGACCACCTACAGCTTCATAGAGAGCAGCAAACCCTTAAACCCCAGAGAGTCTATAACAGTAAACTCATGAGCCCCAACCTCCAATGCTGTAGAGGGCCTGGCAGCCCCTCCAGCTGTGTTCCTGGGATGATCCAGTCACAACTGTGACTGCAAGAAAGGGGATGGTGCTCAGGACAGAGACAGACTCTCTGGTTGAATAGAATGCATCCAGTTACTCAGTTCTAAGCCTATTAGGAACCCCAGGAAAGCCACACCCCAGTAGCATAGGAATACCCTAGAGATACACAGTCTGGGGGTGCTGAACAGACACTTCCAGGCAGTCTCCATTTCTGGGCTAACCAGGCTCCTGAAGCTCCCTGACTTTGGCACATCTGGCATTATGGTGATCAATCCCTGCCAGCCCTCCTCCATCCTCTAGATCAGAAGCATCCAAGGCACGATGAGATGAGGACCCAGGCAAGCCGACCCTGGTCTGCCTGGGCTACGGGGCTGCCTCATTCCCGCCACCTAGCGGCAGGCCTGCGTTTCTCACCTGGAATAGCCACCGCAGCAGAGGCCGAGGGCAATCAGCAGCGTGCAGGTAGAGGTTGCTCAGGAGGCCATTGTGCAGGAAGGAGAGCTGCTCTGGCAGTGAGGACCTGTGGGGCCAGGGCAATTAGGTTAGGGTAGCCTCCCTCAGCAGAGGCGCTCTGGCCAGCCGGGCTCAATGGCCTTGCTGGAGTCACCTCTGCTTCAAGAGAAAGCCATGAGGCACACAGGTACACTTTGAGGACAAAGGTACTTTTAGAATTCTTGGCCTGAAGTATCATGGGAAAGAGAAAATTAGTCGTGACATCATCAGAATAGTTGGTTGTCTCCAAAGCTGCTCAGAGCACTTCATGGTGCTTTGAACCCACACCTGACTAGTATTTTTGCCCTTGTTACATGACAAAGAAAAACCAAGATAAGGACCCAGGCCAGGTAAGAGAAACTAGGGCAAGGCATCTGTGCCCGAGGCACCTTCTGGGGCTCCGGCTGCAAAGGGTGGACAGGATTACCCATGGGCACCTGTGTCTCTGGGTCCAGTTACACAGCGTTTCTGCCTCATCTCGTGTTTTTCTGACACAGAGGGGACACCTGAGAGGATGGGAAAATAACAGAATGAGGCCCAGAACTGGGGCTTCTCAGAAGAAAACACCCAGGAAGGGTTCCATGAAGATTCTACCACTGTGCCGGCTGCACCCATCCCAGGAGTGCATGTGCATGCTCAGGCCAGCAACGGGGCTTTAAACAGAGCCTATGTGTGCAGTCCTGCACCCTGTTAGAACAGGCTGCTGGCAGGGTCATAAGTTCTGACAGGTCACCCTGACCTGCAGGACACCCCCGCCCCACCCGGTCCCCGTCTTGAGGAGTTAGCATGTGGTGTGGCATGTGTAGGTTTGGAAGGCTACATTGGACTCTGTCATCTTCGGAAGGGTGCTCCACCCTTTCAGCATTTTGTGCTTCTTCTCTAAAGAATTAGAGCCCAAAGATGGCCAACTTGGATTCCAGGAAATGAAACCACGAAGTGAATACTCGGACAGCATCCTGTGTCCCAGTCCTCTCTGGCCAGCCCTCTGTAGCCTATTCCTTTTCTGAAAAGGACATCATACTGCCATCTGCCAGGAACAGAATGCTCCAAAACCAAGATTTTCCTGAGCCAAGCTGCTGTCTCTCTGAGCCTGTCCAGGCCATTTACAAATTATATATATTTTAAAGTAATTTAAATTTGGAAGAGAAAGAGACATTGTGCCTGTGCTCATGATGGGTTAACTACTGTGAAACAGACTTCCCTGTGTGTGCACCGGTCCCACCCCAGGTGCCTGTCACAAAGACGCTTTCTTGGCACGGCAAAGGAATGGCACCCCCTAGTCAATGAAGTTTGAGTGCTTGCACACTGACAGGACCTGCTAGAAGCATGTGTGGAGGCCACTGGAAATCGGGGAGCTGGTGGGGGGTCTGGGAGATACTAGCTCTGGCATTCTGCTGGGGTGGGGCACCCTGCCAGTCGCTCAGTGGGGGAACCAACTGAACAGGCTCCCGCTGGCCTGGAGCAATACATTTTCAACTGCTGCTCTGAGGGAGTGTCACTGTGTCTCCTTCTGCTCCTCTGGCTTCCCAGTGCGCTTCCTGCTGGAGAAATGAGAGCGGCCTGCAAGCTCATCTGTTGAGGTCGATTTCATCCATAAGGCGAGGAGCCAGGGAGCCAGAGGCCTTGCCCCATAGTGCATGCACTGCAGCACATGGCTTTCTAGGTGTCCCGCTAAGTGAGCTCCAAGAAGCGAGGGCAACTGGGGAGTGAGCGAGTGTGGGTCTCTGGATGTGAGAGGGCCCAATGCAGACACTGGCTAAAGAGAAGGACAGACCCCATCACACTCCTGGCATGGATGGAGGCCTGGGACAAAGAGGAAGCTATGCCAGGAACCCTCAGAACCTTGGGCGGCACAGTCAGTTGTCAGATGCATAAGAGCCAGTGTCCAATCTCCACAGCAAGAGCACTGATTCCAGGCCGGTGATAGCTCAACTGGTAGACGCCTGCTGCTAAGCCTGACAATCCAATCTGATTCCTGGACCAGTACGGTAGGGAAGAACTGACTCCCGAAAGCAGTTCTTTGGTCTCCACTAGATTGCTGTGGTACATGAACACACACCCCACATACAAATATAATTAAACAATTAAACAACTTTAACAAAAACCCCAAATAAGAACACTTGATACACCCGGGCAGTGCGCCTTTAATCCCAGCACTTGGGAGGCAGAGGCAGGCAGATTTCTGAGTTTGAGGTCAGCCTGGTCTACAGAGTGAGTTCCAGGACAGCCGGGGCTACACAGAGAAACCCTGTCTCAAAACATCCCCGCCCCCCCAAAAAAAAGAACACCTGATGCTGGGTCCAAGTTCAAGTTTTTGCCAATGCCAAGGTCAAAAATTAGCTTGAGAATGTCAGAGACTCTGGAGAAGGGAGGGACAGCAGATGCCACACAGTGCAGGCTGAGCATGAAGCACCCAGCTGTCATCCCCAGGATTCCAGTGAAGAAAAGGGTCAGTGGAAGGTCCTCAGCTATGACTGGGAATGAGAGGGTGGGGCACAGCCACCCTGCTAATCCCCAGCCATCACAGCTATGACAGAGGGCAGAGATCTGTTTCCTCACTGCCTGCTGCAACAGAAGGGAGGGAGGCAGAAAGTCAGCTGAGAGAAAGGGAGAGAGAGAGAGAGAGAGAGAGAGAGAGAGAGAGAGGGGAGAGAGAGAGAGAGAGAAGCGCCAGCAGACAACAAATGTGGGACCAGCTTGCTTTGGTTCACAGGGTGGGCTTCTGAACAAAGCCGCGGCCTCCTTGGAGTGTCTAAGAAGAGTCTTGCAGCTTCTGCCTGCAAGTCCACTGTACAGGCAGCAGCCCCACTGGGAAGAGTCTCTAAATGGCATGTGAATCCCAGGGACAGTAGACGGATAAACACCCAGGGGAACTATTTATACAGTACAACTTTCTGGGCCATGGCCAATTTGTCAGATGCAAAGTTTCAATCAAATGCCCAGACAGAAGAGAATGAATAACAGTGGGCATGTCTGCTGTGCCCTGCTTTCTTCTCCTTTGTTTAAAGAGTGGTGGTGTGGTATACCCCATCAGAAGCCCAGGTCTGGGCCGTGCAGTGGTGGCGCACGCCTGTAATCCCAGCACTCTGGGAGGCAGAGGCAGGTGGATTTCTGAGTTCGAGGCCAGCCTGGTCTACCGGGTGAGCTCCAGGACAGCCAGGAGTACACAGAGAAACCCTGTCTCGACAAAAACCAAAAAAAAAAAAAAAAAAAAAAAAAAAGAAGCCCAGGTCTGCCAGCAAAGTGGTCTAGCTTTGTTGCTTCCCCTTGGGGGGTGGCATCTGTCATGAGCAGGATGCTCTACCTTCCATAGCTAACTCTCTTCTAGGAAAGGTGCACACAACAAAACAGGAGGCTGGGCTGTGGGCTGTCAGGGGAACACAGATGCTACATGTTGAATAAGTTCAGATTCACCCATCTCGGGCTTCCTCCCAATCCTGTAATAGTCACAAAGGAAAGTCCAGTCTGAGCCTGGGTTTCCTGACATTTCGCTTGCCTCACACTAGGACGGATGGACAAACAGACAGACAGACAGACACAGACACACACACCCTACATCCTTGTGAACACTGCAGGGGCTGGGGAGGCAGCGTCTACCTTCCTGGGAGTAGGCATATCTGGGAGTAGGTACAGCACGCAGGCCTCCAATCTAGTCTGATGCCCTCCAGAGTCCTCTATTCGGGAAGATCAAAATTCCTTTCAACTGCTCTCAATGAAGGAGGAAACAAGCTTTGGCTCCTAGAACCCTGGGAACCGATGCCTGTGGCTGAGACATTACTTTCCTCACAGGGAGCTGATCCAGAGAGAGAATGGGAGGCTGGGGGAAAGGGGGGCAGCTCCCTCTGTGTGGTGGGACCCAGGGCAGCATTCCTGCACGAGGCTGGCCAGACCTAGAGGCAGAGCGGCGCCTTGCCCTGCTATTCCAGAAGGATGGCTTGCTTGGCCTTCAACAACATTGCCACTTTCCTCAGAGGGAAAAAATTTCTCCCTTCAGGGAAAGGTACAGAGGTAACTCTAAGAAGTATTTAAACAAACAAACAAACTCCAGCATCTGTTGGGCAGTGGTGGTATACATTTTTTTTTTTCGAGACAGGGTTTTTCTGTGTAGCCCTGGCTGTCCTGAAACTCACTCTGCAGACCAGGCTGACCTCGAACTCAGTAATGGTAGTATACATTTTTAATCCCAGCATTCAGGAGGCAGAAGCAGGCAGATTGCTATGAGTTTGAGGCTACCCTGGGTTAAAGAGCAAGTTCCAGGGCAGCCAGAGCTACACAGAGAAACCCTGTCTCAGAAAAAAACCTGAAAAAACAAAACATAAAAAGGAACAAGCCCCTTCCTGCCAAAACCCCAGCACCTGCTCCCCCTTCTCTAAGGGCTACCGTGATACCTGCTAACTGAACAAAAATGTTTAAAAATATAGGAGAGCAACTTGAAAAATTACTTGTCAGTTCACAACACATTAACTTTAGATTCTGTGTGTATATATGTGTGTGCGAGTGTGCATGTGCAATGTATTAGTACAGTACATGTACACCAGAGTTCTGACCTGACGTTAAAGGTCAGAGACCAACTGTTGGGAACTGGTTCTGTCCTTCACTGGGTTCTAGGGATCGAGTCTGTCTCAGCAGGCTCACCACAAGTGTCTTTATCTGGCTGAGCCAGTCTGGGGGCCCAGGGTCGACTGTATGGAAAGACCTCCTAATCGTCCACCTTCCTCTAGGCAGCTGTTCTCAGCCTGTGGGTTCTGACCCCCAGGGAGCTCACATATCAGATATTTACATTATTATTAAATCACAGTAGTGAAATTACAGCTATGGAGTAGCAACGAAGTAATTTCATGGTGGGGGTCACCACAGCACGAGGAACTGTATCAAAGGGAGGGTTGCAGCATTAGGAAGGTGGAGAGCTGCTGCTCTGAGGTCATGTTTCTGGCTAATACCACAGGGTCATGATTGAATGGCTATTGTTCCCACTCTTCTACCTAGACTAGAAGACGATAGGGAAGTGGCCCTTATCCCGTGCCCCGCCTCCTTACATACACACTGACACTGAGGTGTCACTGAGGGCATGTCTCAGAAATCAAAGTGAGATCAGCACCACTAATCTGAGGCTCGGCATCTACTGCTTATTAGCATATCTGAGGGAGGAGGGGCTGAATTCTTCCTCTAGGGAAGCAGGGCAGACACCTGGCCCTCTTTAGCAGGGCAGCTCTGATCCCAGGTCACTGCTCCACAGGTCATCTCATCTGTCAAATACTTCCTGCCTCCAGTCAGCCTGTTAGAGGCAGATATCTGCTGGTGGTACCAACACCCCCCACACTCCCTTCACCCCCCAGCCATGCCCCCTACCACCACGCAGACACACACACACACCCTGGTACTAAGGCACCCTTCCTTTCTCTCCTGACACCCAGCCTGCCCACTCTCAGCCAGTCGCTGTCCCTGTCCCTGGGCTGGCCCCTTCCTTCCTTCTGCCTTTTATCACTCCCTTATTTGGCCCCTTTCTTTACTGGGGTAGGGTGAATCTTTGTCAGAGCTCACATGCACACCTCATAATCTCATGCTGCAGGTAGTGACACCTAGACATTTAGATATTGGTGCATTATGTACAACAGAGAAAAGCTGAAAGGAATGTATGTTTCCAAAAGACTAAGAAAATGGGTGCCAGGGCACCGGACCAACGTGGAATTTGTTATGGTGGCATCGCATGGTCAGACTGCAATTCTTGGCCGTTGTTCTGACACCATCAGAATGACCTGTAAGCACGTGTAGGCCAGCTAATGGCTACAGTGGAAACAGTATTTGCTGCCAGGCCTGATGACCTGAGTTCAATTCCCAGACCCATGTGGAAGGCGAGATCCAACTCTCAGACATTGTCCTCTGACCTCCATACACACATAAGTCACTCAAACTCTGAACACCAGTAAAGATACAAAGCTACTATTCTTAGGGGCAACAGCATCACCAAGTAGAATGTTGTTAGGCAGGAACAACAAGATCCTGGCTGAGTCTGTGAACAGTGGGTCTGTGGAGGCAGGTCACACTGTTCATTCAACCTTCAGATACATACGGTTGCAAGCATCAGGGCAGAAGAGACGCCTGCAGAGAGGCTAGAGCGTGGCTCCATGGTTAAGAGCACTTGCTGCTCTTGCAGAGGACCTCAGCTAGGTTCCCAGCACACATGTGTAGCTCCCAACCATTCATGACTACGTAGGAGATCAGTGTTCTCCAGGGAACCAGGCATGTGCAGACATACATGCAGGCAAAAGACTTATATATGTGTATGTGTAGATGTATATTAATATATATATATATATATAATGAATAAATATAAATTTAAAAACCTTAACAGAAACATCCAAATACTACTGGTAATCTTTAAAGCTGAGATGGCTCATGCTGTGCTTGGAGTGGTGGGCAGTGGGGACCTTTTCTCTATCCATTTGGTCTCCATCGAAGTCACCAGCCCATAGGTGTACCAGGCAGATAGCAACTGCTCTGAAGTCTCCTTATCTTTCTTTTGTTCTTGGACATGAGCTCATGACTGCCAAGGGTTGGGGCATGACTGTGGTAACCGGTTCCATGAAATGAGTAGGAGTTTACTCCCCGCAGAGGAGGAGCCAGGCGCTGTCCCTGCTGTTATCAGGCATGCCTCTGGCTGGGGTGGCTTTTCTATATTGATGTCACTCAGACTGAAGACACAGTATCCCAGCAAATACACGCGTCCTTCTCTGTCTGGAGGGATCTGACCCATTATAACTCCGGGTAAGGGCCCTGCTGTAGGGAGGAGTGACCGTCATAGGCACTGAGGCCCATGCTGTGTGGCCTCAGTGCTAACTGAGACAAGATCCCCAGGCCACACATGAGGAGTCTGGCTCAGGACAGTCTCTGGAACTGTGGTGTGGAGGAGGACAAGGCAGTGTGAACACATAAATGCATGACCTCATGTTTCCTATAATGTAGGCTTTTACAAAGCGTATGCTTCCAAAGGCCGGAGAGAGGGCTCAGTGGTTAAGAGCATGTGCTTGTGAGGAGGAAAAGGTTTATTCCACCTTCTGCTCCTCCAGAAGACCCAAGGTTGCTTCCCAGCCCCTGCAACTGCTGGGCCTGGGGGATCCAACACTCTCTTCTGGCTTCCTGAGGCACTGCACATACATAGCATATATTTACACACACACACACGCACACACACTTAAATCTTTCAATTAAAATGAGTTTGTATATCTAAATTAGTAAATTTTCTACAAGACATGCGTGACCATGTTACTGTGACAGATAATCTTGGTTGTCAACTTGGCACACCCACAAAGAAGGGCACTCAGCTGAAGAACTACTACCCTCAGATCAGCTGCGGGCCAGTCTGTGGGACATTGTCGTGATTACTAATGGATGTAAGAGGCCCAGGCCACTGTGGGCAGCATCATTCCTAGGCACGTAAGCATGGTGACTGACATGAATGATCCTGGGAGCAAATCAGTGAGCAGCGTCCTCTGTGGCCCTGCTTCAGCTCCTGCCCTGACTTCCTTTCATGAACACCAATCTGTTGTTTTATTCCAGTTGCAGGGGACATAAAAGTAGCGAACACGACCACCTTTGCTCATAAAAGGCTACATATCCATGTGGTTCAGAACACTGCTTTGCATGTTCAGATATGAGTGGCCCCTGTCCCTAGAACAGAACTGTTCTCCTGTGCTCCCTGTGTGTCAGTCAGTTTCTCTCACTGTGATAAAATGCTATAACCATAAACAACTTGAGAAAAAGGCTTAGTCCATCTTATCTTTCTAGGTCACAGTCCACCACTGAGGGAAGTCAGGACAGAAACCTGGAGGCAGGAGCTGATGCAGAGGCCATGGAGGGGTGCTGCTGACTGACTTGCTCCCAGTGACTTGCTCAGCCTGCAGTCTTGTAGCCCTGAGGATCATCTGCCTAGGGGTGGTACCACCCACAGTGGACTGGGCCCTCCCACATCAATCATCAATCAGAAAATTCAGGGTGGTGGCGCATGCCTGTAATCCCAGCACTCTGGGAGGCGGAGGCAGGCGGATTTCTGAGTTCGAGGCCAGCCTGGTCTACAGAGTGAGTTCCAGGACAGCCAGGGCTTTACAGAGAAACCCTGTGGGGGGGGGGGGGAGGGAGAAAGAAAATTCACCACAGCCTTGCTCACAGGCCAATCTGGTGGGAGTATTTTCTCAATTGAAGTTCCCTCTTCCAAAATGATTCTATCTTGTGCCAAGCTCACATAAGATAGTAGGCCTAGTGTGCTCACCTGAGGAACAGCTCTTCCAATGGGCTGTGCGGCTTTAGACTAGAGACGTCCAGGAAGCAAGGCTTAGGGTGCCGCCGAGGCAGGAAGACAGTTTCACCTGGATGCACTGCTGAGATGACCTGCAGGGACACGGAGAACTTCTCCACCAGCATCCTGGCAAGGCAAGGGGAAGGGCAGGGTTAGGGTGTGCCCGGCTCTGTAGCAGCCTTTACGGTGGTAAGGGGAAGAGGGACAGAGGCTGTGTAGCCAGGGCCAGGCAAGTGTCTGGGAAGAACTGAGGAGGCACCAGCTGACAGGGCACTGAGTGTGTAACTCTATGGTAGTGGGGCCAGTGACCGTCGCTCCAGAACCTATGAGGACAACCGCCCAAGAAGCCTGCTGAGATGCAGACCCCGATCTGTCAGCCAGTTAGGAGCTGCCCTGCGCACACAGGCAGGTGGAGAGCCAAGGAGAAGAAGGGACTCTGCAGTTCTGTCATGATCCATCGACTCAAGATGGCAAGGAAGACACAAGGTCAGGCCTGAGACCCAGCTGAGTCTACACAACTGACTGACACTGACAGCCAGTCCCGACGCACTGCTGGGAGGAGCACCAGGAGGACTAGGGTGGGCCAAGAGTGCGTGTGCATGTCCTCTCTCAGTGGATCCAAGCTCCTGAACAGATGCCTGTAACTGCAGCTAGTATTGAGTCATATATAATATAATGTATTGTCCCAACCAAATTCTTGTCACACACCATGGCTGTAACTTATGCAGTTTGAACTGTGACAGGAAAACACACCAATTGTTTTTCCTTTTCCACAGCTTTGTAGATGGAAGATCTGTTTTTTTTAGATTCTGGCAAAAGGCAGCAGACAATTTCCCCTCCTTAACTGTTCCCTTCCCTTACAGGAAGTACCTTCCAGCCTTTTGCTGCATTTCTGTTTCCTGCACCACTACTCAGTGCTTTGGGACTGCAGTAAGCACAGCAGGCAGGACTTTACCATGTGCGTTGATCCTGTGGCGGCTCATCTGTCAATCAGGTGGATAATGGAGGGTGTCACGCTCAGTGTGGACCCAAACGGCAAAGGGGTAATGAGTGTCCTGGGTGTGAAGGAGAAGACCGCAAGCTTCACTCACACACCTTATGCACTGTTTGTTTGGGAATTTTCTATTTAGCATTTTCAGGCGGCAGTTGACTACAGTTACCAAAAGAAACAAAAGGGAAACCAGATAAGGGACAACATCTACACACACATGCAGAACATAACGTACTTGGACCCAAGAGCTTCCACCCCGCCCCATCACTGATATTCCCAGCTACAACCCTTCTGAACAGACTTAGGTGGGGAGGAGAGGGAGACAGACGCCTGTGTGCTTTTAAAAGCCATCTTCCATTTGGTATTTTAGCAATAAAAGACATCGACACCGATGACAGAAACAAGCTACACAAGCTACATTCCCTTCTCCACCTAGAAGGGAGCCCATGGCATCCCAACCACTCGTGCTGTTTGAGGAGTAGAAACTTAGGAGCCGCCAGGTGGCGGCGGCGGCGTACGCCTGTAATCCCGGCACTTGGGAGGCAGAGGCAGGTGGATTTCTGAGTTCGAGGTCACCCTAATCTACAGAGTGAGTTCCAGGACAGCCAGGGCTATGCAGAGAAACCCTGTCTTGAAAACCCAAAAATCCACAAAAAAAGAAAAAAAGAAAAAAGAAAGTTAGGAGCCTATCAGGATCTGGGGCGTTTGGCTGGCTGGCCTCGGCCATGAGGTCTCATGCCCTGCTACTTGCCAGTCAGCCTGGTAGACCTGACTCTTCTGGCCAGGTGACCCAAGGAGAGACCCTGAGGGCTGTCCTGGGGGAAATGGTACAGTGAGTGGGAGGGATGGTGGCCCCGGAGACTCAGGCCCTGTGGGTTCACAAAGAGCCTGAAGGCTACCATACACATGGTAAGATAACCTTGCTTGGTTCTGTCCTTGCTATTACCATGTTCTATCATAGCTTCTTTTATTACTTTTGTAGCTAGAAAAAAACGTGAAAATTATTAAGAAATGAATAATAACTAGGCTCATCTGTATAGTGGGTCCTAGCCCTTTCCTCAAGCCATCACTCAAAGGGACTTTTGTAATGCTAACTGTAATGTATGTGTATCATTAGAGATTCCAAGACACTGTCACACATCTAATTAGGGATTTCCTGTGTAGCCTAGAGCAGAGAATAAAAGGCCACGTTGTGGTTTAAATATCTGTCCCCCCCCACCCCCGCCGCCCATCTCAGCACACACATAAGGTCTTTTAAGTTTAAGAAAGAGATAATTTAGGATGTCATCCTGTTGAGATTCGAGCTAATTCTAAGTGTATGAGCACACACTCTGCTTGGGATGATCAGGGTCCTCTCTAGCACAGACAGTTGTGGCAATCACATGACGTCTTGTCTGGCAGATGGTGCCTAGCCCCCACCCATACTGTCTTGCTGGCCCTCACCACTTCCTCTGGCCCCATAGAGATGGAACAGGTTGGTGCTTTTCTATGCCAATGAGTCATTTTTAATTTTAAAGTGTAAGACTGAACCATCACACCACAACGATCCGACATCAAAACCACCACCTCAAAGTGGCTGTTGTTAGAGAGTCCTTCTCAGAGCACCACTGGAGAATGTCATGTGCCCAGAAAATGAGCCACGATTTCAAAGCCACAAACACCTTCTGCTGTAAGCAGCTACACCACACGCAGCTCCCTTTCTGTGTGGAATTTTCTGACCTTTAAGTCATGACTTCCACAATCCTGTGTGTATTCACTTGCTTTGAGATAGGTCAAAGACAGCAAAATTATTTTTACTACTGAATTTTCAAAAACTTTTTTTGAAATTTTGGGCCAGCAAGATGGCTCAGTGGGTTAAGGTACTTGTTGTTAGACTTGTCGACCTGAGTTCAATCCCTGAGAGCCAGCTGGGCAGTGGTGGCGCATGCCTGTAATCCCAGCACTCTGGGAGGCAGAGGCAGGTGGATTTCTGAGTTCGAGGCCAGCCTGGTCTACAGAGTGAGTTCCAGAACAGCCAGGACTACACAGAGAAACCCTGTCTCGGGGAAAAAAAAAAAAAAAAGGAAGGAAGGAAGGAAGGAAGGAAGGAAGGAAGGAAGGAAGGAAGGAAGGACAGAAAGACAGACAGATAGACAGACAGAAAGAAAAAAAGAAAGACAGACAGACGGACAGACAGAAAGACAGAAAAAGAAAAATCCCTGAGAGCCGCATGGTGGGAAGGAGAGAATCAACTCCTACAAATGTCTTCTGACCACAACTCATGAGCTGTGGCACACACACCCCACTCCAAATAAATAAATGTAATACAAATTTTAAAAATGTAAGTGTCTCTATGTGTACTTTGTATGACGTATGTGTTTGTGCGCTCCTGTGTTCATCTGGGGATCAGAGGACAAGCTTGGATGCTGGTTCTTACTGGCTACCTTGTTTTAGACAAAGTCTGTTTATGTGAGTTTTTTGTTTGTTTAGTTTTATTTTTTTTTCGAGACAGGGTTTCTCTGTGTAGCCCTGGCTGTCCTGGAACTCACTCTATAGACCAGGCTGGCCTCGAACTCAGAAATCTGCCTGCCTCTGCCTCCCAAGTGCTGGGATTACAGGCGTGCACGCAGCCTCCACCACCACCTCCCAGCCCCATTCTTTCTTTTTTTGAGTCAGGATCTCATTTAACCCAGGCTGACCCGAACTCGTTTTATAGTAAAGGTTGACCTTGAGGTCCTGACCCTCCTGTCTCTCTACCTCCCAAGTACCAGGCTTACAATCCTACCCTGCCTTGCCCTGCTTGGGGAGGCAGTGTGTTAAAGACTTGGGACTCTCTCCTTAGTCTGGCTACCTGGGGAATAAATTGTTTTGCAAATTTTTTGCCTTAGTGTTTGGCACACTGCATGGGGAAAAGACTGCCTATTTTACTCTAACAAAGCATGACACCAGTTAGGAGGCAGGGCCCAAACCAGCCAGCCTGGTGGCTAGTGCCTGCCTGGGATCAACTTCCACACCCAGGTATACCTGCTGCACAGTGAGGCTTTGCCACTCAACTCTTACCTACAGAGGACCTTTCTTTAGGAAACTTTTGTGAAACTGTAACTCTAGAGCCCAGTCCCTATGCCAGAGATGGGCTGGCTCCAAGCCTAAAGCATTTACTATCTGTTTATGTACTAGAAGAAAAAAAAAACTGTTTAAAAACTGTGGAAAAGGCAAATGGCCAGCCACAAAGACCCTAAAATCATCCCTGGGTAACTTAAAATGGTGTGATTCCTTTGGGAATCCTAAAGACAGAGCCCCAAGGATGTCAGTGTTATCCTGAGCACACCCTGGGCATGGTCAAAGCTATAGCCATCTCGCCTGGGCTGAGGCTAATCTGTGCACTCAGACTCACAAAAGCCATGCCCAGACATCAAACATGGAAGGCTCCGGAGCCCTCTCCCTCTCCTGCCATCTGCCTCCTATTATGGTCCCCAGGCTCTCCCACCACAGCAATAAGACACCAATTCTGTCTTCCACCATCAGCTTCTTCCCCATTTCTTGTAGTGTCCCCATGAATGTTAAGACCAAAATGATTCATCAACCACCACAAACTGACCAACTGGTCATCCAAACCTCTTGCCCTGAAGTCCTGCCCCCACTTTCCTCTTAAGCTCCTTCTGATGTTCTCTTTGGCCTGTCCACCTGCTCCACAGACAGGCTTGTTCCCACACAGCTGCTCTTGACAAGGTCGCAGTCACTGTTGTGCTGCTACATGCTGCTGCATTTCCTGATGCCCTGCTCTCTGCCCACTAGCGCTGGCTCCAGGCCCAGCCTGCCCCAGCATGCGCAGTTGTCTTTTCGGTTTCCGGTCTCAGCTATGGGCCTCAGCTCTTGGACACTGGCTCTTCATGTGCTACACTTGCCCCATGCCATCTCATCTTGCTTCAATGCTGTTCCTTTGTTTTTGAGCAGGGTCTTGCTTTACAACCCTGGAAATACTATGTAATCCTGGCTGGCCTTGAACTTTTGGTGACTTTCTTGCTTCTGCCTCCCAAATTCTGAGATAACAGGTATGCGATGTCATGTCTGCCTTCTTACAGGCTGTTAAATATCACCTGCTCGTGGTGACTCCTAACCTTGCCTTAGCCATCCACCTGAACTTGAACCTACAGTTCCTTATGTAACTCTACTTCTGAGCCAGCCTCTGCTCACTGGATCTTTCTCCATGCTACATGTGACGGCACATGCCTTGTCTTAGTCAGTGTTCCATGGCTGTGAGGACACCATGACCACAGCAGCTCTTATACACAACATTTAACTGGGGCAGGCTTACAGTTTCAGAGGACCACTAGTTCTTTATCCTCACGGCAGGGGGCATGACATCACGCAGGCAGGCAGGGGTGGGGCTAGGGAGGAGCTTTACATGACAATCCTCAGGCAGCAGGCAGAAGAGACTGGATCTGATATGGGCTTATGAAACCTCAAAGCTACCCCTGGGGGCATGCCTCCTCCAACAAGGCCACACCTCTTAATTCTACCCAAACATTCCACCAACGAAAGGCTCATATAGATTCAAATATATGAGCCTATTGGGTCAGCCTCCTTCAAACCACCAACACACCTGTAATCCCCCAAAAAACTGGGAGGCAGGATTGGGTGGATGAAGTTTGAGGCCAGCCTGGGAGACTTATTTCAAAACAGAAAAACAAAGTTTGTCCCGATTTTGCAGCTGCTCAGGCCCAAGACCTTGGAGTCCCTGCTTTGATTCTCCTTTTCTCCTACTCTCCAGCCAACTGTCACTTCTCCCAGAAGCAGCCTGCACTTGCCTGCCCTTCCCACCTGCCTGTAGCTCTGACCTGCATCATTTTTCCTGGATTACCTGCAGGGACTGCATATGATACCATGATACGAATGTCTGTGTTTTCCATGTTTTCTGCCTTGTTAACTCCTTCCCCTTCAGGGGAACCATGGAGACTAAAAAACTCCCCTTCCCAAAGGGGTGCCCTGAAGTCACAGAAACTCCCTAAATCTGTAGAGTCTCCCTCTGATCTCCCTGACTTGACAGTCATAAGATACCCCCCCACTGTAGAGGACTCATGACCGGAGGAAGGAATGCTGCAGACAGACGCTAAGGCCCGGGACAGGTGGGCACAGTGGCTATTTCCTGTGCAGCCCCATCATGCCTGTGGCAAGGAAATTTCCAGAAAAATCCAAAAGGGCAGATTTCAGAGAGCTTCCAGATAGCTTCCAGATTGGAGGTTTCTGAACAGTGGTGTGCCCAGAGGGAATGGGGAAGCTCTGTGCCCCCTCCTCAAAACTCATGTGTCTCTTTACTGGTTTCCTAGTATCTTCTATGAGAAGCAATGTAAGTACTTTTGATTCTTGTGAACTATCCTAGCAAATTCACTGACCCAAAGGAATGGCTTGTGTGTCTGAATCCCCCAATTTATATTGAGTCAGTCAGAAGGACAAGTAAAACCACCAGGGCTTGTGGCAGGTGTCTAGAGCGGGAGCTGGGTGCTGTCATCGGAATGGAGTCCCCACTGTGGTTCTGATGGTCTCCAGGTAGACAGTACATAGACTCCAGAGAACACCACCTGGTTTGATCCCCAATAGAGAGAAACCACCCATCTTCTGGACTCAGAAGTTTGCTGTGTTACAGGGTGAATCCAGGAAAAGGAACCATTTTCATTTTTATCAACACATGCTCTCCACCCCGTGGCTCCCTTCTCTGTCCCTGTCCCACAGTCTGCCCTTGCAGGGCGCCATTCGGGTATATGTCAGATCAGTGGTGCCTGCTCACTTGGAACAAAGACCACCAAGTCCTACTTCTAGTTCCCGGACCTGTGTCCCAAGTCTGGCTCTTAGTGCTTTCAGATTTGCTTAACAGTCACCTTCTGAAAGGCCTTTCCTAACCCTCACCCAATGACTCCTTTCCCAGCATTCCTTGTACCTCCTTCCCATATTATCCTCTCCTATCAGCCTTGTCTTGTTTACAGTTTGTCTTTCTGAGCTGGGAGCAAAGGCCGCCATAGGGCTTGGTACAAGTCCACAATGAACACGGATGGACAAAAGAATGAGTCAGTGAATAGGCAGATAAAGACATGGATGAACAAGGCCTTCCACATTACCTACAGTGAATCCTAATCCCCAGCATGGCAGGGCCTTCCCTGTGTGTGTGGACCATGAATCAGATTGCCATTATCGGCACTGTAGGATAGAGCTGGGGATCTATATCAGGCTGGTGACAGAGCTTGGTGGAGGAATGTGTGCCTGGCATGCACGAAGTCCTCCGAAACGCAAAGAAAAACTCCAAACACACCCAAAACATGTCAGAGAGCTCGGACAAGACTCTAGCTATCTTTCTTTCACAGAGCTCTCCACAGAACCTGGTGCCATGACTTCAGTTTCCCAGTCTCTGGAATCCACTATGGAAAGCAGATTTCTAAGAGCTGGGTGTGGCAGAGCACACCTTTAATCCCAACACTTAGGAGGCGGAGGTGCTCACAGCTCTTGGGAGGCAGAGGCAGGCAGATTTCTGAGTTTGAGACCAGCCTGGTCTACAGAGTGAGTTCCAGGACAGCCAGGGCTACACAGAGAAACCCTGTTTCGAAAAACTTAAAAAAAAATAAAAATAATAAAAAAAAAAAAATCAAGGAGGTGGAGGTGGAGGCAGACAGATCTCTAAATTTGAGAATGGCCTGGTCTACAGAGCAAGTTCCAGGATAAGCTAGAGCTACACGAAAACCTTCAACAAAGAAAAAGCAAAGCAAACAAAACAAAACAGAAAAGCAGATTTCGCTATTTATCCATGCCTATCTCACAGCAACCCTAAAGGGTTAAGGTACATAATATATCAGTCACTGGTGTATTGCTGTGAAGCGACACCATGACCAAGGCAACTCTTATGAAAGAAGCCTTAACTAGGGACTTCCTTTCAGAGCTGTTGTCACGGCGGCGTGAGCTGTTCCATAAGTTTGGTGACTCCAGAGAACCCTGACTAATACAGAAGCACAGTGAGGAAACCAATAGACCAAAGCCAGACCAAAGCCCATCATGGCAAACTCCAACTTCTACATCTCCACGTCTGATGTCAAAGAGCTCTTCAGACCTCCAACCCCTCTCAGCTTTCTTGACTGCAAAGCCCTTCTCCTAGATTGAAGCTGGGGTGGGCTCTCGCCTGAGATCTCCACTCCCTCTAGTCCATTCAGAGCAGGCTTCTCTTCATCTCCTTGAGCACTGGACTCAGCTCACAGTCCAGTCTTTTTTTTGGGGGGGGGGGATTCGAGACAGGGTTCCTCTGTGTAGCCCTAGTTGTCCTGGAACTCACTCTGTAGACCAGGCTGGCCTCAGAAACCCGCCTGCCTCTGTCTCCGGAGTGCTGGGATTCCAGGCGTGCGCCACCACGCCCGGCTCACAGTCCATTCTGTATTTTCCCCTGCTCAGCTTGCTGTTTCACTCTAGAGCTGCATAACCGCGGCCACTAATGACCGAGCAACACCGTCAACTGCCTTGAAATCTCTGCTGCCATCGCCATTAATCCAAAACTCTTCAATTTAGTCTCAGATTGTTTTGACAAGGACAAAAAGCAGCGCCTATGTCTCTTACTAATATTCTTCCTATCTGAAGCCTCTTGGGCTAGATCTCCACAGTTCCAATTGTACCCTACAGCACTGTCTTCCTTGTTCTACGAGGATGGCACGTTAGCTCCACTCAAAGTGTCCAACCACGTTTCTAGTCCTGAATCCCAGTCTTCCATATTCCTCCCATGAACAGCATGGCCAGGCCTGTCACAGCAAAATCTCATTCCTGGAACCATCATCATGGTTCTAGTGACGTGAAGGACACCACACACATGGCTGCTCTTATATAATAATGTAGTTAATTAGGGGCTTGCTTACAGTTTCAGAACCCATCATGGGTAGAACATGGTAGTATGTGGATAGGCAGTAGTTGAGAACTATATTCTGATCCACAGACAGAGAGAGACTGGTCCTGCCATCAGCTTTTGAAACCTCAAAACCCAAGGTCACACTTCCTCCAACAAGGCCACACCTCCTAACCATCTAATCCTTTCAAAGAGTCTACTCCCTTGTGACTAGCATCAAATATATGAGCCTGTGGGAGACATCTTATTCAAACTACCACACATGGAAAACAATATCATAAAGGTGGATTTCACTGTGGTCCTCAGGCATCTCAGACCTTGTGGTACAGACGAATTCGGCCCTTCCTCAAACCATAGCCCAATGAAATCAGAGCCAGCAAAGCTGAGGACAGTACTGATGGCCATCTTCCTTCCCCTAGTCAGGGGAAGATAAACAATTTCCTGTGGCCATAATATCCTTCTAGACACTTTACAGCTGTGACTGTGGTTTTTGTGTACCTATTTCCCATGAGACAGGGCTCTGTGAACTTGGCTGATAACTGGGCTGCTTTTATCATCCGCCTCCTAGAAGGCCCTTTGCCCTCTGAAAACCAGCAGCAGGCGACTGGTTATCTGTGATTGTGGCCATACGAAGAAGACGTGGTACCTATTGCTGGGTGAACCTGTCCATCCCACAGGGCCCGCTCCTACCTGTGCTCGGGCGTGAGCACTGCTTCTCTGTTGTCCTCGCTGTCATCATCATACACGGAGGACTCCAGCCCGGGGTGCGCCTGCTGCAGCAGCTGCTCCCACTCCTGCTCCAGGGCCTGCTCCCTTTAGTGGAAACGAGAGTCTGAGCCAGCCACTGGCACTGCCACCTGATGTCCACCTGTCTCCCCAGGCTTCAGAACCCACCCCCACCCCAGAACACAGCATGCATGGGGGAGGGGTGCAAGGTGACATGCTGGAGCAGGCTCTGATCCTTACTCCTAGAGGACAGAGCTCTGCTTTGTCTCCTGTGGCAATGGAGAAAGTCGAGAGTGTTTGCCATACCATGCTGAGTGTCTTTATTTGTGGATCTTGTTTTGACATTACTTCATTCTCTAACATCCCCAGAACTGGGTCTGCTCTTCTATTACTCCAGGGCTCAGCATGAGATGAGAGGAGGCTGTGCCCTGTCCTCAGGACCTTGGCAGCCCCAACTCACCACTTCCATCTCCACCTCCAGGCCAGAGCCTCCCTCCCATCCCAGAGCACCCTTCTCTCCTCAGCCTTTGGCCCTTATCCTGAGCAGGTAGGAGTGTCCATTTCCATTCCTTACCCAGTGAGCCTCACTCCTTTACTAAGGCCAGCTGTACCTACCATTATCCTGCTGCAGCCACAGACCCTGCTCTGCCTTGTGTGTGGTCTGTCCTTTCCAAACACATGTGGAAATATGGATTTCAGAGAAACACTACCGACAGACAGGTAGAGGGATCTCAAGAGGCACTGGGCTCTGAGATGGAATTCAATGATAGGTGAATACTTTTGTTTGAATGCTATTTGTTTTCCTGTATTCCCTTCCATCTGCCATGGGGGGAAAGCATAAAGCTCTCACTAGAAACTGTACAGATGCCAGCACCATGGTTGGACTCCCAGAACCATGAACCAAGTAGCCTCTTTTCTTTAAACCTCCTGGTCTCAGGTATTCTGTTATAGCAACAGAAAATGGGCTGATGGATTCTTTCATTCCCTCTTACCCTAATAATCCTGTACACTCCCAGAGAGCATGAAGCATCCTTTAGCCTTTGCTATCCTTGCTTCTGAAGGCTGTTGAAAAGATCTGGGGAGTCCCCACCCTCTACCTGGCCCTTCTAGGGGCTTCCTACAATTTCCATAGCTCAAGATAAAAAATTCCATCTCCTGCCAAGGTCTCTGTCACATGTTCAGACCTGACGATTTCTAGCTTGGTTGACCGGCTCTTCTCAGATCACATGCTTAAGTCTTTATTCCTCAAACAACCTAGACGCCGCCAGCAGCTCCAGGTACAAGACCACCAGGAGCCTGCACACCCCTCCCCGCACAGGACCTCACTCTCTCAGCTCTGCTAGTTTCTCAGCACTGCACAGATTCTTCAGGGACAATCCATGTGATCTTTCTTTAGCATGCAGAAAAACACACTTCTGCCTCTTCAGAAGCTCACATGATCCAATAGGTGTCTGTGTCCAACTGCTCTAACACATCACCGCTTTATCTATGGCCACGTCCCTCCTATCTGCCAGCATTCAGATTTCCTGTCCCAGCCTACCAACAACAGTATGGTCTGTGCTATCTGCCTTTACAAGACAGCAGTCCCCACACCCCCTTCTCCAAGGTTCAAGAGCAAGCCCTTCTCGCAATTTGACAGTATGGAAGATGCTAGAGTCAAGATGAATTTCTGGGCATGTAGAGTGGCACCACTGATGCCCTACATCAAGTTCCAAGTAATAGCTTTGAGATATTAAAAGCCAAAGCCACTGTATGGAAGAAGAAGGTAGACTCTGGAGTGGGCAGAATGTATAAATCCAGGGAAACAACTGTCTACCCATGTGTGCACCTCACTATACTCTGTAGACAAGAATGCAGGGCTATGTGTTCTGAGAAAAGATTCTGAGAAGGTGGGCATGATGCTTCCAGTAGAAGTCAAGAGACAGGAGTTCCACCTGCATTCAACATGTATGTACACATACATACCTACACATGCACACAGGACAAGGGACAGAGGAAAGAATTAGGTCATGAGAACAATCTGCTTACAGTCCATCAAACGGACGGCCAGCAAACTGGCTCCACACATAGCAGCTGTTCCTGCCCACCTTACAGTGAGGCATCTACTGTGCACAGGAGGAGCCTGCCTACAGCTCCACTCCAGAGGGCCCCTCACAGGAGTCAGCCTCCTCCCTGAGAGGTCACTCCAAAACAGACTGACAGGTGCTGGCGTCTGACACCAGCTCTACCCCACTAAGACATGTCTACTTCTGACCAACATGACTTTTGCCTTCAGAAACTGCAGAGGGAACAGTCATGCCAAGCCTGGTTCTTTGTGATATGATATGCTATGTGGCAGGAAGGAGACAGTGGGACCAAATAACATAAGGAGGAAAATTGGCCAAAGGTACACTGGACAGGCCAGAGGCCATGCTCCTCTGATGGGACACCTTTGTGGCATGAATTGGGCAGGGGTGGAGATGGAAGGAAGAAGGACCTGGGACAAGGGCTTTGGTCCTGACATGGGTGGGGGTCCAGAGCCTCCATTTTGGACCTGCCTAGTAAGCCTATCAATACACAGGGGTTGACACACCTGCTGGGAAGGCTGCCCATCCCCACACAGGTTGCTCAGCCCCGTCTACGAGTCTTTCACAGAAATGGCCCTGGCCCTACTAGAGACCTCACCCCCAACTCACCTCTTTTCTTGCAGTAAATAATCTAAATTATTGACGTAGCACTGCGAGCCCCCGGAGGAAATCTGGAAAGACAGGACACAGGCATGGGAGGGACGGGAAAACACGGGAGGATTAATGTTAATGTGTTCTGCTCACTTTTCTGAATAGATACATGATTTTTTAAAATCCTATTTTTTTTTAAATATTCAAAAGTATGAAGGTTCTCTCCTAGTGCCCACCCAGAGGCAACCACAGGTAAAGGTGCTTGCATGCTTTCAGATGTTGCTATTCAAGCACAAGCAAGCAGTAATCCAGTCCCTGTAACTCAGCACACAGATATATGCCTCATACCTCATCCTGCACTTTGCTCTTTCCAATCAGAAATACATCTTGAGTGTCATTTCATATTAATATCACAGAGACTGCATATGTATGCATGTGTATATATTTGTGTGTATGTGTGTGAATATTGTGTATATATGCATATGTGTGTACAGGTTTGCATATGTATGTGTATGTATGTGTGTATGTTTATGTATATATGTGTGTGCATCTGTGTGTGTGCATTATGTGCTCAACTAACATTATCAGGGTATTCTTATATATGGCTAGAACACAGTTCCCCAGTGGCAGGCATTTAGGCTATTGATAATCTTGGACTATGGCAAATAATGAAACACTGTGCTTAGAATACATTTCCTGAGCCCATGGCCCTAAAACAGTGTGCCACACTCTATTCCCCACAAGGTATCACCGAAGTCGTATTTAGGATCTCTATTATTGAACCTCAGTCGTAGGCTTTCTATGCTACCAAGACTGGATCCTGACACCGAGGTCCTTCCTTGCTCCAAGGCCAACGCTAACCTTAGTCATGAAAGCCTTGAGGGGCCCATGCAGAGATGCATTCAATCTGCTGCTACCCTCTGGCTTTCCTGAGCAAGACTTGAGAGTGGAGACACAGGGAGGAGCGGGGTCTGGCTTGAAGCCTGAACTCTTGGCTATGAAAGCCCCAGGGCTGGGGAGAGGTAAGATATCCAATCAGCAAGAATTAGGACTTCTAATTCCGAGGGTGATGGGGTGCAGAACAGGAGTTGGAGCATGGCTGTGGAAGGGGTCATCAGAAAGGGTTGGCTTGTGGGAACTAAGAGCTCACCGAAAGGAGAGGCCAATGAGGAGCAGCCAAGATGGCCACTGCCTGGCCTGCCTTACCTCTGGGGTCCCAGCCTGTTGGCTTGGGCCTGCCATGTTCCAGAAGAGCTCCTCCAAGGAGGCTAGCTCCACCTTCTGGTCGGAATCTGGAGGGTCCTTCTCCGAGTCCTCGAGGGGCCTCCTTCCGGCTGGAGATGCTTTCTTGCTCTTATTTAGGAACTCTACAGGAGGCGGGCTCCAGTCAGTGGGGAATGAGTCCCTGGGCATCTGCATCTTGGGCCTCTTCAGTGCTTTGGGAGTCAGAGCCACTGTGGGGCTGCAGAGCTGTGGCACTGAGCGGAGGAGGAGGTGGTCCAGGAGGCTGCACTTCAGGCTAGGTGAGAGGACAGACCAATCAATCAGTGGCTGCCTGGACCCCTGTGGATGGTAAAGAGTCCTCCCCATTAGTGTGGCAGACATCAAGCCACACTGGGTAAGGAGAGGGACAGCTGGGGGTTGCTATGTATGGTGGCAAGGGTAGTAATTCTCCATATGGCTGCCTTTGGCCCTGCCCTCATCACATCTCTACCTGTGCAGGTGATGTGGCCTCTCCACAAAGAAGGGCTAGCAAAGTCATCTGCAGTCACACCTGAAGCCCATGGGATGCTCTATCCTCAGTGGGACTCCTTACAGGTGAGGTGACTGCCAGAAGAAACCTAGAGATTCTAAACCCCGTGTTTCCAGGACGGGTCTGGTACCCAGGAGGACTTTCCTCTCTGGGCCTACGACAAGGACTCAGCACTGTGCCTGAGGTCAGGTAGTTGAGATCAAGGGGCCACCTGACTTTATTTCAGCAGCATAATGGGTAAGTAGAAGGACTTTGACACTGTGTGTGTGTGTGTGTGTGTGTGTGTGTGTGTGTGTATGTGTTGGTCTTTACCATGTCCCCCAAACCTGTCCAGACCTGGCACACGGTTAGGGGTCCATATATCTGTGTTGAATTAAAGAGTATTTTAAAGGAATATTGGGACTGGCAGGATGGACCATACATAGACTTGACTGAGAACCAGGCTTGGAAGACCAGACTACAGTGAAGATGGATGGCCAGCAGCTAATGAAAGCCTGGAGCCCAGTGACCTAAGGAAATGAGTTTATAAAAGTTTGCTCTACACCAGCTAGGTTCACACTCAACAACAGTGGAAAGAATTCAAATCAGCTGGACATGGTGGTACATACCTGTGATCTCAGCACTCAGGAGGTAGAGGCAGATGGATCTCTGTGAGTTTAAGGCCAACCTGGTCTACAGAGTGAGTTCTAGGGCAGCCACAGGTACAGAGAGAAACCCTGTCTTGGAAAAAAAAAAAATCAATACTGGGCAGTGGTGGTGCATGCCTTTAATCCCAGCACTTGGGAGGCAGAGGGAGGAGGATTTCTGAGTTCAAAGCCAGCCTGGTCTACAGAGTGAGTTCCAGGACAGCCAGGGCTATACAGAGAAACCCTGTCTCGTAAAACCAAAAACAAACAAACAAACAAACAAACCCAAACAAACAAAAACATAGTAACTGTAATATATCACTAAAATTAATTTTGATTAACTAATCAAAAAATTAAAAAATGATTACAATAAATATTGACATGTAAAAAATGATTACTGCTTGCACTTAGAATGGCTTGTTTGGGGCCAGAGAGGTGCCTCAGATGGTAAAGGTGTTTGCCATGTAAATCTGGAAATCTGAGCCCAACCCTTGGAACCCAGGTAAAGGAGGAAGAAGAGAATTAATCTCACAGAAATGTCTCTGACCTCTGTACATGAATCTGGGCATGCGACCATGCACACAAGTTCATGTACACAAAACACAAACACTAACAACAACAACAACAATAAATGGCTTCTTTTGTTCATTTGTTTGTTTTTTGAGACAAGGTCTCAATCTGTAGCTCTCTGGCTGTCTTGTAACTCACTCTGAAGACCATGGCCTTGAACTTACAGAGATCCACCTGCCTCTGCCTCCCAAGTGCCATGTCCAAGGATGTATATTTTTATTTTATGTATGTGAGTACACTGTAGCTGTCTTCAGACACACCAGAAGAGGGCATCAGATCCCATTACAGATGGTTATGAGCCACCATGTAGCTACTGGGAATTGAACTCAGGACCTCTGGAAGAGTGGTCAGTGCTCTTACCCGCTGAGCCAGCCAGCCCTCTAGCACCCAAGTGCTGAGTTAAGGCATGCATTTCTGGCTACATGGCTTCCTTCTTTTATGGACCAACCAATCAATCAAGGAAATGTGACCATAAGCAAACGCCTGTGCCCTGAACAACATCAATAAAAAGTGATTCAAGAAAGCCCTGGGATGTGAGCTGTCCCAGTCCTAAAGCTGGTAAAAGTCTCTGAACCAACACTTAATGAACTATAAAGCTTAATAAAACAAAACAGAACACCTAAAAAATAGCTAGATGTAGTAGCAGCCACAGGTAGACATTCTATTCAGGAGTCTGGGGTAGAAGGATCACCTGAATTCTGGAGTTCCTGGCCATTCTAGGCAACAAAGCAAGACATAAAATAAAAAATAAAAAATAAAATAAAATAAAAAAATAAAATAAAAAAATAAAAAAAATAAAATTAAATTAAAAAAAATTAAAAAATAAAAAAAATAAAAAAATAAAATATAAAATAAAATGGCTCTGGAGAGATGGCTCAATGGTTAAGCGTTCTCTCTGTTCTTGCAAAGGACCTAGATTCCATTCCCAACACCCTTACAGGTGCTCACACTGTAACTCTACTACAAGGGAGTCTGACGCCCTCTTCTGGTGTCCACAGGCATCTATGTCCATGTCGTGCACATATTTGCACTCACATACACACACATAAATAAAATTTCTTAATAAAATAATCTTAAAAAACAAAACCAAACAACTAGGCATGATGGCAGGCCTTTAATCCTAGTACTCAAGAGGACAGAGGCAGGCAAATCTCCTGTATTTGGGGCCAGCCTGGTTTACACAGAGTTTCAGGCCAGCCTGAAACACCTTGTCTTAAAACAAACAAACAAACAAACAAACACAATGATTAAAAAAACCCAGAAAACCAAAAATGAATCCAAAGCAAGTAAGGATGTCACTAGTGACCTGGTCGAATCCTTTGCTCTAGCTGGATGGCATACAGGCGTCTAAGTGAAGATGCTCTTCAGGGTTGGCATCCCAAGTCCCCAAAGGCCCAAGGCCTAGGGACTAGACTACAGACCAGAGGCCAGAGGCTTATGGCTCTAAACCATAGGAGCTAAGAGCCTCTAGTTCCAGGCTGTAGAAGCTAGAGATTTAAAAGTTCTAGGCATCAAGTTAGGGGTTTATGAAAAAATAAAGTTGAACTACCAGCATCCCCAGCCCTCGGAGGCCACTGTCACCTTCCGCTTCTAGCGGTAGTGGACAGCGGCAGTTCCAACACTGGCCTCCCAGCAGGCCTCCTCGCGGTGGAACTGTCAGTCCTACAGTGATCAGTGCCACAACTCAGGTATTAAGCATCCTCAGTCCTTGACAGAAGCTGGTGATACAGCTCTTGGGCTCAGGGTGTCACAAACTCTGGTGTTTGAGGCTTAGCAGCTCTTTATGGTCCTCACTGCCATCTTTACCCCTTTGTTTCTACATGCACGAACACACACACACACCCCACTTCAGGAACTCTTCAGCTCCCTCCTGTGGCTGCTGTTGCTATTTTCAAGGCTGCTCCTCTGCCACACCCACCCTCTTGTGCTCTAGTGTTATCAACTTAGCAAACTCTTGTGATAATGAATATCAAAATCAGGGCCACTGGGATAGCTCAGCTGGGAAAGGCTTTTTGCCCAGCAAGTTCAATTCCTGGAATCCATGGTGGAAGAAGAGAAACCGACGCCCAAAGCCATGCATGTGTTTCGCAGGCCAGAGGCATTTGGCTCCCCGGTAGCTGTAGTTATAGGTGGTTGGGAGCCACCTAACATGGGTGCTGGGAACCAAACTCCAGCACTGTGGAAGAACTCTTAACCCAGAAGCCATCTCTCTATCAGTGCCCCACCCCCACCCCATGGCCGTGCACTGCTGCACCCTACCCCTTGGGAGGAGAAAGCAAGGATGTGAACCTAGTCATTCTTGGCTACACACTGAGTACAAGGCCAGCCTGAGTTCTTCTGAGGCCCTGTCACACAAAACCAGAGCAACAATCTTAGGAAAACAAGAACAACCTCTAGAACAATAACAACAAAATTAAAAAATAGGCAAGTTAGAAAGACCACTGAGAGAAAACCTGGACATAATGCTCTAACATTTGGGAGCCAGCTGCCGGGCGTGGTGGCACATGTTTGTAATCCCAGCACTCTGGGAGGCAGAGGCAGGCAGATTTCTGAGTTTGAGGCCTGGTCTACAGAGTGAGCTCCAGGACAGCCAGGGCTACACAGAGAAGCCCTGTCTTGGGGGGGGGCGGGAGGGGGGGAGGGAACAAATCCAAAAAACCAAAAAAAAACAAAACAAAACAAAAAACACCCACCAACAAACAAACAAAAGCCTTAGGGAGCCAGCCAGCGCAGCAGGGTGTCCTGGCTGACTCACACACAGGAGACTAGCCTGCTGCTCCCAGTAGAGGGATGGCAGCCCTCGTGCAAGTGAAGGACCACACGTGGACCAGCCACATGCTGGGCCCCTGGAGAAGTGCTCCTGCTCTGACTACAGGGTCACTGAGAGTTCAGAGGCTTTGGTGGCACCCAGTCAAGCAAAAGTTGTTTTCAAACAGTCAAGGCTGAGTTAGCATTCTGGGGCTGGGACCACTTCTACATCAACCAGCTATGGCTGCACTGTGGCTTACAAAGATGAGGAACAGTCAGTCAGTGGTGGCCCGGCGTTGGGCTCTCAGCTGGGTGCCTGGTTCATAGTCCTTGTGCAAGGCAGCAGTGCACCAGCAAGAATCGAATGCTATCTGTGTGTCACACTTTCTACTCCCTAACACTGTGCCCGATTAAAAGGAAAAACAAACATTAAAGGGGATTGTGGTGCGGGGCAGTGGTGGTGGGGGCAGTGGTGGTGCACGGCTGCCTTTAATCCCCACTCTTGGGAGGCAGAGGCAGGCGGATTTCTGAGTTCAAGGCCAGCCTGGTCTATCTTCAGAGTGAGTTCCAGGACAGCCTGAGCCACACAGAGAAACCCTGTCTCAGGGGAAAAAAAAAACAAAGAAAGAAAGGGATTGTGGTGGTTTGAATAGGAATGTCCCCATAAGACTCCTGTGTTTGAATGCCTGGCTCCTGGGGAGTGACACTATTAGGAGGTGTGGCCTACTGGAAGAAGTGTGTCACTGTGGGGTGGGCTCTCAGCTTTCCTACGCTCAGGCTCCCCAGTGTGGAATGAAGCTCCTTCCTTGCTGCCCATCGAGAAGACGACTCTGGACTCCTCTAGCACACTGTCTCCCTGCATGCGGCCGTGCTTCCCACCATGATGATAACTGAGTAAACCTCTGAACTGTAAGCCAATTCAATGTTCTCCTTTATGAGTTGCTGGGGCCATGGTGTCTCTTCGCAGCAATAAAACCCTAAGAAGTGGTGGCTGGGGCCTACAAACACCTGCTGAACAAGCATGAGAGGCGGAGGTCAGAGTCCATGCATTTAAAAATCCAGTTGTTGTGCTGCACATCTGGGGTCTTGCAGCCAGCCAGTCTAAACAAAACAGTCAGATACTGGACCATTGAAGAGACCTGGGCTCAAAAAATAAGGCAAGGCTGGGAGGTGGCCAGCAGTTAAAGTGTTGGTTGCACACACATGCAGAAGACAGAGCCGGGCTGGAGAGACGGCTCAGCAGTTAAGAGCACTGATGCTCTCTCGGAGATTCCGAGTTCAAATCCCAGCAACCACATGGTGGCTCACAACCATCTGTAATGGGATCTGATGCCCTCTTCTAGGGTCAGCTACAGTGTCCTCACATACATAAAATAAATAAATCTTAAAAAAAAAAAAAAAGAGTACAGTGCCCCAGAACCCATTTAAATGCTGAGGGGATGTGGCTATCCACTGGAAATTACAGTGCTTGGAGGGGAGACAGGGATCCTTGACATTTTCTCTCTCTCTCTCTCTCTCTCTCTCTCTCTCTCTCTCTCTCACACACACACACACACACACACACACACACACACAACACGATAAAACAAAAGAAAAAGTGGAGATTGAGGAAGACCTACTGATGCACCTGTACAGGCAAACATACTCCCACACTTGTAAACACAGGTATACTTACACAGACAAACAAACAAAATAAAATCTTTTACTAGCACCTACAGTAATTTTTGTATCTAATAGAATCTGAGTAACAATCAGCCCATGACCCCATGCTCCAGGGAAAAGTGGATTGTGCTAAGTTGAGGTTTCCAAAGTTTACACTAAGGCCAGTCTCTCCTTTCCTGTCTTTCTCCACCCTACTTCCCCACGCCCCTTCTCAGCCTGGGGATCAGGATGTAGCCCTCTCGGCTTGGCTCTAGTGTCACGCCTGCTTGCATGGTACCCTGCTTCCTGCCATATGCTAACCCTCTGAAACTGTAAACAATGTCAAATTCATTCTCAAAGAGCTGTGGCTGAGGTCTGTGGTGCCTGGACTACAACCTGGGGCCTTGCACTCGTCACTCTACATTGAGGTGCTCACCAGGCCTTGGTTCTATTTCTGACCCGAGTCGCCTGAGGATCTCCCGGGGCAGTGCCTGAGGAGATCCTCAGTTTTAACTACTGCAAGATCTTAGAAAAGCACAGTCAGGCAGTGGCAGGAGACGTGGAGCCAACAAGCAAGGCCAGTACCTCTCCTGCGGCAGGTCTCTCCTCTTCCTCTCACTTCCTTTCCCCTTCCTTCTTTTGCTTTAAATTCTGGCTGTTTGAGGCAATCTCTATTAAATCTCTTTTGAAAGAAAGAGGAAGGAGAAACTGGGCGTGGTGGCTCACGCCTGTAATCCCAGCACTTGGGAGGCAGAGGCAGGTGGATTTCTGAGTTCGAGGCCAGCCTGGTCTACAGAGTGAGTTTCAGGACAGCCAGGACTACACTGAGAAACCCTGACTCAAAAAACCAAAAAAAAAAAAAAAAAGAAAAGAGAGAGAGAGAGGAAGGAAGGAAAGAAGGAAGGGAGGGAGGGAGGGAGAGAGAGAGAGAGAGAGAGAGAGAGAGAGAGAGGAGGAAGGGAAGAGGGAAAAAAAGGGAGGGAAGTGAGAGAGTGTAAGAGAGAAGGAGGGAGGGAAAGAGACAGACAGACAGACAGGGTCTTAGTATACAGCTCTGGCTGGTCTCAAATTCATCCCCGCCTCTCAGTTCCCTGCCATTCTCAGCTTTTGAATAATGTAATAATCACTTTGCTAAAGCAACAGACAGAAACGCGTGATCATCCCAATAACCACTAGTCTCTAGAGAACCACTGTGCACACACATGAACCACAGGACAACAGATCCTGGCGTGCAGGGAAGCCAGTTGCAAGCCGTGTTCGTAAATATACCATCAAAACATTCAGCTGTGCCTTTTTTTTTTTTAAATGACCTGTAGTCTCTCCTGTAGTTCTGGCTATTCTGGAACTTGCTATGTAGACCAGCTGGCCTCAGCTCACAGAGATTCTCCTGCCTCTGCCTCCCAAGTGCTAGCACATCATGTCTAGTTTTTTTACATAAAATTACTAAGTGTCAGGCAGTGGTGGCGCACGCCTTTAATCCCAGCACTTGGGAGGCAGAGGCAGGCAGATTTCTGAGTTCGAGGCCAGCCTGGTCTACAGAGTGAGTTCCAGGACAGCCGGGCTATACAGAGAAACCCTGTCTCAAAAAACCAAAATAAACAAACAAACAAATAAATACATAAAATTACAAAGTATGCAAAAAGCAAAACAAGCCCCAACTTAATGATCTGTTCACAGGAAAGGTGGAAGGCGACAGACAGACAGTGTTCCCGAGGAAGCCCAGACAGCAGACCTTTTAGACCAACTGTAACCAGTGGTGTAGAGTATGTTCAAGGGACTCAGTGATGGTGACAAGAAGCCAAGGGAAACCAAGACAATGTTGGGCCTCAGGCTGTGTATCAGCAGAGAGGTAGAGAAAGTGCCACGCACAACTCTGGAGCTCGAAAGCATAAAGACAGAAATGAAAACTCTATAGCAGTGCCGGGCGGTGGTGGCGCACACCCGTAATTCTAGCACTTGGGAGGCAGAGGCAGGCGGATTTCTAAGTTCAAGGCTAGCGTGGTCTACAGAGTGAGTTCCAGGACAGCCAGGGCTACACAGAGAAACCCTGTCTCAAAAAACAAAAACAAAAACAAAACAAAACAACAACAAAAACCTCTATAGCAAATGAAATTATTTCCCAACAAAGGCAGAGACAGTGAGACCTCAAAAACCAAAGGGAGGAAAATAAGCTGCTAGCAAACTTGTCTTAGCAAATACACCAAACTCAAACTATGGGCTGGGGACTGCCTGCTGGCAAAGGAAACTCAGTTTCTCCCATGGAGTCTCACTGTAGCAGCCTCAGCTGAGGTGTGACCCCCCATGCCCAGGAGTAGTCAGGTGGTGACATGAAGCCAGTTCAACAGGACTGCAGGCTTTGGTCTCATTTTGCTTCGTGTGGACATTTTTGTCTTATTGGTATTTTGTTTATTCTGATATCCATTTTTGTGGTTTTGTGTGTATGTATGTGTTTCCTGGGTTCTTTTCTTTTGTTTTATTAAGCGAAAGATAAATAACATAAGTTCGGGAGGAGAAAACATGATGAAAATTATTGTCTGAAAATTTTTTCAATTAAAAAAAAAAGAGAGAGAAAGCCATGTCTAAACTGAAACAAAATAATGGTGTACCAGGGCTGGAGAGATGGCTCACTGGTTAAGATCACTGGCTGCTCTTCCAGAAGACCCAGGTTCAATTCCCAGCACCAACATGGTAACTCACAACCATCTCTTAACTCCAGTTCCAGGGGATCCTCATAACCTCTGTAGGATCTCTGCCTGTGATGCAGAGACACATATGCAGCCAGATACTCATACACATAAAAAAAAAATAAGTGAAAAAATTTAAATGCCACTCCAATAAACAGAATATAAGCCAATGTATGGTAACTCCTTTTTCTCCTGACTTAAAAGATGGATACATAATGCAGTACTCATAAATCTCTTCTGACAAACACAACATATAAAGTTATTATTTATATAATAATATCAACATAAAAGAGGGAGGCTGTAGCTGTATTGGTATATAGGGGTTTGTGTGTTTGAATTTAAGGCCTCTAGCCTAGGCTGCTTCACACCCTCTATGAAGCCAAGGATGGTCTGACCCTTCTGAGCCTCCTCTCTCCATCTCCTATGAGCTGAGGTTACAGGAAAGTGTTACCAAGTTTTGTTTATATAGAGTATGTCAGACTGGGGTTGAACCCAGGTCGGTGGTTTCAATGTCCCCATGAGTCTGAGGCCTGTGAATGTGTGGCCCTCAGCTGGCAGCTCTTTGGGGAAGATCAGGAGGTGAGGCCTTGCTGGGGAAGCGTGTCACTGGAGGCAGGCTTTGAGGTTTCAGAAGACCATTCTGAAGTTAGTTCTTTTTTTTTTTTTTTTTTTTGGTTTTTTCGAGACAGGGTTTCTCTGTATAGCCCTGGCTGTCCCGGAACTCACTTGGTAGACCAGGCTGGCCTCGAACTCAGAAATCCGCCTGCCTCTGCCTCCCGGAGTGCTGGGATTACAGGCGTGCGCCACCACCGCCCGGCTCTGAAGTTAGTTCTATTCCCTGCTCCTGTCTCAGGATGTGAGCTCTCGGCGTCTTCTCCTGCCACCTGTCACCTATACTCCACCATCTATGGTATACTATACCACTATACCATCATGGACTCAAATCCTCTGCAACCATACGCTCCAAATCAACGCTTCCTTCTACAGGCCGCCATAGTCTTTATCCCAGCCTGAAAAGTATCTTATACATCAGGGCCTTTTGCGTTGAGGCAAACAGTCCTTGTCTTCACTCCTGGAGCCTCACCCTCAGCTCCACATTCATAAGAACAGATGAATGAATGAATAAATAAATACATTCTATATGTATTTTATGTGTATGGTTGTTTTGCCTCCTTGTATCTGTGTGTACTTGGTGTATGTCTGGTCCCCTTAGAGGTCAGAAAGGGACACTGAATTCTCTGGACTGGAGTTATAGACAACTGTGAGCCACCATGTAGGTGCTGGAAACTGAACTTGGATTTTCTGGAAGAGCAACGAGTGTTCTTAACTTTTTTGAGCAAATTCTCCAGACTTTCAGACTTTATTTAAGGGGACCATGGTATATAAAGAGACCACTGAAGCACAGTCTTAACAGTGAAGAAATGACTGAACACGATTCCCTAAAACAGCATGTCTTAGTCAGGGGTTCTTTCTTTCTTTCTTTCTTTCTTTTTTTTTTTTTTTTTTTGGTTTTTCAAGACAGGGTTTCTCTGTGTAGTCCTGGCTGTCCTGGAACTCACTCTGTAGACCAGGCTGGCCTTGAACTCGGAAATCCTCCTGCCTCTGCCTCCCAAGTGCTGGGATTACAGGCATGTACCACCACCGCCCAGCTAACAACACTTAGTCAGGGTTTCTATTCCTGCACAAACATCATGACCAAGAAGCAAGTTGAGGAGGAAAGGGTTTATTGAGCTTACACTTCCACATTGCTGTTCATCACCAAAGGAAGTCAGGACTGGAACTCAAGCAGGTCAGGAAGCAGGAGCTGATGCAGAGGCCGTGGAGGGATGTTCCTTACTGGCTTGCTTCCCCTGGCTTGCTCAGCCTGCTTCCTTATAGAACCCAAGACTACCAGCCCAGGGATGGCACCACCCACAATGGGCTCTCCCCCTTGATCATTAATTGAGAAAATGCCCCACAGATGGATCACATGGGGGCACTTCCCCAACTGAAACTCCTTTCTCTGTGATAACTACAACCTGCATCAAGTTGACACACAAAACCAGCCAGTACACAGCATTAATCCAAATAAGACTGTGTAAACTACATGTCATGTATAGGTAAATACATTTTATATTTTGGCTTGCATGATTTAAAGACAATTATACAAACTAATAATTATATAGTTATGTAGATGATCATGTAATATATGAAGATATAATTCATGACAACATAAAAGGGTATGGTAAAGAGGCCAGGTTTTTGGAGTTTTGAAAATTGCAAATAAAAAGTTTAATTTCAGAATCCAAGTTCATCATTTATACACTAAATATACACTAAAGCATAATATATAGGAATTCAGACTAAGCTTACATACAATATTTCAACAAAACATTTTTTTCTAAAAATGTTAGAAAAAATGTTAGAAAAAATGTTGCCTCTCAGAGGCAAATGAGTGATTTGTTTCACCCATAATATTTAATTGATTTGAAATGAGAAAATGAAAAACTTTTTTTTTTTTAGACATTACAAGCAAAAACTTTGGAGTCTGGTAAAGGATCTGAGAGCTGATACTTCAGTTTGATATCTTTGGGATTCTAGGGGCCAGGTTTTCGTATACCATTAAATTGTTCTTTTCCAAATTAGCTTTATCAATTGAGATATAAATGATAATTTCTAAGATAACTAAGAATTATTTTGTGTGTTTGAGTATTCTGTATTTCTGTACACCACACTTGTTCCTGTGGAAGTCACAGAGGGTGTCAGATCCCAAACTCTGGCCCTCTCAACAGCAGCAAGTGCTCTCAAGCACAGAGCTGTCTCTCCAGCCCTGCAAGCCTGCCTGAGAGGGTGGGGACGGAGCTCAGCATCACGGCGCCTGCCTCTGCACGACGCACAAGTTCAATCCTGCAGACTGGGTAAAGACCCTAAAACATGGAAAAGGAGCTGAGCTCGGAGGCCCATGCGGATAATCCCAACTCCAGATACTTGGGAAGCCAAAAAAAAAAAAAAAAAAAAAAAAAAAAAAACAGAGAATCACGAGGTCAACTTCATTTCGGATAACGCAGCAAGACCCAGTTTAAAACGTTTAACTGAGCTGTCAATGTACCTTAGCAGTAGAACACTTGCCTAACAATGTAGGAGGCCTTTGTTTCAGTTCCCCAGCATCCATGGAATGTGTGTGTTGTGTGTGTAAGCATAAATGAGGCAATCCAAGAAAGCAGAAAAATAGTGATGGAAGATCAAAGATCTATAGCGAATCAGTGATCAGTGGTAAAGTTGCAGGAACCCTTCCTTTCCAGCAATTAATTTTTTAAAAAGATTTATTTATATAGAGTGTATTTAAGTATTCATTTGTTTTGTTTTTGTTTTTTTGTCTGTTTGTTTGGAATTTTTTTTTTTTTTTTTTTTTTATTCTGGGTTTTTTTTTTTTTTTTTTTTTTTTTTTTTTTTGAGACCGGGTTTCTCTGTGTAGCCCTGGCTGTCCTGGAACTAACTCTGTAGACCAGGCTGGCCTCGAACTCAGAAATTCACCTGCCTCTGCCTCCCAAGTGCTGGGATTACAGACGTGCGCTACCACCACCTGGCAATGTTTGTTTATTTATATGAGTATACTGTAGCTGCCTTCACACACACTGGAAGATGGCATTGGATTCCACTGCAGATGGCTCTGAGATACCATGTGGTTGCTGGGATTTGAACTCAGGACCTGTAGAAGAGTGGTCAGTGCTCTTCACTGCTCAGCCATCTCTCCAGTCCCAGCCAGCATTTAAATGTAAATAAAACCTTTTAAAAATTACAATTACTTATTGTGTGTGCATCTGCCTGCAGATGTGTGTGTCCATAGCGCAGGAATGGCGGTCAGGAGACAAGTTGCCGCACTTCTCCTTGCAATCCCACGTGTATCCCAGGAATCAATCTCAGATCTCAGGTTTGGCAGCAAGTATCCTTATCCTTACCACTGAGCCATCTCGACAGCAAATGGCAGCGACTGGCAGCTGTGCTTGATGATGATACATGCTAGAGGCAGAGGCAGGAGAACTGCTACAGCTTCAAGGCTACCTGGTTTACATAGTGAGTTCCAGACCAGACAGGGCTATAAAATGAGAATGCTTAGCCAACAACAAAACCCAAACAACCATGGTCCAGGCTGAGAGTGCAGCCCATGGTAGAACACTTGCCCAGTGCATCTCACATCCTAGATTCAATCCCTAGTACAGAAAAAATAAATTTAAGAACCCTGCAATCCAACGGCAAACACGGCTGAACAGTCAAGGATAGGAAATATTCCATACAAACAGTAACTGGATGAGAGCTCTATTGGCATCAGACAGGATGCACCTCACATCTAGATTTAGTATGAGAGACAAAACAGTCGTCACAGTCGTCACATGCAGTATCAGAGCCTGTCATCAAGAAACTGAAGCAGAGATGTTGGTCAGAAGGACAGAGTTCCAGTTGCAAAGAGTACTTCTAAGAAATCTATCATAGGCCCGGGCAGTGGTGGCGCACGCCTGTAATCCGAGCACTTGGGAGGCAGAGGCAGGTAGATTTCTGAGTTCAAGGCCAGCCTGGTCTACAGAGTGAGTTCCAGGACAGCCAGGGCTATACAGAGAAACCCTGTCTCAAAAAAACAAAAACAAAAAAACAACAACAACAACAACAACAACAAAAGGAATTTATCATGGGACCAGGGATGCAGGAAGAGTGCTTACTACCACTCCTAATTCACCTGAGTTCAAACTCAAGACAAGAAAGAGCTGACTCCCATAAGCTGTCCTCCAACTTTGAGGTCCTCACAAACTCTAAATACATAAAAATGTAAAAAACAAAAAACAAAAACATACGCTATGACAAGGACTATAGTTAGTAACAATGTATATAGCGTTCTTTAAAATTGCTGAAAATAGACTAGTGTTCTCAGGCAGGCGATGGTGGTACATGCCTTTGCCCTCAGCACTAGGGAGGCAGAAGAACTCACATGGAGCTCTGAGTTCAAGGCCAGCATGGTCTAAGTAGTCTCACTAGAAAATTTAAGTATGTGTTTTAGTTTCTTTTCTGTAATTGTAATAAACACCATGACCAAAAACAACTTGGGGTGGGGAGGGAAAGGTTTATTTGGCTTCCATTTGCCCTTCACCGTTCGCGTCAAATGAAGTCAGGTAGGGCAGGAATCTCAGGGGGGGACTGGTGTGGAGGCCACAGCCAAGATAATGACCTACAGGCTTGCCTACAGCTCAATCTTACGGAGGCAGATGAGGCTCCCTTTTTATATGACTGTAGCTTGTTAAACTGATTAAAACCAAAGCAAGCAAAGCAAACCAAACTAAGCAAACAAACAAAAACCTACCTGCTTGCACGAGGACCAAAAGCAACTTGAGAAGGAAAGGATTTATTTCAACTTCCAACCCATTATTAAAGAAATCAGAGCAGGAGCTGAAGCAGAAACTATACAGAGACAATGCTGGCTGGCTGGTTCCCGACTTTCTTATGTGCCTCAGGATCACCTGCTCCACAGACCCGCCTACAGGCCAATCTGAGGGAGACAAGCCTCCAGCTGAGGTACCTTCAAATAACTCAAGCCTGAGTCAAATTAATAACTGCAGTCATCTAGGAGTGTGTAAACCATTGCTTAAGCTCATCATCACACTTAGCATTGCACAATGTAGTCCAGCGACAGACTGTGCTCGAGGAGGACACACTGTTTTTGCCAGCTAAAATTAATTAAGGCTCAACTATAACAACTATAAATATTAATTATAGTTATCTAAAAACAGAGTCCTGGAATATATGAAGGAAGCTGACAGAATTGAAGGAACAAAGCCAGGCAGTGACAGTTGGGTTTGTATAATATTACTCCAGCTGAGAATGTGGTTCTGTGGCAGGGCACCGCTGAGCAGACAGCGGCCCTGGGTTCCATGCCTAGCCGCACAAAAGAAAACCATATGAAAATCAACCATAGACAGAAATCCAAAGAAAATCAAGGGCTCCAGAGACTCGTGTCTATAATCTCAGCACTTAGGAGACTAAAGCAGGAATCGGGTGAGTCTGAAGTCAGCCTGAACTACACAGTGAATTCCAGCACAGCCGCGACAAAAGACTCTAACTCAAAGCAAAAGAACGAGTGGTGATGTCACACGCCTTTAATCCCAGCACTTGGGAGGCAGAGGCAGGCAGATCTCCGAGTTGGAGACTACCCTGGTCTACAGAGTGAGTCCCAGAACAGCCAGGGCTACACAGAGAAACCCTGTCTCGAAAGCAAACAAATAAACAAAAAATCAAATGAACAAATGAGAGAGACAGACACAGGCACTCCAGCAGGAACTATACTGGGCAGCTTACAACTTCTGTAAATCCAGCTTCAGCCTCTGGGCATCTGCACTCAAATGTGCACAGACTCACAAGTGCATATATGCACTATACACTGAGGGTCTGAATGACAATGTCCCTTGTGGGCTCCGGCACAGACACTTGGCCTCAGTTGGTGGTGCCCTTTAGGGGGTTTAGAAGGTAGCCTTGCTGTAACACTGCCTCTCAGAGTTCCTATCGTCCACTACTCTGTGCTCTCTCCGCCGTGCTTGTTGTGCAGACGTGAGCTCTCTGCCTCTTGCTCCCACCAGCCCTGCTGCTGCCATGCCCGCCAGGCTTCCACCCAGGATGGACTCCGTTTGGTTTCTGAGATGGAGTTTCTCTATTTTGGTAAGTCTGACTGTCCTGTAACTTGCTAGATAACCCCTTCTATTAAGTTGCCTTGCTTGTGGAGTTTTAGCAGTTACAGGAAAGGAACACTACCTACCTAGTGTAAAATTTTCAAGTGTGGGATCTGAACAATATTATAAAGCTGAATCTAGCAAGCACTTCCACCTTGGGTCAGCTGGATGTACACAATCCTGAAGAACACAGGGAACACAGCATTGTCCTCCAATGAACCACACGAGGCCTTGAATAGACATCTAGGACAACACTAGTCATAACAGCTAAAGCAGAAACCGCAATGCTCATCAGCAGTTGAAAGGAGAAATACGGTATTAGAGACATCATGAAATATTGTTCATTAATAAGAAAGGAATGAAATACAGAAGAATGCTACAACCCAGACGAATCTGTGAACGAGCCCATTCATAAAAGAGCGCAGATTGTATGAATGGCATGTCTGCCAGAGGCCACTCCTCAATATAGAAAATAGGTTAATAACTGCCCCAAGCTGGACAAAGGAGGCTGCTGGGTGTGGCAGCAAGGGCAAGCATGTTCCTTTTTTGGCAGCGATGAAAATGCTTGACAGTGGAAAAGCAGCACAGTTCCACCGACCACACACATCCCGAGCAGGTTGAGTGTGCTGCGGGAACCACACACACTTCAGTGACGTGCAGGAAAAGCCTTGTGTGACACAGTCGCATTTGCCAGGCTACTGGACAGCCTGAGGTGGGAATGATCCTTGGATCCAGGAGTTTGGGGTTATCCTTGGCAACACAATGAGGAGGAAGGAAGGAAGAAAGAGAGGAGAGGAGGAGGAAGGTGGGAGGAGGAAGGTGGGAGGTGGAGGAGAGACAAGAAAACCCAGAAAGCAAAAAACGTCACTGTTGCTACTCAAGCTGGACTCTTGAAAGGACAAAAGAGGACAATGATGGAGAGACACATCAAACAAAAGTTACTCCCATCAGGGCCAGAGAGATGGCTCAGTGGTTAGGAGCACAGCTTTGTGTTCTTACAGAGGACTAGGGCTCCAATCCCAACACCCATATGTGGTGTCAGTGTGGTGTCAGAGAACCCGCAGGTGTGCTGGCAAGGGTTCCAGCATCCTCCTCCGGCCTCCACGAGCACTCACGCGTGTGGTACACTGACATACCATGTAGGCAAACACCCAGACACATAAAAACATCTATTTTGAAAGTGCCCCGTCCGTGTTGTACTGCTGAGGAGGGGCAAAGCCTCTGGAAGCTCCTTGCGAGTGAGCGCCCATGCCTCTTGAGTCTTCCAAGTGTGGGACAGAAGTCATAAAACTTCTCTTTAAAAAGACAGTTTATTTGAGGATTGTGAAGTAGCAAGCAAGTCTGCAACATCTGCTGAAGACAGTGAGCGGCTACCAAGATGATAAATCAAATACAGAAAGGAACGGCTGATGCAAGGAAGACAGGAATTCCATGTGGTCAGGCCACATGCTGCAGGGAGGGAGGGAGAGCGGTTTCTCCTTTTCGGCTCCATTTCTTTTCTGAGCACAAGTGCTGTCTGTGTCATCCTGACAATGCAGAGCCGCTAAGTTTAGGCGACATAATAGAGCCTTTGTTCTGTCCACTCGGGTTTTGCTGTTCCCATTTCGGCTGTTCCTCAGGATCACCCAGGGGTTCTGCAAGTTCAGCAGTGCTCCACCCCCTGGAACTGGCGGCGGGTTGGGGCTGATTCCAAATGTGGATCAGAGGAGAAAATGTGTCACCACTAATTGAAAAAAAAATGACATGACACCAGGCCCTCTTCACCCTCACAAAGAGGCTTGTGTGTCTCGACCACAATGATGAGCTAGAGTCACTCAGCACACAGATGAAGTCTCTGTGCCAGGCACCCAGCCTAGGCCTGGCTCAGAAAGGATTCGAAGAAAGTTAGGAGCCATTGTTCGCTAATGTGCAAGGCACTAAACGCAGAGCACAGATGCAGACCCAGTAATTACTGTACGATGTACAGACAGACAAGTATACTCAAGTGAGAACAGAACAAAGACACAGTTAATTAAATATTACCATGTGGGCACACAAGCGTGTGTATGTGCCATGGCACATGTGTGAAGCGAGATGACAACCTGTGGAGTCTTTCCTTCCACCCTGTAGGCCCGAGTACCTGTTTTACTTAGGGTTCCCTAGAGGGACAAACTTACAGAATGAATATTTAGATAAAGGGGATTTATGAGAACGGCTCCCAGGCTGTGTTCCAACCAAGCCAACACTGGTTGTCTCTATCAACAGAAGGTCCAAGAACCCAGCAGTTATTCAGTCACGAGGCTGGATGTCTCAGCTGGTCGTCAGTTTACCCCAAACCCAGAAAAAGGAGATGCTGTTGCCAGTAAAGGAATGGACTTGCTAGCAAGAGATAGAACATGCAGGCAAAGGGCAATCTTCCTTCTTCCATGTCCTTGTACAGGCTGCCCTCAGAAGTTGTGGTCCAGAGTAAAGGTGGATCTTCCCTCCTCAGAAGATCCAGATTAAAAGTTTAAATGATTTAATTAAGAAAAACATCCCTCGGGCCAGGCGGTGGTGGCGCACGCCTGTAATCCCAGCACTCTGGGAGGCAGAGGCAGGTGGATTTCTGAGTTGGAGGCCAGCCTGGTCTACAGAGTGAGCTCCAGGACAGCCAGGGCTACACAGAGAAACAAGTGTACACAGTAGCTTGGGTTTTAGTTCATTCCAGATGTAGGAAACTTGACAACCAGAAATAGTCATTGCAATATCTAACTCAGGTCATCTGGCTTGGTGCTAAGTACCTTTACCCACTGAGCCATCTCACCAGCCCAAAATACTCAACATTTTATACCTTAGAAAGATTTCTTGTTCTATAGTCAATAATCCCCCACCAAGAAAATATCCCTTAGCTTGAACACTGACAATTTATTTTGCCTATTCTGGAACTTGACACAAATATACAACCATACATTTTTCTTTTCTTTTTATTTACTTACTATATAAGTATTAGATATATTATGCTTTATATATGATTATATATTATACATATATAAATATATATTATATATAATACTTATATATGCGAGACAGCATTTCTCTGTATAGACTGATCTGTCCTGGAACTCACTCTGTAGACCAGGCTGGCCTCCAATTCAGAGATAGATCTGCCTGCCTCTGTCTTCTCTGGGTATGCGCCACCACACACAGCTTCAACACACATTTTATCTTCGCACACGTGCGCACGCGCACAGGCACGCAGCTGTACTTTCCTCAGCATCACACACGTGGAACTCATCGCGTTGCTGCACGAGGCACTGGCCACTTGTCTTCACCATGGCGTCACAGGAACACCTCACAGCTGCACCTCTGAACTGCTGCAGTGTCCGTCCTTTCTCCAGAGCACCGAAAGCCCCTCTCTCTACTGCTAAAATTCTCAAAATGTCTCTTTGGAGGTGCAAGCACTTATTTCTGTCCCAAATTCACTAGGCCATGCAAGATTTTGAGGTAATCATACCATAAAAGGCACTTGCAAAACTTTCTCATCTCTCACGTACTAACTTTTTCCTTCCTTCCTCCCTCCCTGCCTTCCTTCTTTCCTTTCTTCCTTCCTTCATTTTTGGTTTTTTTGAGACAGGGTTTCCTTGTGTAGCCCTGGCTGTCCTAGAATCCACTCTGTAGATCAGGCTGGCTTCAAACTCACAGAGATCCACCCACCTGGGTAGGTAGAAGACTCCCAAGAGCTGGAATGAAAGGCGTGCACCGCCACACCCAGCCCTTGATCTATATTTATTTGGAAATAATTCCAGACTTGACTCAAGTTCCACATAGTAGAAAAATTTAGCCAGTCATCAAAATTCCCCAAATGTCCACGTTTTTTGTACGTGCTCTATCAGCACTTTCTTTAGTCTCTTTGTACATACATGTACACGACTACTACTGCTGCTAAAATAGACTTTGCCAGTCCGGAGTAGTGGTACTACTTTAATCCTAGCACCTGGGAGGCAGAGGCAGGCTGATCTCGGAATTTGAGGCTGGCATGGTCTACAGGGCGAGTCTCAGGACAGCCAGGGCTACACACAGAAACCCTGCCTAGAAAAACAAAAGGACAGACTTTGCCTTTTCTGTGCTTTCTTCCTGCTGCAGCCTCCTGAGTATTGGGATCTGGGGTCTGCCACCACACCCAACTAAATACTTCATTTTCCTACTGTTTGAATTCTGATGAGTCATCTCGGACATAGGTTGCCAGTCAGGGTCTGTGTGTGGGCCGTGTGGGGCTGGCTCCGGCGGTGTGCTCTGGGCTGCCCTCAGTGCATCTGTCGGAAGGCCCACACAGTGGTTTGTTCTGCTATGACTGGCACTAACTTCAGTGGCTGGGCCAAGGTGAACCATGGTGCTTCTGGCTGCCACTCCACAGTTTTCTTCTAACTATCAGTCCTTCCAGGAAGATGCCCGAGGTGATATAAACATCCCATTTCCTGCCATTTCTTCCCCAGTTTCAGCATCTACTGATGATCCTTGCCGGGAAAGATTTTCATTGTGGTGCTTGAAAACTAGTTTTGTTTACTTTTTTAAAAATAACTTTTAGTACTTCGAACAAATCAAACTCAAATACAAAATATCAAGTAAAATCTACAAGTAAAACATACCCCCAGGGCTGGCAAAATGGCTCAGGAGGTAAGCTTGCTTGCCAGCAAGCACTAGTTCAGTTGGATCTGAGGAAAGCTACCTGTGGAAGGAGCGAACTGGCTCCCGAACTCTGTTCTATGACCTCCACATACACATTATGGTACAGTATACATGACCTCTACATACACATCTGTGTGCCCACAAATACACATACACATACAAAATAAATATCTGTAAAGCAAAGTAAAATTAAAATGACATCCCAAAGTCATTGTCACAGATGAAAATGCAAAGCTAGCCCTGGTGCCACACGCCTTAACCCAGTACTAGAGGCCAGCCTGGTCTACATATCTACACATCGAGTTCTAGGACAGCAGGGGCTACATAAAAAAGACCCTGTTTAAACCAAACAAAGCAAAAAGGGATGAGAAAGCGAAGCCAGACACCTGGTGTGGGGGTGGCAGCAGGTGTGACTTCATCTGAGAGCCTGGGGGAGACAGAGGTGAGAAAGGTGAGAAAGGTCCATGCACGCACTGCAATGCTATGTTTTACATGCTACAAGAATCTAATTTTAGAAGGAGCTAAAAAGTCATCCAGGAGTGGGCCCAGGAGGGGTCAAATCCACACAAGGCCTCCTGGGGTCTAGCCTGTGTCTTCTCTGAGGACAGAGGCCAGGGTGATGATCCAGGAAGTAGACTGAATTCCCAAAGCTCATCGGGCAAACTAACTTAAGACACAAAAGAAATAAGCCGGGCGGTGGTGGCACATGCCTGTAATCCCAGCACTCTGGGAGGCAGAGGCAGGTGGATTTCTGAGTTCGAGGCCAGCCTGGTCTACAGAGTGAGTTCCAGGACAGCTGGGGCTATACAGAGAAACCCTGTCTTGAAAAAACCAAATCCAAAAAGCTGGGGTGGGGGGGAAGAAAGAAAAGAAAAAAGACATAGGGCTGGAGAGAGGCGCGGTAGTAAAGCGTTCCCACTGCTCCTCAGAGGACTCATTCACATCACCCAGCTCACAGCTGCTCTAACTCTGGGTTCAGGAGCTCCCCAAGCCTCCTCTGGCCTCCGTGGGTACATAACCATGACCCCCGAGACCTCTCTCCCTCCCTCTCTCCCTCTCCCAACCCCCTCTCTCACACACACATTATACATGCCTATTTTCAGAGCTTATCCTTTGGATCACATTTCTTGACTACATAATAAACATTTCCAAAGAAGTCAGTCCAAGAATCTTGGAATCAGTCTGACAGCAGCTCACGCTCTCCCAATCAGAAATCTGAAACCAGTCGGGCGGTGGTGGCGCACGCCTGTAATCCCTAGCACTCTGGGAGGCAGAGGCAGGCGGATTTCTGAGTTTGAGACCAGCCTGGTCTACAGAGTGAATTCCAGGGCAGCCAGGGCTATACAGAGAAACCCTGTCTCAAAAAAGCCAAATCCAACCCCCCCCCCCCAAAAAAAAAAGAAAGAAAAAAAGAAACCTGAATTCACTCAGTCAACAAAAGTAGCTGACAGAGATGCTAATGATTTCAAGGACACCCATGACTTTCAAGCCTGCTAAGACACGATGACAAACGTTAAGACCCTACCCTTACAATTATGGAACCCCAATTCAGAGCTGTCTCCATGTGAATAAACACACGATTTGGAGATAGAAAGAGGTGAGTTATAGGCGTCCAGGCTAGAACACCGAGGAGACAAAGGCCTCCTACGGTCAGAGAGGCAGAATTAAAACTTAGCCTCTACTCCCAGATCCCTCATTACTCAGCCAGCCAGGATCTAGCCCTCTGCTTCACTCAAAGTGACCTCAGGCCCCCTGGTTAGTGTGGCTCCGTGGCCTCCTGAGTTAGCGCTTTTCCCAAATCACACACAGCCAAGGCTCTCTCCTCTCCATCTCAGTCTCACGGTGTGATTCCAACACGGGATCTCCCACCTTTTTAATCTTTCTTATTTTCCTGGCTTACCGGAAACGAAAATAAGAACGGATACTTGGAAAATAAGAATATCCTATTTCCTATACCAAATATAGAAAGTCCAAAGCGCATGGAGCACCACTGTCCCAACAGTCAAGATGACCGCGGAAAATTACAGCTGCCCTGGGGTCCCAACTGTTGCAGCAGCAGCATGCCTTCCTCCCGGCATCATGTTTTATGTCTCCTTTTAAACAAATATTTACTGGCTAGGAATGCTGGCGGGGGCAGTGGCCAGGGAGAACCCGACTCACAAAGCTGGAAGACTTGAAGACAGGAGTGTCATCCTCAAAGAAAAGTTAAGCAGACCCCAGAGTTGTAAACTCTTACATCTATCAAACTAAGCAGGGCCTGGGAACAGCCAGCGCTTCCAGAAAGACAACAACTCACTCTTAGGCCCTGGGAAACATGAAGAAACAAAACACGACAGGCCACACCGCCCCCAACAGCCACCATCGCGCCAGGCCTTGGCGTACAGCGGTGTAGTAACCGTTACCGGACAGCATGGAGGACTGGGTGGGGCTTGGCCTACCAGTGCGGGCGAGCCCCGAGCCAGATGCAGGAAAACTCAAGGGCGCAGGCAACCGCCAGCACGGCCTCCCGGGCCCGGGTTAGGGGCAGACACGAGCCCTGGGCGAGTGAATCGTGTCCCCGAGGAACTCACCGTAAAAAGAAGCTTTTGGTCCTAGCCCGCGAGTTGGGATGGAGGCCTACTCCTGGGAGCCGGGGACTCGGGACCCTGAAGGGCAGGGACAGGAAGCCGTAGCACGCGAAGGAGGCTCCGAGGCAGCCTCAGAAGATGGGGCCCAAGAAGCTGGAGCAGGGAACCACGGTGGTGGGGGGCCAGGGAACCTGTGCGGGGACCACGGCGCCAGCCACGCCTCGCGCACCCACCGTTAAGACCAGGCCGCAGCCTCTCTCGTGCCATCCCCCATCACGTGGCCTGGGGGGGGCAAACCTGGGGGAGACGGGTCACGGGGCGCGCGCGGGTGGGGGGCGGATCACGGGGCGCGCGGGTGGGTGTGGGTCACGGGGCGTGGGGGGGCGGTGCTTCTCAGCTGCCGAGGTGGGAGCCGAGGGCTTGCTTGTGGCCTAGAGAGACCGGAAGGTGCAAGAATTTGAACTCTTTGGGACGCATGTTTTATTTTTATTTGTTTTTTGGTTTTTCGAGACAAACAGTCCTGGCTGTCCTGGAACTCACTCTGTAGACCAGGCTGGCCTCAAACTCAGAAATCCTCCTGCCTCTGCCTCCCAAGTGCTGGGATTTGCCACCACTGCCCGGCTTGGGACGCACAGTTTAACTTTCAGTTATCTAACTGATGTGACTTTCCCAAAGTTGAGGCGCTGCAGCTGTGTGTGGCTCGACCGCCTTTCACTGTTTCACGTGGGCCATGAGAACCGATCTGGTCTGGGTGGACATGTGTGTGGACAAGCAAGAGTGAATGAGTGGCAGCTGAAGGGTTTTTATTTAATTATATGTGAGTACATTGTAGCTGTCTTTAGACACATCATAAGAGGGCTTCAGATCTTGTACAGATGTGAGCAATGGTTGCTGGGATTGAACTCAGGACCTTCGGAAGAGCAGTGCTCTTAACCACTGAGCCACCTCTCCAGCCCCTGTCCGCTACACTCGTGAGGAACCGGTGCTTAATTAGGCATTACTTGTAGCTAATTAATGATTGGTTGGCCCTGTTCTCTAGGCAGGAAGGCAGGAGAGCTTTTACCAGCCTGTCTCTGGAATTTTAGCAAATTCTGTCTCCCGAGGGAACCCTTCTTTAGTGACTAGGATGGTATGGTCAGGATCACAGCTGCCCCAGTGCTGGGGCAATCCTTCTCTTCCTCTTTTTTTAAAAAATTATTTATTTTAGTATATATATGAGTATACCACCATTGCTCTCTTCAGACACACCAGATGAGGGCACCAGACCCCATTACAGATAGTTGTGAGCCACCATGTGGTTGCTGGGAATTGAACTTAGGACCTCTGGAAGAATAGTCGGTGCTTTTAACAGTTGAGCCATCTCTCCAGCCCTTCCTCTTTTCTTTTCCTGGTCCGGTAAATTCATCTGCAGTTCCAGTTGCAACAAACATTTTTACTTTTAATTTCATTCATTGTTTTTGAGACAGGTAGTCACTGTGTACCACAGGCTGACATCAAACTCCAATTAAAATTTCCAATTCTCCTACCACAGCCTCATCAGGGCTGGGTTTACTCAAGGAATCAGCCCAGTCCTCTCTGAACCTGTTCTTTGGAAAGCGCGGGCCATCTTAAATGTTTAGGCGGGTTCCTATTAATGAGCATCATTTGAAAGTTTAATAAAAACGCACAGAGGCAAGCCCAGCAAAATGAGAACACAAAGGATAACTCAGGGGACAAACTGTTTCTAGAAACAGAACCGCGTTTGCTGTCTGCAGCCCACTAGAGGGTGCTGGTAACCTAACCGGTTTTCAGATTTAAAAAAAACAAAAACAAAAAGAAAAACCAAAAACCCCAGGCTCTAGAGCCACCTACTGGGCCCAGAGCCACCATAGGCCCCAGAGCCCAGCTTGACCCTGTCTGTGGCTGTTGTTTCTCCTGGCCTGTCTTTCCCCACATCTTTCGGGGGCTTCCCTTTCACGTAGGGACTTCCCGTGTTCCAGTTTTGTGTCTTTAGGCCATTCAGATTCATCCAGGGCATCCTGGAAAGAGTGGAAACAGTGGCTTGGGAAGCTGGGCTGACTGCTTCAAAGCCTGCAGGCCTGCCTGCCCTCTCCAGCTGATGACCCTTTCTCCTCTTAGGATCTGCTTCCTTTGATCTTGTTCAGGATGCCCACTCCTGCCTGGTGAAACCACTGAGTCAAAATCAATCAATCCCTCTTTTCTCTCCTCTTCTCCCCTTCCTCCCACACCCCTCCCTCTGCCCAGGCTGATCTGGAACTCACTGCATAGCCTTGAACTCAGGAGTCTCCTTCCCCAGCTTCCTAAATGCTGGGTAATGGAGGTTAGCTACCGCCCATGGCTGTGAATTGTTCTCACAATACTGTAAAACAGATAGTTTTAGGGCTTCAAGTTTAGGCTGAAGCAGGGACTGTCCAGACAGAGCAAGGCTGAGCACTCCCCATTTGCCCTCCCAGAAACTCCCTGAACTGTGCTGGGTGGCGGGGTGCGGGGTCGTGGTGGGGGTGGGCGGTGGGTGGTGGGGGTGCTTTCTTCCATATCTGGATATCAAAGGATTTCCTGGGGTCTGGGCTGTCCCTCTGGTTGCCAGAGGAGCTCAGTGGTAGAAGCAGAGTGTGTGTGTGTGTGTGTGTGTGTGTGTGTGTCTTTTGTCTCACACCTGAATCCCTCTCTCACTGCCCTGGCAACAGCCCTTACCAGTGACAATCCCAGGTGTCCAATGGGTCTCACAGAAAATTCATTGAGGCACCTGAAAATGGGGTAGGGGCTGACTCAGCTTCCCAAATGTTGCTAGACTCCATTCCATAAAATAAAAGATGGTTTCAATAGGCATCTTAGTCTAACCCCCTGAGCGCTGTGGTAGCCAGGCCCCATGCTGGCAGCAATTTCAGATGACCCATTTTGGATTTGTGGTGTCTGCATAAAACCATTTCACTCTGACCTGAAAGGGTTTTGGCTCCAAGCAGCTCACGCCACCAGAGGGTTCTTAGGATTAGGCCTTGTAGGCCTGAGGCACATTTACCTCCTCACCCCTGCTGTAATTAAAAACTTGCCCAGCATGCACCTTCCAATGGCGTCCAGAGCCTCTGGGGCCACGAGAGGTCAGAGCTGCAGCATAGGTAGTAGAACTGAACCTGAAAAGCCTTTTGTTGTTGTTGGATCTATTTTATGTATGTGAATAAACTATCCGCTGTCTTCAGACACACCAGAAGAGGGCATCTGATCCCATTACAGATGGCTGTGAGCCACCATGTGGTTGCTGGAAATTGAACTCAGGACCTCTGGAAGAGCAGTCAGTGCTCTTAACCACTGAGCCATCTCTCCAGCCCACTGAAGAGCCTTTTGACCCCACCATTTCAGCTTTGGTGATTCTGACCAAACTAAGGACACAGATCCACAGACAGACAGACAGACAGACACACACACACACACACACACACACACACACACCATACCAATAGATTTTAAGGCAGAAATATTTATTTGACTTAAGAACCAGCCTTGGTGCTGGGCACGCCTTTAATCCTAGCTCATGGGCGGCAGAGACAAGCAGATTTCTGAGTTCGAGGCCAGCCTGGTCTTCAGAGTGAGTTCCAGGACAGTCAGAGCTGCACAGAGAAACCCTGTCCCAAATCTGCCCCACTCCAAAAATAGAAAAACAAAAAAATCAAAAAAAAACCTTGTCTTTGGTCCCGAAGACTCAATATAATTGCCTTAATATTCAATAAGAATCAGAAAAACAGCTTAGTCTCTTATCCTGTTGTTCTCTCTTGCCCTCTTGGGCTCTTCCCTCCCCCCTTCCCTCCTCCCCTCTCTCCATGTGGTCATGGCCGGCCTCTACTTCTCTCCTCTCTCCTCTCTGCCTTTCTTTCTTTTTTCTTTTTTTATTTTTATTTTTTGTCTTTTTGGATTTGGTTTTTTTGAGATAAGGTTTCTCTGTGTAGCCCTGGCTGTCCTGGAACTCACTCTGTAGACCAGGCTGGCCTCGAACTCAGAAATCTGCCTGCCTCTGCCTCCCAGAGTGCTGGGATTACAGGCGTGCGCCACCACCGCCCGACCCCTCTCTGCCTTTCTCTGCCTCTACTACCCTCTTAACTACCCTCCCCATGCCCTGAATAAACTCTATTCTAGGCTTTAAAAAAAAAATCAGAAAAGCAAACAGGTCCCCTAATAAGAATATCATAATATCTGAACAGGTAACTGTTTTAGTTAGGGTTCTCTAGAGTCACAGAACTTATGGAATGTCTCTATATACTAAGGGAATATATTGTGGTGACTTACAGTCTGTAGTCTAGCTAACCCAACACTGGGCAGCTGTGGACGGGAAGTCCAAGGATCTGGTAGCCGCTCAGCCCCGAGAGGCTAGTTGCTTCAGTCGTCTTCTGTGGAAGTAGATTCTAACAGCTGTGCTGGCGAGTAAGTGCAAGCAGGCGAAGAAGAGTGAGTCTTCCTTCTTCCAATGACCTTACGTAAGTCTCCAGCAGGTTTGGCCCATATTAAAGGTATGTACCGCCTTTGTGGCTGGATCTGGGATTTGCTTTGTCCCAGGCTAACCTTGAACTCAGAGACCTCCTTGCCTTAGCATCCTGGGTTTAAAGGCCTGTACTACCTCGCCTGGTAGTAAGCTTTTCATAGCCACTGTACCTCAAGATCTCCATGCCAAGATCTAGTCAAAAACTTGTGTCTTCTAGCTTCAAGATCTGGATCTTAGATGGGGGGGAGGGGGGCAGTGGGGGGGCAACACGTGCCTGGGAGGCAGAGGCAGGTGAATTTTTGAGTTTGAGGCCAGCCTGGTCCACAGAGTGAGTTCCCGGACAGCCAGGGCTATTCAAAGAAACCCTGTCTCGAAAAAACCAAATCCAAAAAACAAACAAACCAAAAAAATGGATCTGGATTATAGGTGAGCCTTCCAATTCTGGATTGTAGTTCATTCCAGATATAATCAGGTTGACAACCAGGAACAGCCACTACAGTAACACAGCCACAGAATTAAACACAAGCTCAAAACAGTCAGAATAGGAGGGGAGAAGTGTTCTTTGCGCACACCACACACACACACACACACACACACACACACACACACACACACACCCTGCCTCCCCTCATGTCCCAGCTCCCTCAAGTGGACCCTTCAATTTCTTCACCACATGTCTAGAATTCCCCCTGCCATTTAAGCTTCGTTCATTCATTGATTCATTCATTCATTCATTCATTCATTCATTCATTCAGTGTATAGTCTGTGGGCACATGTGTGTATGTGTCATGGCATGAGTGTGGAGTCAGATGACATCTTCTGGGAGTTAGTTCTCTCCTTCCCTGGGGGTTCCAAGTATTAAAGTCCTTCTGCTCTTGGCCATTTTTCTGGCCCCAGAATTCCTTCTTGTAAAAGGATGAAACTGTGAGCATTGGACAGAACACCTTTGGGCCGGCATTTACCGCTGGCCTACGTTAGCTGTGTTTTACACAGTTGCTCTGTCATCTGCAGAAAAATGTGGAAACGTGGAAGATACTGTGTCAAGTGAGAGAAGACACTCACAGGGCAAGCAGCACCACAAGTTTCCTCTTACCATGGAAGCTCAACAAGGTCGTCTTGACTGTAGAATAGGTTTGAGTGTGCTTGGCGCAGAAAGTGGCACTATTTGGAGTATGCGTGTCACTGTAGGCGTGGACTTTAAGACCCTCATCCTAGCTGCCTGGAAGCCAGTATTCTGCTAGCAGCCTTCAGATGAAGATGTAGAACCCTCAGTTCCTCCTGCACCATGCCTGCCTGGATGCTGCCATGTTCCCACCTTGATGGTAATGGACTGAACCTCTGAACCTGTGAGCCAGCCCCAATTAAATGTTGTCCTTATAGGAGTTGCCTTGGTCATGGTGTCTGTTCACAGCAGTAAAACCCTAAATAAGACAGTAATTGCTAGAAGATGGGAAGAGTGAGAAGGGGACATAAAAAGAAAGCTAGATTTGATTAGTGCCCACCATGTACATGTATGTGATCACACAGCAGAAAACTCCACTTAAGGCCTCGCTGTGCAGCCTCAGCTCACTGGAAACTCTGCATAGAACAGGATGACCTCAAATTCACCAAGATCTGTTAGCATCTGCCCCCTGGGCCTTGGGGTTAAAGGAGGATGCCACCACTTGTTAATATGTCTTGTTTGTTTGTTTGTTTGTTTGTTTGTTTTTCGAGACAGGGTTTCTCTGTGTAGCTCCGGCTATCCTGGAACTTACTCTGTAGACCAAGCTGGTCTCGAACTCAGAAATCTGACTGCCTCTGCCTCCCAGAGTGCTGGGATCAAAGGCGTGCGCCACCAGCTCCCAGCTTGTTAATACGTCTTAATAAAGAATAAAAAAATAAGAAAAAGAAGAACTAAGGCACAGGGTTAGTGTAAGATGATTTGCCAGAGTGGCAGCTCACAGAAAATGCAAAAGACCAAGACACTCTGAAAAGATGTGCAGCCCGAGGCCTTGGAGTTGAGGTAGCTGAATGACTGCAGCAGTGCAGCTCACACTGTCCTTACAGCTAGAGGAAAACTGGGAAGGCCCTTCTGGTATGGGAGCTGGAATTGCTACTCATTTCTGAGCAGACAACTCAGCACAAAGTGTCAAAATGTCTCCCACCCACACTCCTGTGACCCCAGCTACATGATGGACTGCCACAGCCTAGGAGACAAAAAAACTGGAAATCTGGTTTGGTGAGGTAACACATTCCTGCATTTACAGGACTTAGAAGTGGAAGGTAGCAGGGTTGAGAGTTCAAGGCCAGCCTGAGGTACAGAGTGAGACTATCTAAACCCATGGCTCTTAACCTTCCTGTGACCTTTTCATCCATTCCCTCATGTTGTGGTGACCCCTGACCATAAAATTATTTTGTTGTTACTTCATAACTGTGATTTTGTTTCTATTATGAATCACAATATAAATATCGGATACTTGACAGGTTGAGAACCACTGGTTTAAACCAGAAAGGGCTGGGATGCAGTTCAGTGGTGGAACAGCAGCCAGCATGAGCACGCTGTCCAGGATAGTCCTCCTACTGCAATGAGCACTGTCCAGGATAGTCCTCCTACTGCAATGAGCACTGTCCAGGATAGTCCTCCTACTGCAAAGAGCACTGTCCAGGATAGTCCTCCTACTGCAATGAGCACTGTCCAGGATAGTCCTCCTACTGCAATGAGCACTGTCCAGGATAGTCCTCCTACTGCAATGAGCACTGTCCAGGATAGTCCTCCTACTGCAATGAGCACTGTCCAGGATAGTCCTCCTACTGCAATGAGCACTGTCCAGGATAGTCCTCCTACTGCAATGAGCACTGTCCAGGATAGTCCTCCTACTGCAATGAGCACTGTCCAGGATAGTCCTCCTACTGCAAAGAGCACTGTCCAGGATAGTCCTCCTACTGCAATGAGCACTGTCCAGGATAGTCCTCCTACTGCAATGAGCACTGTCCAGGATAGTCCTCCTAGTGCAATGAGCACTGTCCAGGATAGTCCTCCTACTGCAATGAGCACTGTCCAGGATAGTCCTCCTACTGCAATGAGCACTGTCCAGGATAGTCCTCCTACTGCAATGAGCACTGTCCAGGATAGTCCTCCTACTGCAATGAGCACTGTCCAGGATAGTCCTCCTACTGCAATGAGCACTGTCCAGGATAGTCCTCCTACTGCAATGAGTACTGTCCAGGATAGTCCTCCTACTGCAATGAGCACTGTCCAGGATAGTCCTCTTACTGCAATGAGCACTGTCCAGGATAGTCCTCCTACTGCAATGAGCACTGTCCAGGATAGTCCTCCTACTGCAATGAGCACTGTCCAGGATAGTCCTCCTACTGCAATGAGCACTGTCCAGGATAGTCCTCCTACTGCAATGAGCACTGTCCAGGATAGTCCTCCTACTGCAATGAGCACTGTCCAGGATAGTCCTCCTACTGCAATGAGCACTGTCCAGGATAGTCCTCCTACTGCAATGAGCACTGTCCAGGATAGTCCTCCTACTGCAATGAGCACTGTCCAGGATAGTCCTCCTACTGCAATGAGCACTGTCCAGGATAGTCCTCCTACTGCAATGAGCACTGTCCAGGATAGTCCTCCTACTGCAATGAGCACTGTCCAGGATAGTCCTCCTACTGCAATGAGCACTGTCCAGGATAGTCCTCCTACTGCAATGAGCACTGTCCAGGATAGTCCTCCTACTGCAATGAGCACTGTCCAGGATAGTCCTCCTACTGCAATGAGCACTGTCCAGGATAGTCCTCCTACTTCAATGAGCACTGTCCAGGATAGTCCTCCTACTGCAATGAGCACTGTCCAGGATAGTCCTCCTACTGCAATGAGCACTGTCCAGGGTAGTCCTCCTACTGCAATGAGCACTGTCCAGGATAGTCCTCCTACTGCAATGAGCACTGTCCAGGATAGTCCTCCTACTGCAATGAGCACTGTCCAGGATAGTCCTCCTACTGCAATGAGCACTGTCCAGGATAGTCCTCCTAGTGCAATGAGCACTGTCCAGGATAGTCCTCCTACTGCAATGAGCACTGTCCAGGATAGTCCTCCTACTGCAATGAGCACTGTCCAGGATAGTCCTCCTAGTGCAATGAGCACTGTCCAGGATAGTCCTCCTACTGCAATGAGCACTGTCCAGGATAGTCCTCCTACTGCAATGAGCACTGTCCAGGATAGTCCTCCTACTGCAATGAGCACTGTCCAGGGTAGTCCTCCTACTGCAATGAGCACTGTCCAGGATAGTCCTCCTACTTCAATGAGCACTGTCCAGGGTAGTCCTCCTACTGCAATGAGCACTGTCCAGGATAGTCCTCCTACTGCAATGAGCACTGTCCAGGATAGTCCTCCTAGTGCAATGAGCACTGTCCAGGATAGTCCTCTTACTGCAATGAGCACTGTCCAGGATAGTCCTCCTACTGCAATGAGCACTGTCCAGGGTAGTCCTCCTACTGCAATGAGCACTGCCCAGGATAGTCCTCCTACTGCAATGAGCACTGTCCAGGATAGTCCTCCTACTGCAATGAGCACTGTCCAGGATAGTCCTCCTACTGCAATGAGCACTGTCCAGGATAGTCCTCCTACTGCAATGAGCACTGTCCAGGATAGTCCTCCTACTGCAATGAGCACTGTCCAGGATAGTCCTCCTACTGCAATGAGCACACTGTCCAGGGTAGTCCTCCTACTACAATGAGCACTGTCCAGGATAGTCCTCCTACTGCAATGAGCACTGTCTAGGGTAGTCCTCCTACTGCAATGAGCACTGTCCAGGGTAGTCCTCCTACTGCAATGAGCACTGTCCAGGATAGTCCTCCTACTGCAATGAGCACTGTCCAGGATAGTCCTCCTACTGCAATGAGCACTGTCCAGGATAGTCCTCCTACTGCAATGAGCACTGTCCAGGGTAGTCCCCCTACTGCAATGAGCACTGTCCAGGATAGTCCTCCTACTGCAATGAGCACTGTCCAGGGTAGTCCTCCTACTGCAATGAGCACTGTCCAGGATAGTCCTCCTACTGCAATGAGCACTGTCCAGGATAGTCCTCCTACTGCAATGAGCACTGTCCAGGATAGTCCTCCTACTGCAATGAGCACACTGTCCAGGGTAGTCCTCCTACTGCAATGAGCACTGTCCAGGATAGTCCTCCTACTGCAATGAGCACTGTCCAGGATAGTCCTCCTACTGCAATGAGCACTGTCCAGGATAGTCCTCCTACTGCAATGAGCACTGTCCAGGGTAGTCCTCCTACTGCAATGAGCACTGGCCAGGATAGTCCTCCTACTGCAATGAGCACTGTCCAGGGTAGTCCTCCTACTGCAATGAGCACACTGTCCAGGATAGTCCTCCTACTGCAATGAGCACTGTCCAGGATAGTCCTCCTACTGCAATGAGCACACTGTCCAGGATAGTCCTCCTACTGCAATGAGCACTGTCCAGGATAGTCCTCCTACTGCAATGAGCACTGTCCAGGGTAGTCCTCCTACTGCAATGAGCACTGTCCAGGATAGTCCTCCTACTGCAATGAGTACTGTCCAGGATAGTCCTCCTACTACAATGAGCACACTGTCCAGGGTAGTCCTCCTACTGCAATGAGCACTGTCCAGGATAGTCCTCCTACTGCAATGAGCACTGTCCAGGATAGTCCTCCTACTACAATGAGCACTGTCCAGGATAGTCCTCCTACTGCAATGAGCAATTTCCTTCATAAATGTGGCCATGGTCATGGTGTCTCTTCACCCTAAGAAAGACATCTAGTCTTAGTTTTCCTGAGTGTTATCTAAAGGAGAAAAGATGGTGGAGCTAGCTGATGGGGCTGGCTGGACTTTGCTTTTCCCCTTTTAGGTACAAATCAATAATGGGTCCATTGGGCGAAAGATGCCTTGAATTAAGGAATTATTTTTCCAATTTAATCCAGATGATTGTAGTGAAGAAAAGGAAGTAACAATGAAAACCATGCAAAGTGTAAGCCCATCTTCAAACAGAGTCAAGAAATTTGGTGCCTCAGTATAGACTTTTTTTTTCTTGGTGAGGGCAGTCATGAAGACCAGGTTGGTTCCTCTGAAGGAAAGTTCCACCAGACCCTTTTGAAAGTAACCTACAATGGGTAGGTGGCAACACCCAGGAATTTAGTCCTTTGTAGTTTTCCTCAAATTGACCTTTTGGGGTCACAAGCCCTATAAACTATATATTTGCTCCAAGCGGCAGGATTTACTAAAAGTCATTTGATAGTATTATGTCAGGCTTCTGCAGGGTATTGAAGATCCCATCACTGGGACGCAATTAGGGAAGCATAGGTGCTGTATGCAGCCACAGTGTTTCAGGAATGTTCCACACCGAGAATGAAATGAAGAGGCCAGTGTTTGGAAGCCCTTTGTGAACACTCTGCCATGAGTTACCATGCTTTACCTGTGTGCAATGGGAAGCAATGGAGGGCGTTTTCAATGTAAATTAGAGACCTCTGGCCACAGTGCATACTGTGATTTCTACTTGCATTATTAATTTTCTTTCCTTCTCTCCTCCTCCTAGTACCCTCATCGGTTCATAACCTTGGGGAGTGGCCACCGGAGGTATCCCGCATCCACCCCTCCAAAGCCCCTTCTCGCCCCACCTCCGCCCGCGCCACCCCCGCCCCCATCTCCATCCTTGGGGCCAACACCATCATCTCCCTTGACACTACTGTAGGAGGAAAATTGAGGGCGGTGCAACAACTTTAATCCCAGCAGAGGTAACCGGATCTCTTTGAGCTCTAGATCACCCTGATCTACATAAGGAGTTCCAGGTCAGCCAGGGCTGCGTAGTGATACCGTGCACAAAACAAAACAAAACGGAGAGTGGAGGCGGGGACTGAGGCTAAGACTGTGGGGAGGTCCTGTCCAATTCTGACCGAGTGGGTCATTGCAACAAGTTGGCAATGGCTAAAACTCTGTCTGTAGACGGGAACCCGCAGCTAACAGGCATAACAAACACAACAGTCTTCCTGAGCTCACGCCCAAGGTTGTATCATTCGTGGTGCAAGTCCCTGACTGGGGGGGACTTCGACTTCCGCAGCACCTCCGCTACTACGTGACTGGGACACGGGCGCGAGCACGCAAGCGGAACGGCCACGAACCCGAAAGCCGCTAGCTGTCACGGTGACTGACGCCACGCCCCCGAGGCGGCGAAGAGGCATAGCTGCGCATGTGCAGCATCTACTTTTAGCGCCGCTTCGGCCGGCCGCGGGCAGGAAGCGGAAGGCTGACCGGGCGTTGTTAGCGCCCACCAACGGAAGTCCCGCCTGTCTTGCGCAGCCTGTTCCCGGAAGTGCATCTGCTTGTCTCGGGCGAGATGGCTTCAAGGTTACTTCGCGGAGTGGGCGCTTTGGCCGCGCAGGCCCTGAGGGCCCACGGGCCCCGTGGCGCGGCCGCGACCCGCTCCATGGCTTCTGGAGGTACGTGGCCAGCTGGGCGCGTCAGGCCGGTGTCCTTGGCCTCCGGGGTGGTGATGGGCGGTCGAGCGGGGTCGGCCATTAGCGCTTCTTCGAGCTCTGCGGACCACCTTAGGCTCCAGGACCGGCGCTCCGCCCGGTCTTGCTATAATTTCGGCCGCCCACCCGATTGACCCCGCTTTCAAAGTGCCGTAACTGGAAGGTGCCAGGTGACCTTGGAATACAGGGACGTGGAGGGATGAGAAAGCGCTGGAGCGACATTCAAATCCCTTGCCCGCCTCCAGCTTGTATACTCTGACTTGATTTTAGGGAAAGTCGAGAACCAAGCTTACGCGGTGGGAAGGGAAAACCGGTACGGCTTGGGAGTCATGCCTCAGTGGGCTTAGGGGACTGTGGAAATGGTCCACACCCCTTTGGGAACCCACCAAAGAAAAGTCTAACATCACCTTTTCCGTGTTGATCTTTTTAGCGTGAATTTATCGTGGCCATATCAGTTGCCGTAATTCATTTTTCTTCTAGGTGGTGTCCCTACTGATGAGGAGCAGGCTACCGGGCTGGAGAGGGAGATCATGATAGCAGCACAGAAGGGACTGGTAAGGAGAAACTCTGTGTCCTCTGGAGCCCTTGGGCTAGGACGGGATTAGAGGAGTCTCCTGTCAGCCAGCGTTAGGTCCTGACACCGCAGCTTGTAGGACCAGCCCCTTTGCAGGGCAGTGGCAGGGGTTATTTGTCATAATTAACCAACAGTCAACTCTTGTCTCTTCCAGGACCCATACAATATGCTACCTCCAAAGGCAGCTTCGGGCACCAAGGAAGACCCCAATCTAGTCCCATCCATCAGCAACAAGAGAATTGTGGGCTGCATCTGTAAGTACCTTGTTTTTTATTTTCTGGCCCATTTGTTTATAACCTGCTACACGGGACGTCTATAAATTGCTTCAAATATGTGTGTATAATGGACTACATGTGCATAAAAATATGTATATAAATTGTTGTAAGGGTTCTTGACTGTCTTAAGTCTCAGTATGCATGAGAAGTCACAGAAGTCAGATGTCTCTGGAGCTGTAGTTACAGGCAAGACTGTGAGCCACTTGGTGTGGGTACTGGGACTTGAACTCAGTTCCTCCGGAAGAGCAGTCTATGCGCTTTTTTTTTTTTTTTTTTTTTTTTTGGATTTGGAATTTTCAAGACAGGGTTTCTCGAACTCAGAAATCCGCCTGCCTCTGCCTCCCAAGTGCTGGGATTACAGGCCACCACCGCCCGGCAGCAGTCTATGCTCTTAATTGCTGAATTACCTTTCCAGCTCAGATTCTTTACACACACACACACACACACACACACACACACACACACACAAACAAACTTGTATACCGGGTACTATTTGTTTCAGGCACTAGGGATATACATAAGTACAGATCTTGTTGTGGGGTTCTACATAGGGACTAGAATTGTTAGAACCTACAGTGACCCCATACAAGGTTATCTTACAGGTAAGTTCAGCCCCGTTTTTTCATTTGAAGGAGTGGAGCTTTAAGTGGTCTCTTAGTCAGTGGCAATTTTGCTGCTGTGTCCAGAGTGTCTGTAGGAAAGAGGTGAATGTTGAAAGCCTTCCTTTGTACAGGGATGCTGGATGACTTTCAACCGTCTTTCCCTTTCAGGTGAAGAGGACAACTGTACAGTCATCTGGTTTTGGCTGCACAAAGGCGAGAGTCAGCGATGCCCAAACTGTGGAACCCATTATAAGCTGGTACCCCACCAAATGGCCCACTGAGCCCCTGCGCTATCTATCCAGAATGTAAAGGAAAACTCTCTAATAAAGACTAGCCATTACACTGGCTCCTCCCATAGCTGGCTAGTATTATTTCTATAGGTTTTTTTTTTTTTTTTAATATTGAGGCCACCTATCTCTTGATACTGGCTTGACATCATCCATTTCAAATGTAAAACCAGTATAGAGTTTTTAGAATTTTTATTTTTAAAAAATTTTAAACCTTTTATTGTTGTTTGTTTGTTTTTTTGAGACAGGGTTTCTCTTTTCTGTGTGTAGCCTTGGCTGTCCTGGAACTCACTCTGTAGACCAGGCTGGCCTTGACTTCAGATCCCTAGTGCTGGGATTAAAAGCATCTGCCACCTCGATCTGGCTAAAAATTCTTTTAAATTTTAGCTTTTATATAATGATAGAGAGGGCAGGAACCAAGGGGATTGTTAAGGGCAAGAGCAGTACAATATGCTAACCTCACCTGGGCCTTTATGGTTTTATTTTGCTCTGCTAATGACTGAATAAGCGGGCCATACGCTACTGAGACACTAACCTGATGCTGGACTTAGGGGAGGATGTCATAGAGCTCAGCCCACTGTCCTCCAGTGAGAACTGTCACTGTGATCTCTGCACCTGTCAGTGGTTCCCTTTAAAGGAGAGAGAATGAAGAGAGACACATTAAGCTGGACACAGTGTCATAGACGTCCTAGTCATTTGAGGTCTGCCATGAGAAGATACTTGAGCCTGGGCAACATAGACCTCACTCTATATAATAATAGTAATAATTTGAACTTAGTATTGGAATCTAGGTATTTACTACATTTTTATGTGTGAGGAGTTTTTCATTGGAAATACTCATGGAAATATAAATGGGGGAGGACAGCAACAGTTCGTCTGGGCCAGCAAGTTTATGATATGTTGGTGAAATTCCTTCCCAAAGTAGATAACCTATAAAGTGGAAATACCTTCTCATTCCATGTTGAAATTTACCAGAGGTGACTTTGGTTACTATCTATTAAGTGGGTTCACCATACATAATTCAGGGTTGATTTCAGGGATGGAATCCAAGTGGCCCACCATCTTGGTGACCTGTTTGGAAGGCCTTTGCTTCCACTCCTTGCTGTGAGTGGTCGGTCATCTCTGCTTCCAAGCACTCAGGCCACTTGAGGCCTTTCCTGTGGGAAGGGAATCCCACAGAGCTATTAGATCTTACTCTGACAATCCCACTTTAAATGCTGTTCCTTACTAGCTGTGCCCTGAAAACTGTGTGCTGCTGGGAAGCATCCTGTCTGCAGCCTAGTGCGCTCTACTGTCTCACAGCTCCATCAGGCTGTAGAGAAAGATCTAGATCATTAAGTCGGTCTATGTTCTCCCAGGCTTCTCACTGCCAATTCCCCCTTGGCTTGCTGCTTTGCTTTTCACAGTTGTTACCAGCACAGAAAAGAAAATCTCCAGGACATTTCCAGGCTGTGGGATGCAGAACAATAATCCTCTCAAGATGTCCGCATCCTAATCCCCCCCCAAGGGTTACATACTTTAGGTCATATAGCAAATAAGAATTAAGGATGTGGATGGAATTGGGGTTGCTGGCCTTAGAGCTAGGGACAGCTGGCTGGCTGGCTACCTCTTGTTCAGCTTGTAAACGTACCAGCTGCCCAGCCTGATGACTGAGTTTGATCCCTGGGACCCTCATGGTGGAAGGAGGGAGCCAACCCCCGTTAGTTGTCCTCTGCCCTCCACACACATGCTGTGGCATAAATGCACACTAATAAATGCCAGGACATGCAAATGGTCTCCACATATGAAGGCCTATGGACACTCTGACTTTAGCTCAATGAGACTCATGTTGAGCTGGTATGTAAGATATACAAATTTTATATCCTAAGTCACTACATTTGTGATTAACTTTTTATAGCAGCAATAAGAAACTAAAACAGACTAATGAATTCTCGAGTCCACAGGCCTTTCATTTAGCTGCACTTTGGAATCACCCAAGATCCATCCACACCGCTGACAGTCTCTGGGGGTGGGACTTGGGTAGCAGAGCTTTGGCTCCCCAGGTGCTTCTAGTCTTGGCTAGCTGCATGGACTTGGGTAGCTCCTGTATTTTCCAGAAGCATTTGAGCTCTGAAGGAAATGCAGTGTTTTGCACAGTAGAGGGCTTCATCTGAGCCTTTGGTCCTGTCTCCTGTCACCAAGGAAAAATAAAGTCAAATTATCTGCAAGATATTCATTTTAAAGAATATTTCAAGAATAAACATTTTCAGGACCACTTGCAAATTGCCAATCTGATGCTCCATCATTCATGTATGTATATATGTATGTATGAATGATATATGTTTTTATTTTGACCTAACTGGCTGGTGTGGAACTCCCTGTGTAAACCAGACTGGCTCAAACCTGCCTCAGCCTCTTGAGTACTGACTTAAAGCTGCATGCCACACTGGTGCAGCTTTTTGTTTTGGTTTTCATTTTATTCTGTGTGCACAGATGCATGTGCATTACTGTGGCCATATGGCCCATGGCACACAGAAGTCAGGACAAGTTTGTGAAGTCGGCTCTGCCCTTCCATTGTGTGTGTGTTTGGGGGTTTGACTCGTGACACCAGGCTTGCGTGCTAAGTGCCTTTACCCATGGAGTTGCATCTTTAGCTCTTGTGTTACATCTTACATTCTTAATTCCTCCAGTGTGACTATCAAGATTTAGGAAAGTACAGCTTATATATTTAGTCACCTAATCCTTAGGCAGCAAGTTTTCCTAAATAGTCATTAGTTTTATGTTTTTATGGTGTGTGTGTGAGTGAAAAATGTTGCTATATAGCCCAGGCTGGCTACAAACTCCAGGTCTTGCCTCAGCCTCCTAGTTGCTGGAATTACAGGTGTCACCACATCCAGCTGTTCAGTGCCTTTTCCAGCAAGAGGGTCCAGTTCAGCGTTGCACTTCCTTCCATTGTGATGCCTGGGGCAGTTCCTGTCTTATTCATTTTTTTTTTTTTACTTTATCTGTAGTTTTTAAATTTTAATGACCCAACTTCCATTTGTGCTGCTTATATACATGTGGGTGTGGAGTCATCTACTGGAACAGGAGCCAATTTAGCAGCAACTTATACATTGAGAGAACAGACTCTCTCCCACAGAAGCAATCAACTAACTGCCCATAGTCCGAGTTAGGGGTGGGAGTTCACGAACCTGTTTCCACGCCTTACTAGGCCAACCTGCCTGATGTGCAGGTAGCCAGAGCTGCCGTGGGTTCCTGAGTGCACTGGTCCCATCACAGCCAGAAGACTGTTTCACTCCAGTCCTTCCCAACCCCTGGCTCTTACAAACTTTCTGCCACTTCAATGATGGTCTGAGAACTGGGGAGGGGGAGAAGTACCCCAGGTGTCTCTTCCGTGGCTGGGCTCTCTACTGGGTCTTGGAGTCTTTGCCCTTTGATCAATTGCGAGTTTGTGGTAACCATCACCCACTGTACAAAGTTCTGTTAAGCTGCACTAATGAAATGAGAATTTGAGGGGAGTTTGATGCCATCTTTTTAGCAGAATAATGGCCACAGGCTCACCCTGGGGGCAGAGCGCCTCCCCATTCACTCGTGCTTGGACAGGGGTGCTGCGCCTGCACATGTGTTTCTTCAGTCAGCGGTTGGTTGCTCCCCAGACTTTGGTGTCACTATCGTGCCCATGGGCATCTCTTGCCAGGCCAGTCATTTCAGTTCACAGCTAGATAAGACACACCTCTTCCCTCACAGCAGCCTGCATAACACCTTACCGTGCTGAGAGTGAGCCAGCAGGGAGGAAGCTTCCCAGTCTGCTCCAGGTGGTTTTTACAAGCCCTGTCACCGTGTGGGTCTACTCAGCAACAAGGCCTTTCCAGCGAGTCCTGGGGCAGCCAGATGTAAGCAACAGCCTGTATTCTGCGTCCCCCAGACACAGGGACAACACGAGGGGAGGAAGTCTATACATGAAGGCAGGTTTTCCAGTAAGCATTTTATCAACTGAGCTATCCCTCCAGCCCACGGATCACTAAGGACTATTCTATCGCTTATATTACAGTGATATACAGTGCAGGGCTGCTTCAGGCTGGTCCGTGTGTTGCGTAGACACTTGAGCTCTTTACAATGCCGTGAGACACACTGGATCTTGGGTTTCCCCCAGGGACTGAAGGAGCGTGCCTGGAAGCCAAGGCCTGGACACCGTGCTCACGGTTTCTGGGATGCCACTAATTGTAGGCCCTCGAAGCAGACAGGCGGAAAACCCATGTGTATATTCTAACGCCGTGCTTTCTTGAACACAGAAGTGTTCTTGTTGGCATTAGAAGAGTAAACCAGCTCCGACCTGTAACTCACTACCACATGAGGCTTAGCACTGCTGTCTCCTTCAGCTGTAGCTTTTCCTATTACAGCAGGCAGACCCTGACAGAGGGGTAAGGGGGCTATGCAGGGCTTTAGTTTAAAGAATGAGGTTGACAGAGATAAGGGGACCATTCCTGTGAAGAAAACAGCAGCAGAGCTAACAAAACAGCACAGGATGGGTATGCTTAAGGTAGGGATGGAAAGACCCTGACTGCGGCAGCCTGCGGTTCCTAGGAGTGATTTGGCCAGCATCACACCTGCTGGTCTCTTCCCAGGAACTGGAATTCTACAACAGATAACTGGTGTTTCTCCCCGCCCCCCCCCCCAGGGCTATATATACTCATAAGGTCTCATAAATATTTTATTGTATGGCTTATAACTCATTACAGGTTTGAGGTGGTTATCCGCACATTAGATTGAGCAAACACACTGGGCGGGTGGGCAGGATGGAGCGCGGTCATGGGCTAGGCTGGGGCCCTGCTAGGAAAGGATGGGTAGCAGAGTCTGTAGGTCAGATTCGGAAGACTGACAAATGTGGGCATGACGAGGAGCCTGGCAGGAAGGTTCCAAATACGGTGGCTGGGAGCCAGCAGCCCCCTGCACGAGAGCTGGTTTGCAGGGCCCCTTAGCACAGGCTTCTGTGTAAACTTCGATGCCATGCTATGACCACACGGCAGCACAGAATCTGCTGCACACATTCCTGATCAGTACTTTGGCCTATCTATAGCTTTCAACACTTGGCTGTGATCACTACTCTTCCATACTGAAAACTTGTCACCTGGCAGTTAACATCCTTTCTTCAGACCCTCCACACGCTAGCCCATCTGGCATCTTTGGTTTATGTCACTGTGCCACAGACCAACTTACCCTTCCTTGCCTGCCAACTTTCCCTCCCCAGCCTGACAGAGGCCGCTCCCTAACCGACTGGCCAAGCACTTACAAGCCAGCATGCCCCACCTGTTGGTGCAGCCCTGACCTTGTCAGCCCCACACTGTTCCAAAATGGCCGGCATCTTTCTCCTCTGAGATGATCGCTTTGTATCTCGTTTTCCACCAGCCTCAAACACGAGCTGTGCAGTAGGCACCGACATACTAACAAGCAAACTTCTACCTGCTGAGGTGTTCTGCATCTTCCTGTGGAGCCGGGTGCACTCCTAGGCCGCCCTTCCTTCTCATCCTGCTTTAAGCTGTAAGCCTGCACCTGCACCCCGGCAGGCCTGCACCTCACGCCACGGCTCTAGTAGGCCACAGCAGGAGGGTATGAGGCCGCTCTCACCTGTCCTGTTGCCTCAAACACCCGAGCTCTGCCTGCCGGTGTCCTTTCTCTCAACACCCCCAGGGATGGGTGAGCACAGAGCCACACGAATCAGAGCCACACACCCGGCCTTGTCCATAATTATTACTATAATGATTTATAAAAACAAGTATTTCTCAGGCAGCTGTGTTAAATTACTGTTGAGATCTGGAGAGGGAGGGGAGGCCCTGGTCATGGTGAAGACCTTGAGGGAGGTGAGAACATGCCTACCTCTTTGGGTCTCAGTCCTGATTAAATGGCTTTCCCTCAGAAAATAAAGACCATTAACCCCTTCCTGTCCAGGGCACCGAGGGAAAGAGGAGGGAGTAGCAAATCAGTGTAGTGCTTTGAAGGAGAGTGGGCAAGCCACGAGGGCGGCTGCCCATGGCTCTGATGCTCTGCCTCGTGGCTACATTCCCTCAGTGTTGGAATGGAGGACTGTTCCCTAGTCAGTCCTATGTAGGGCGTTTGCCTTGTCAGGCCAGAAAGAGGAGGCAGTGTGAAACCCCACAGGGCCCCACCACCCTGGAGGGAGCTCCTGGCCACCCCTCCCATCAGCCTACTCCAGAGACCCAGGGAGGTTAGCCCCACTGGGAGCCCGTCAGAGCAAAGGGAGCACGTGGGTCCGGACTTAGAGCAAGGAACCACAGGCCAAAGTGGCTCTTCTGAGAGGGCCACTCACACCAACTCACTGCTGGGTTCCTCAGTTCCTATGCTCCAGCCGGGGACTGCCACCCCTGCAGCTAAACATTATTCTGTATCTGTGTGTGTGTCTGTGCGTGTGCGTGTGTGTCTGTTGAGCACGGGGGAGGGGAGGGCAACAGGTGACCACGGCTGTACCACCTGCTCCAGGGTCAGGGCATGCAGGGGACCCGAATCTTAGAACACGAACCCAGACCACAAAGGGTCAAGGGCTCTGGCTCCCCTTCCTCCCTCTCCCAGTATGTCCACCCTCCTTAGGCATTAGAAGGTTTTGCGATGAATCGCACGGGAGCCATCTTCTTCATATTCCTTTTTGGATACCCACATCTTCTTGAAGGTGTCCAGCGAGGCAAGGATGGAGCCGCTGTGAGGGTGGAGAGACAACATTCGTTAGTTCCTGTGGGCTGGGTGAGCGGCCATCCCAGGGTCCTCGGGTCTCACAGTCTTTCACTTGCGGAGGAAGCCCTTCTGTTTTCCCTGGCCAGTCTCTCCCCCAAGCCCTTCCTTCTCCTTGAGCCCAGTCTCACCCGATCCATGTGGAGTATAGCCGTTCCTGAGGAGCAGAGATCTAGAAAGAGCAAAGGACTAGTTAAACACACAGCTGCTACCCTCAAACCCAAGGCAGCGAGGCCATGAGGGGTCAGACACAGTGCAGAATGGGAAACGGGCTCAGCAGGGTCCCATTCCTACCCAGCACCCTCTGCTCCAGGGGTTCAGTCTTACCTTGATTTTGACATCCTTCGGGGCTAGCTTCTTTACTTCACTTAGTAGCCTGTCTCCAAAGCCTGTGGATACAAGGATGGCCACACCTGGACCATGGCCCACCTCCTTGCCACTGTGGCCTTTACACCCTAGCTGTTGCTGTCCCACTTCCCATGATTGAGGGGCCGTGATATAGCACCCTAGCTGTGGGTGGGCAGAGCTTGCTCAGAGGTGTAATCTAACGCCACACAGTTCCACCTGACCTGGTATCTTCACTGCCCACTGCAAAGTCCTGGCTAAGGAAAACTTACTTCACTTTAGTGCCTGATTACTGTAATCCAGGCCTGGCACTCAACTCATGATCTTCCTACCTTAGCCTCCCGAGTAGCAAAATGGCAGGTGTAAGCCCTCATGCCTGGCATGCAACACACTAAAAGTATCTCCCATCAGAAAACTCAGCTCACTGAGAAGAACCAAACAGGTGACAGAGAGGTACATAGCTGGCTCTAGAGTGCTCTGCCCCCATCCCCCAACAGTACCTTTAAACAGTGTCGAGCCCCCTGACAGCACGATGTTGGAGAAGAGCGTCCGGCGGAGGTCCATGTCGGACTTGTGGATGGCGAAGGCCAGCACTTCGTGGAGCCCCTCACTCTCATCCCCCACCAGGTCTGGCTGGAACAGCAGTTCAGGGGCTCGGAAGCGCGCAGGCCCCACCTGTGGAGAAGACGGCTGAGGCACAGGTTCTCCAGAGAAGCCAGTTCTTTCCTGGCGCGATGGATAGCATTAGCTATCCTAGAGCCAGGCCCGGCTACTTACATCAAGCGTGCTGCCGTCTGGAAGGGTGTACTGCACCTTCTCCGTCTCTAGAGCCTCGTCCTTTTGTGGGTTGATGGACAGATAGCAAGCTCGCTGTATGGACAGGGCAGACTCTTAAGCAGGCTGGAGTGGGGACACTTGTAGACAGAGCTTGCTTTCCAAGCTTGGCCTCCCCAGCCACGCCCCCACGCTTTTTTATCCCTCCCCCAGCTCCGGCCACGCCCACATGCTCTTTATCCCTCCCCCAGTCATGCCCACATCCCCATGATCTTTATCACCTCTTTGATGGTCCGGACAACCTCAAACTCAGCTGAGGTGTGGAAGTCAGCCCCTTCTTTGCGCAGCAGCAGCCTCAGATATCGAGAGACGTCCCGGCCCGCAATGTCTACCCGCATGATGGAGTGTGGCATGGCAAAGCCCTCATAGATGGGGACAGCGTGAGTGACCCCGTCCCCCGAGTCTAAAACCACTCCTGTGGTGCGTCCTGTTGCGTACCTGCCACCAGGTCAGTATTCTTTTACTTCAGCCACTGAGGTGAGAGGATCTCCTCAACCCCGCAAGGGACCCTGGGATATTATTTTTACTAGTGTAGAAGGCATGGAGGGGACCAGGAGGCTCTGCCTCCTGGGACATCAGGGCTTAGGGCACTCACAGGCTGAGCACGGCCTGCATGGAGATAAACAGTGCAGGAACATTGAAGGTTTCAAAGAACACCTCTGCCGCCTTCTCCCGGTTCTTACTGGGGTTCAGCGGGGCCTCCGTTAGAAGAACAGGATGCTGTGAGAGATAAGGGGGTCACACACAAAAAAGAGGCTAGGCCCTCGAGGAGCTTTCCTGGGCTAAGAGCACCACTCAACAGTCACCTGTCCCTCCTGAGGACTCCGTCTGAGTCAGCTCTAAACCCCTGGCCTTGGAACATTTCGCCAGGCTGTCACTGGGTGTACACACACACACACACACACACACACACACCACAGAACAGGAAGTTCCATTGATAAACAGTCAGAAAGCTGGGAGTGTGGAGGGAAGGGTGGATACCACACCTCTTCGGAGAAGGTCTGCAGTTGGTCCTTGGAGTAGACGTACTGCCAGATGCGCTCCATGTCGTTCCAATCCCGTACGACACCGTGTTCCATGGGGTATCGGATGGTCAGCAGCCCCCGGTGCTCCTGGAGGACAGAAGGCCAGACATAGCACCCAACCCTCACATGTTGCATACCACGAAGCTACCTCCCGCCTCTGCCTGCTGCCTATCTCCCTGTTGTGTACAGAGCCTCCCAGAGTTCACCTGGCTCAGCTCTCTCAGGACCAGAGAAAATGACGACATGCCTTATTACTGAATACAGTCCTTTGAGCCAAACAGCAGCCATTCTCATCAGATCAGCTGTGCCTGCTGGCAAGACACTGTCACAAGCAGGTGAAGGCTAACTGAAGGGGAGCTCCATCACTCACAATGGGTGTGAACTCCCAGGTGCTTCAGGCTTCCCTATACTATAAGTAGCCCCTCATCCACACACTGAGTCAAATAAGCCCAATAACCTCACTGTTTGCAGAAGTTAGAGTTTGGGTTTCTTAAAAACCCAGTTATATGAATGTTTTTGTTTTAATCCCAGGTGTGGGATGAGAGGCTGCTTCACAGCAGGTGATTATGGTTTGCCTCGTGCACTAGCAGGGGCGTTACTTTGCCAACTGTAGATAGTTAAATTTTGGGAACTCTGGAGAGGGCATAAACGCCAGAGCTCAGAGGAATGGGGGGGGGGGGTCACTCTGAAGAAAGTGACTCCCTTCCATCCCTGGTTGTTGTTTGAAGCTGACAATGAAGATTGGACTCTCCCTAGAAACTTTTTTTTGTTCTGTTTTTTTTTGGATTTGGTTTTTTTTGAGACAGGGTTTCTCTGTGTAGCGCTGGCTGTCCTGGAACTCACTCTGTAGACCAGGCTGGCCTCGAACTCAGAAATCGGCCTGCCTCTGCCTCCCAAGTGCTGGGATTACAGGCGTGCACCACCACCATCCGGCTGGCATGCACCTTTGATCCCACCACCCAGAAGGCAGAGCCGGGTCAATCTCTGTGTGTCTGGAGCCAGCCTGGTCTACAAAGCCAGTTCCAGGACAGTCGGGGTTACAGAGGAACACCCTGTTTCAACACCAGCCCCCAACCCCTAAAAAAACCCAAAACTATTTGGGCTTGGGTAGGTGCTGGAAGTAGGCGTTTCTTGGTTCCTGCTGACCCACAAGACTATCAACAGCAATGGATCTCAGGTGACGGAAATGGGCTACAACAGTGCAGGTGAGAAGAACTAAGTTTGACCAGAGTTGGGCAACCTTCCTCCCCTGAGCATGCTCTCAAGTCCTTTTAGTAGCCTAGTGTGGCAAATGGAAAGGCACCACCTGGCAGTAGTGATACTGTAATGCCAACCAAAGATGTTACCAATCTCAAGAAGGTACAGCCCTGAGTGTGATGTGGACAGGCATAACATATCTCTTCCCCTGGTCTTAGGTCTGGTCAGCTTGGACTGCCTGAGCCACACTGAGTTCATCAACAAAGGAAAAATGCATCAAGGACCCATGAAAGTGCCCCAGGACGAGGAAGCCAGGTGACTGGTACAAACAGGTGGAACCTCTTGACGCTGTGCTGGACCTTGCTGAGGTTTTATGTTCGTATCTCCTCTGCTTGGATTTCTGAGAACTGAAAGTTCCTGGAATGGACTGTCGAAGCACTTTAAGGTTACCTTCACTTCACAACACTTTGTAATGGGATGGAGACCTAGGCGCTTGCTTTGTTGCCCAGAGCATCCCTGGTAAAGGGTTTAATTATACAGATGACATAAGGCTAGCCTGTGTGCTTTGCAGGTTTGGAAGCCCACCTGAATGAGTGACCAGTGCATCTGGAAGGGGCATGGATGGGAAGGACATTGGTTCACAGCAGGCTTGGGAGCCTAGTACAGCTATGGGATTCTCAGGGGCGTTGTGGTTGGGTGAAGCACAGATGATAGCCACTGTGCTGGCTAGTCTTATGTCTTCTTGACACAAACTAGAGTTATCTGAAAGGAGGGGGCCTCAACTGAGAAAATGCCAGCATGAGCTCAGCTAACTGTAAGACATTTCTTAATTAGTGATTGATGGGGGCTGGTGGTCCTGGGTTCTGTAAGAAAGCAGGCAGAGCAAGCCATGGGAAGCAAGTCAGTACGCAGCACTCTGTGGCCTCTGCATCAGCTCCTGCCTCCAGGTTCCTGCCCTGACTTCTCTGATGATGAACAGCAGTGTGGAAGTGTGAGCTGAATAACCCTTTCCTTCCCAGCATGCTTCTCTGTCATGGTGCTTCCTCACAGAAACCCTAAAGATAACTGAATTCTATAGAGAATGGATGTAACAGCTAAGGAGTGACTGCAGGATACCCTCTGAGAAGTCGATGTCTGGAGGCTCTGAGGCTGTTAACTGAGAATCCCAGTGCCAGGGGCGGCTTGACCACGGAGGTCCCACAAGCCAGCTAACAATAAAGGGTACTGTCACGCTGCTGGTTGTGCACCTAAACTAGATGGTAAGGCCTTACTGGCTGAAGTCATTGCATGCTTCAGTTGCAGGACCTGGAAAAATCCAGCTGAGACTAAGGTGAAGTGTTCCTGCCACTGGTTAGCCTCACAGCCCTGGAGGGTGGCTCTGGAAGCTGCTTAGAGAACCACGGCCCAAAGCCCTACCTGGTGGCAGCCCTTGCATCTACACCACAGAAGTGCCCGTTGGTGACACACTGGCACCAAGTGTTATAGATACAACCAACCTTCTGATTAGACTTAAGGCTGGGTCCACAGAGCATCTTCATCTGCTACTGTGAGCTCAGACAGAAATGCTCCCTGGATGGGAAAGTCATAGGCCCTAACCAGAAAACGTTTGTGATTAGTAAACGAACATGATGCGCCTGGCTAAGGTGCCTTCCAATTACTGGTGTTTACACACTTGGGTTCTTACTGCTGTTAGTTTCCACTGTACATCTTTTATGTTTCCCCTTTCTCCCTTTTCTTGTTTCTCAGAAGGATACCAGCAAGACTGTAGACATGGAGAGATGGTCAAAATGATATGAGGGCTTGGTTCCCCATATACTTGTGCAAAGCCTCTAAGAGCTGAGAGGACTACAGTGTTACAGAAGGCAATACTTCAAGCAAGAGAGGAGCCATTTTCATCAGGTCAGCTGGACCTGCTTGCCGGGATCCTTCTGAGCAGCCCTGCTGAGGTTCCCTGAGGAAAGGGTGTGGGTTGGGTCGCTGGACCTCCCAGCCACTGACGGGCAGTTTTATCCTACCTGCAGTAGTGTACACAGGCTGGGGAAGGCTACCGGAGAGTTAAGGCTGCCGTGGGCTTCCCTGGATCCTACACTAGTCTCTCACTCACACTCTGTCAAAGTCTCTGGTTCCTTAGGGTGAACTCTGGTGAAATCCCAGTCTGGTTTCTCACTGGGGCCGTAGAAAGAACCACTGTCTACATGTACCCAGGGAAAAGAATTCTTGAAACACGCCCGTCCCACAGTCCCTCCTCTTTCCCCACACATTCCTCACACACTGCCTGGGCTCTCCCAGCGTCTCCTTATACACTGGCATCTAGCTGCAGCATGGCAGCCAGCGGTCTGTCTGCACTGTCCCTCCACAGTATGGCTGGAGCTCTGACCTCGTGGCCCAGCTCTGCCCTGCCCTCGGGTGTCTAGGGGACCCCAGAGCTTCTTGTACCACAGTGGTTGGCTTCCAGCCCCCATGGCTTCTCCTGTGCTGTTCTATTCAGGCCTCGCCTTCCCAGGGTCCTTACTCCCCAGGTGCCTGCCTGGTACTGTCTGTGCTCGGCCTGCTCTTCCCCACACCCTGCCCGACTGCCTCGGAGTCCAACTGGTGTGCAGTCCACAGGTAGGCCATCCTAGCCAGAATAAGAACTAGTCCCCGCCTTCCTCAGGGTAGGTATCAGGCCCATCAAACCTAGGTGATTCTAATTCTTAACTGGCTTTTGGGGTGGCTGGAGATGACTTTGAACTTCTGATCCTCCTGCCTCCACCCATCCCAAGTGCTGTGATCTTAATTCTTTCTCTTATAGTTCCCAGTTTCTGAAAGCAGACATGAGGCTGAACCAGGAGTTCCTCATGAATGTCAATTCATTGTCATCAATCAGAAGGGGTCCTTCCCTCCCCCATCACACACACAGAGAACTGAAAGTGAGAGGCCCCAAAAGGCAAAGAAATCCTGAGCCGGTTGCTCTGATCAACCAGTTCTCCTGTGATTTAGGGGCAGTTACCTCTGCTTTCGGTCCAATGAACAGGTCCCCCTCCAGGGCTCCAGCCATAACCCGCATGTGCTTTGGCCGTCCGACACTGCAAGGTCACAGAAGGTCAGTGAGTTAGGCAGGTATGCGGCTGAAACTGTAGTCCAACCACAGAGCTCTACAGGGTGGCCAAGCTAAGCACTGGGAAGTGGCTCAGGGCAAAGGTCAGAGCCTAGACCTATGGGGAGGACCTGGGTCTTAGAAGTACAAGCAGTTTGGGGTCTGAAGGAAGAAGCCTCTCCCCAGGGAAGGCTGTGTGAATGACAGGATCCTGTCATGGCCGAGTCAGGCCACACTTCTGCAGCCACACTGACTGAGCCCACCCACCCTCTTGTCTGCCAATGGATGGAAGACTGCCCTGTCACTCTGTGGTGGCTTCCTGGTGTATCCCTCCCACAGTGGCCACTCTTCCCCCGCACTGCCAGGGCTTCCAGAATAGAGATTCTGTTCTTGGCAAGCATGTATGTAATGAGTTACCATTCTAAATTGTGACCCACATTCCCCACAGACTGCCAACAGCCTTCCCTGACACCCACCCAGAGTCTGGGATAGAAAGCTGACGCCCTCTGTGAGCCCAGGCTGGCCCCAGACATGCCTGTAGCTCTTAAAGCCACTCCAGGTTTCCAGCTCTTATCTGCAGGCCACCGACAGATCCTTCACGCTCTGAGAGGTGCTTCATGGGGAAGCTTCCCAGTGGGCAGGTAGGGCCCAGGCACTCCATGCTCTTTGGGACAGGACCACCCTTCCTGTTAGCATTGGCACTACCTGGGGTGTGTGGAGGGGCTGAACAGAAGCAGTTCCTACATGCTATACCTAACTGAACCCTGATGAAAACATTTCTGGGGGTTGGAGAGGTATAGCTTAGAATGTATGCTTAGCTTTCTGGAGGCTAGGGGTTTACCCAAACTCCACAATAATCAGAAAACTTTCCAGGGAGGAAGGGGTGGCTGTGTAACCCACCTCTGTGGGAGTTTAGCTCTTTCCCTGGAGAGAGGTCCCTCTCATTCTGGCTCCCGCCTTCACCACACCCCATCCCCAGGGTAATGCTGGCTGCTGCTCCTATCAGGCTCAGCCAGAAACAAAGGCAAGAGGCTCTGAAGAGAAAACCCAGCAGCTGCTCTCTCAGGATCACCTCCACCAATCTGGTGTTTCCTCTTCCAGGTAGAGGAGGGATTTGCCTTCCAAGAAGGGAGCTGTAACACCACAGGGGCCATGTTCTTCCCAAAAGCAAGGAAGGGGTAAGGGGAGCTGCTGCCCCCATGACACTTACTAGTTTGGGAAACAGTACTTAGGAATCTGGTCTCCTGCAAAACCAGCCTTGATCACCCCTGAACCCTGCAACGAAAAGCAATTTGTTTAGCTCCTGCCAATGACTCCAGATGCAGTCAGTGTCCCCAAGTGAAGAGAGCTGGCAGTTCCAACAGGGCTGAGCAAGGAGGAAGCCAGAGACCTGACCTAGAGAAGGAGATCACTTGCAAGCACTAGCCGATCCAAACTAGGTGTGAGGCTGCATTTCCTGTCCTGGGGATTTTTTTTTTGGTAGGGGCATGTGGGAACTCTAGGGGAGATTAGAATTGCTGATAGAGGCATCTGGTGGGTGGGGGGTTATCAGCAGTGACAGGCCCCAGATGGGCATCAGTGAGGAGAAACCACACCTCATCTGTGAATGCTATGACTAGGACCTGTAGGGAGTGGAATACAGCGACAGTCTAAAGATAGTTAGATGCTACGCCTCTGCCTTACTCTATTCAAGAATCCTTGTCTTCACCAGCAGAGACCACATACTGGGTCCATAGAGGGTACCACTTGGTGGTCTCCAAGTGTCTTTCTTGGGTGGAGAGGCAATCTCTGTCCCAGTTGGAAGCTGGACCTAGGCTTTCCACATGAACTCAGTCAATGAGTCACCTACGCACACTCTTCGCCTAGCCGTCTCTACCAGGGCAGAAATAAACACGTCCAAGTTACAAGACCAGAGCCTCTGAGCTCCTAAGCTTGTTGGCCACCAAACAGGTAGGTAGCCTGATGTGGCTTGTGACAGGCTGCAGGTACAAGTCCAGAACGAGCCTCCCTGATACACACACAAGTTATGATTTAAGGGAGCCCACATGGGTGCTCCAAAAAAAGGCAGCTGCAAAGATTCCATCAGGGGCTCACGTGGGAAGGAGTCAGTTCCCAGAAAGAGAAGTGTGTCACTGTCAAAAATCTCCAAGGCCTACACACCAGAGGCATCGGCTCTGGGCACAGCCACAGGAAAAACCCCGGCCACGTCAAGGCCTCTGAGGGCAAGCAGAACCCAGGCTGGAAGACAAAGCCCCAGGAAGCAGGATCTCTCTTCTTTCACGCTTGCAAAAACTGCCCCAAACTGTTCTGTCCTGGGGAGAGTGGCCCTGCACTCTCGGAAAGGATCATTTAGCTCGAGGGCAGAGAGGCCACCAGGTGGTGGCTGGTGGAAATTAACGTGCAGTGTTTGCCTCTGGGTGCAGCCCCTTGGGAAGTGTAAGGATCACTAGGCCCTCCAAGAGATAAAGCCGGCAGTGTGCAAGAGGCCAAATGTCAGCCGACCTCCATCAGGCGACCAGAGTTGACCACCAAGCAGTGGGCCAGGAGGGGGTCTTAACTTGCCCAGTGCTTCCATCCCAGACAGACACGTTCACCGGCCTAGAGTACCAAGGACCGCCTGGCCGTGTCCAGCTGTCCTGCACATCCTGGACTCCGAGGGAGGTGCTCCCGAGGCCCACCCTGGCCCCACCAGCGTGGGCCACCGCACACAGCCGCCTGCAACCCCGCGACGGATCACGTTCCTCCCCCCGCTGCCCGGCCTCACATTGTCGATGACCACGGGCTGGTTAGCGATGATGTCGTAGGACTCCATGGCCCGGCCGAGCCGGCCCTGCCCAGCAGGCGGGCTGCAGGAGGACCGGCGGGCTACGAGGCTCGCGGGGAGACCTGGACCGAGGAGACTCCAGACACCGCGCCGCTCCCCTCCCCCAGTGCGCTGCCTTCGCGAACGCGGCCCCGTGGCCAATCACAGGTGCTAACTGACCTGATTGACGGCCGGCGCCGGGGCGGGTTGCTGGGGGAAGTAGGCGGGGCCTCTTGGAGCCCGCTAACCAATTGAAGCTTCCCGGAAGGACAGTCGGGCGTTGCCAAGGTAGGCTGCGCAGCGTCCGTGGGATGACGTCATGGCAGGGTTCTTAAAGGGGGCAGGAATTAAAAAGGAAGTGGTGAGTCTATTGAAATTGACATGTCTTTTGAATTCATTTATTGGAAGCTCATCTTTTGATGAGACATCTATGAGCACTCCTTCTCTTGGGAAACCAACTCACTTCAGCAGAGAGTCAGTTTAGTTAGATTTATTCATCTTTTTGGATTTTAGAGGTAGGGTCTCTGTGAAATCCAGGCTGAACTTGTGATCCTCCAGCTTCACAAAGGCTGGAATTACAGGCATGCGCTACCATATCAAGCAACAGTTTTGGATTTAATAAAATTCAAAGCCTAGGTGAATAGTTCCTCTTGTATTTTATTTCTTTTTTTCTTAAATGCTATTCATTAAGCCAGAGGAAAAGGAGGAATTTACATCAAGTTTTTTTCCTGTTTTTTATTTTAGAAGTATACATTTACATTTAGGCCTATGTTTAATTTGAATTAGTTCTTGTACATGTATCAGGTAAGCATTGGGGCATTTATAACTAAGGCTGCCTACCTGGGCTTTGATCCCAGAGACCCACATGGTAGAAGAAGAGAACTGGCTTCCACAAGTTGTCTGATTGCTACAAGTACACCATGGAATATGTACAACCACACACATACTCATAAAATAATGTAAAAAAAAAAGTGGGGAATTGGCAGGGAGAAACCGGGTGTGGTTCTGGCACATGTCCTTATTCCTAATAATAGGGAGGCAGAGGCAGGCCAGTTTCTGAGTTCCAGAGGTTGGCAGAGGCTACATGGTGGGATCCTGTCTCAAAAAATTATAATTCTAAATTTACATATATATAAATTTATATTGTGATTATACATACATATATATGTATGTATGTATGTGTGTGTATATATATAATTTTCATCGAATTGCTTTGGTGCCTTTGTCAACAGTTGATATTTTCTGTCTACCTTCTATTCTGTTTCAATAATAGAAATTCTATTCTATTGTTTCCATCAGCCAATAACACATAGACCTGTAGTGTCAGTTTTGTGTTGGTGGACCCAACACTGGAGAAAATCATTTTGAGAGGTCGGTCATACCTCTTAACTGTTGATAAGAGTTCACTCATGAAGTTACCTAGATCTTGAGTTTTCTTTGTGGGAAGATTATAATATACAAATTAAGTTTCTTTAAAAGAGATGCAGACTGGTTCTGGTGAAGGTGGCAGCTTCCTCTTTGTCTTCCTCTTCCTCCTTTTGGGTACTGAACATGGAGCCTGCACCTGGGCAAGTTCTCTGCCAAGGAGCCACACTTGTGGGCTCACTGTATCTTCTTGAGTTACATTGTTTTGTTACTTTGTCGTGGAATGTCAGCTTTGGGTAACTTCCATGGGCAAAAAAGTTGTTCATAATGTACCTAGGTTTTGTTTCAATGTCTGTAGAGATGTTTCCCTTCTCACTGGACACCTGAGATGCCTTCCCTTTTTTTTTTTTATTTTATATTTGACCCTGATCAGGCAGGCTAGAGCAGTGGTTCTCAATCTGTGTGTTGCAACCACTTAGGGGTCTCCTAAGACCATTGGAAGATAAATATTCACGTTTTGATTCATAACAGGAGCAAAATTACAGTTATGAAGTAGCAATGAAAATAGTCTTATGGTTGGGGGGGGGGGCGTCACCACAACAGGGAGAATTGTATTAAAAGGTTACAACATTTCCTCAAAACACTGGCTTTCAATTTCATTGCCTAGTCTTCCCAGTGGTGCTTGCATTTTTAATGGACTATAGCATTGACTCTGAAGGAGAACAAACACACTGGAGAGAAGTTTGTGGCTCACAGACACTAAAGAATTTTCTACCTACCTCTCAATAGGACAAGTTTGCTGACTCCTACGCTATATGCCTAGGCAACGTGTGTAAAAGTTTTTGTTTTTGTTTTTGTTTTTTAACCTAGGTGTAGTGGCCACACAATTGGGCCAGCAAGATGGTTTGGTATGTAGAGGTGCTTGCTGCCAAGTCTGACAGAGTTCAATCCTTGGGTGCTACATGGTGGAGGGTGGGAAATGACTCCTGCAAGTTGGCCTCTGACCTCCACATCCTCACTGTGACATGATGTGAGGGCGCTCACACCCAGCCACCAAATATATAATATAAAAACAAAACAAAACAGGGAATTGTATAGAATCTTAAGCCAGATGAGTCTCAGCCCCTGCCTGGGCTGCAGTCCTACCCTAATTCATCCCCAGGTCTTTCCCACCAAGAAGTGTTTGTTCTGTCTGTCTGGAATCACTTTTTCTAATGTAGGATAGGGATTTTTTTTTAAAAAAAATTTATCCAAGCTGGGGAGATGGCTCAGTGGGTCAAGTATTTGGCACAGAAGCTTGAGGAGCAGCGTTTTGATCCTTAAAGGCCGTGTAAAAGCCAACAGGCACGTGGGAGTCCCAGCACATAGTCAGGAGCCAGAGCGGGGAGCCCCAAGGCAAGCTGGCTCTCATGATTAGCCAGATTCGGCTGGCTCTGGGCTCAGGAAGAGAGGCCTTGTCTGTATAAGTAAATCGGAAAATCTTCAAAAACATCCAGCATCAACTTTGGGCTCCCATAGCCACGATGTTCACTAATTTGCCCCCACACATGAACACACATACAAATATACACTCTACGTATATATACCCCAGATTCATATAATTTTAATTAAAACTCTCCAATATAAGCCAGGCAGTGGTGGCACATACTTTTAATCCCAGCACTTGGGAGGCAAGTTCAAGGCTAGCCTGGTGTGCAGAAGACAGCCAAAGCTACACAGAGAAACCCTCTCTCAAAAAACAAAACACAAAATAATTTCTGCAAAACAAAAACATCCAAACCCCTCCAATATATATTTGAATTATTTCTAAATAATTACTGAAACTATTTAAAATGTAAGACAACCTGATGCTGAACTCAACAATGAAACAAGATATATTACACCAAGAATCAGTCAGCTGGACATGGTAGGCCATATCTTTGATCCCAGCACGTGGGAGGCAGAAGCAGGCAGATCTCTGAAATTGAAGCCAGCTGGTCTGCAGAGTAAGATCTGGGACAGCCTGGGCTACACTGAAAAACCCTGTCAGAACATGGTCCAAGGATGGAATCTTTCAAGGGGATTCTGAGTGCGTGTGAAAACTCCAGGAAGATGAGACAAGAGTCTCAGTCTCTTCAAACACACACACTTGCTCTTGGACTATGCTTTTTGCCCCTCTCAGGTGTATAGGACAAAGTGAGTTAACTTCAGATTGTTTTTTACAACTGGCTATTTGTTTTTATGCCTCTACGGAAAAACACGGTATTTTTTGCCGTGTGTGATTTGTTCACTACATGTGGCTTCTTTGTGTGATTGGATAATTTACTCTTGTGACTCCTCCTCCTCTTATTTTTAGATTTACTTATTTATTAAAGTACACTGTAGCTGTTTTCAGACACCTCAAAAGAGGGCATCAGATCTCATTACAGATGGTTGTGAGCCACTATGTGGTTGCTGGGATTTGAACTCAAGACCTTTGGAAGAGCAGTCAGTGCTCTTAACCTCTGAGCCATCTCTCCAGCCCCTCATGCCTCTTCCCCCCCCCCCACCTCCAAGCCAGGGTTTCTCTGTGTAGCCCTGGCTGTCCTAGAGCTCACTCTGTAGACCAGGCTGGCCTGGAACTCAGAAATCCACCTGCATCTGCCTCCCAGAGTGCTGGGATTACTGCCTGGCTCTCATGCCTCTTAACCCGCAGAGTATAAATTGTCTGATGCTCTGAAGAACACTGGCTATTGTGTGAGACTTCAGTCCCTCTCCTGTTTAGGCTCTGCTCTCCCAGGTTCATACTGCCAACTGGAGCAGTAAACAAAAAACCCTGTCTGGAGAGGGCTGGAGAGATGGCAAGACAGCTTAAGAGCACTGACTGTTCTTCCAGAGGTCCTGAGTTCAAATCCAGTGACCACATGGGATCTGTAATGGGATCTGATGCTCTCTTTTGGTGTGCATGTAGACAGTATGCTTATATACATAAAATAAATCTTAGGGGCTGAAGAGATGGCTCAGTGGTTAAGAGCACTGACTGCTCTTCCAGAGGTCCTGAGTTCAAATCCCAGCAACCACATGGTGGCTCACAACCATCTATAATGAGATCTGATGCCCTCTTCTGGGGTGTCTGAAGACAGCTACAGTGTACTTATAATAAATAAACAAATCTTTAAAAATCTTTAAAAAAAAACACTCTAAAAAAACAAATGAAAAAACCCCCAAACACACTTCCCATGAAGGTTGGAGCTATGTCTCAGATGCGAGGAGCACTTGCTGTGCCCAGGTGGGGCCCTTATAACTTGTAAGTTCAGTTTTCTCGTACCCCACATCTTCTGGTCTCCCGAGGGTGTCCACATACACTTGGCATCACTCTCATGGATAAATACACATTTAAAATTTATATGGTAAAAGGGAAAGTGTTAGAGGAAAAACTCCTAAATGTTTGTGGAATGTATTGCTTTGTTAATATGAATAGCTTATTAAAATAATTTAGCATTCATAATATTTAAAATAAGTATTGCATTACATTTTATATTTACATTTAAATATGAATATTCAAAAACTCATATATACATATGTATTGGAAATAGAATTATTTTAAAGATTTATTTATTATATGTAAGTACACTCTAGCTGTCTTCAGACACACCAGAAGAGGGCATCAGATCTCTTTACAGATGGTTGTGAGCAACCATGTGGTTGCTGGGATTTGAATTCAGGACCTTCAGAAGAGCAGTTGGCACTCTTACCCACTGAGCAATCTCTCCAGCCCCAGAAATAGAATTTTTAAAAGTAGTTTTCTTTTTAAAAATTTTTTAATTTTATTTTCTTGAGAATTTCATATATGAGTATTGTATTTATATCAATCTCCTTCCCCCTCTTTCCTCAAACACTGTCATTTCCCTCCCACTCCTGAAGTTCATAGCCTATTATTCTTTAACCATAATTGATGTGTGTGTGTATAAGTATTTAGTGAGATAATTTAGCATTGCTCATATGTATTTAGGACTGACCTTTTGGGACTGGATAGCCTATCAGGGGCTTGACCAGGAGAAGACTGAGTCTCTCTCTCTTTCTCTCTCTCTCTCTCAGTGGCTGTTAATTGCTTGTAGAGATGGTCTTGTTAAACACTAGTTTCTAATTTAAACTCAAACTAGTATTCTGTAATTATGCCTCATATAGACCAAGATTATTCTACTATTGTAAACATTGCTCCTATTAAAAATTATTCTCAGCCGGGCGGTGGTGGCGCATGCCTGTAATCCCAGCACTTGTGAGGCAGAGGCAGGTGGATTTCTGAGTTCAAGGCCAGCCTGGTCTACAGAGTGAGTTCCAGGACAGCTAGGACCACACAGAGAAACCCTGTCTCGAAAAACCAAAAAAAAAAAAAAAACAAAAAAAAAAAAAAACAAAAAACTAACAACAACAACAACAACAAAAAAACCCCCAAAAAAACCCAAAAACCACAAAAAAACAAAAAACACAAACAAACAAACAAAAAACAACAAATTATTCTCAGCTAGGCATGTGTGGCACATGCCTTTAGTTCCAACACCAGGGAGGCTGAGGCAGGCATGTCTCTGAGTTTAAGGCCAGCCTGGTCTACTTTGGTTTACTTTGATTCCTTGTTTCAGAGGGTTCAGTACCTGAACCCAGTGAGGAAAAGCATCATGGTGGAGTAGGGGTGCTTGGCAGAGCAAGCTGTTCTCCTTACGTTGGCCAAGAAGCAAGATGGGGCGGGGTCCCAGTATTCCCTTGTTTGGTTACTGTTCTATTGCTGTGAAGAGACCCCATGACCATGGCAACTCTTCATTAAAACAAGCATTTAACTGAGGCTTGCTTAGAGTGTCAGGGGTTTAGTCCACCATCATGGTGGGAAGCATGACAGCACACAGGTAGACTCGGTGCTGGAAAAGTAGCTGGGTGTCCCACATATGGACCTGTAGGCAGCAGGAAGGCCAGAGGGAGGCTGGGCCTGGCTTGGGCCACACCCCCCAGTGACATACTTCCTCCAACAAGGCCACACCTCCTCAGTCCTTCTCAGGCAGTGCCTGTCCCTGATGACAAAGCATTCATATATAGAGAGCGCACGGAGGCCATTCTTATTCAGACCGCATCCCCAGAAACAGCCCACCTCTGCTGATCTTCCAGTTAAGTCCTGCCTCCTAAAGAGTATGTCATCCTCACAGGCTGGTGACCAGACCCTTCCAGAAGCTCCACCTCTGCACCAAGGTTGACCACCGAGGTCCGTCCCCTCCTGTTAATGTGCTAAGTTGACCAATACGGTATTCCTGGTGGTTCTAGCTCCAGTTGGCTTACGTTGAGTTTCGTTCTGTGAATCCTAGGTCCTGTTGATACGTTCCCATCTTTAGGTTGCAGGATTGACCTCAGAGAGCTGAGATGGTGAACAGAGAGACTGAGGGTCACGAGTGTCCCTCTTGGTCCCTGACTCATCCCTTTCCCAGTGTGACCTCACAGAGCACGGATTCCACAGCATCCTGGAACTCAGGGCTGTCGTATCTGCGAGAAATCCAGGAGAATGGCTCTTCCCTGACGGCATGCTGGCTGTGGCAAAAATGAGCGACACTGTGTTCTTCTCCTTTGTTATCTTCCTGGGCAGCTATTGGGGCACAGAGTCCCTGTCTATCCCTGTGACTGAAGGTATCATCACAAGTATATTGTCATGGCAACTGGAGGGATGGAAGAGTCCCAGGGAGCCTCAGCCAGGCTGGCTGGTGGGCCCCTCCTGCCGAGGCTGGGATGGTGAGCCCTCCTCCTGTCCTACTTCCTTTACCTGAGCTTGCCTACCTGTGACGCTCCCTCAAATTCTAGAGCTTCGCAAAACTATTCTGTATTTAGAAACATCAACCCTTTATTAAAAAAATATTTTTTGAATATCTCACAAGAAGAAAGATCGATAGAAAGAACAGCTATATGCAAACCTCTCCATCTTATCCACACATACATATTTTAAAATTAGTATATACGAAGCTAGGAGGTGGTGGCTCACACCTTTGATCCCAGCCCTCAGGCAGGAGGCCGAAGTAGTTAGATCTCTGTGAGTTTGAGGCCAGCCTGGTCTACATAGTGAGCTTCAGGACAGCCAAGGCTACATAGAGTATATACTGATTATACACAACAGGCTATGACATTTTTCTGTGTGTAGTGTATTTGTTTAAATTCACCTGTTACCTCTTGTTCCCACCTCACTCACGCCCTTCCTTACCCCAGTTAGTCCCACCTGTAATTTCATCTCTTTTAAAAATAGCCCAGTGAGTTGCATTATGTCCCTTAGAGCAGGTTGGGGGAGTTGTCTATAGAAGTGCCTTGTTAGTGGCTACACTGCTGAAGAATGTCTACCCCCTCCCCAAATCATTAACTGCAGGTAAATGCTCAGGGAGTCAGGGAGACCTTGTGAGCTCATTCTCCCTCTGTGGACAGGGTGTCGGCTAGTGTAAAGTGGAGGTTTTGTGCAGGTAATCATGGCTGTTGTGTGTGCACTCGTGCAATGGCTGCACCATACTTGGAAGTCAGTAATCCACACACTCCACATCTTCCTTTGCCTCTTACATTCTTGTCTCCCTTCTGCAACGTTCCCTGCAGCTTGGAAGGTCGGCTAGACGCCCCATGTGCGTCTGCGGGTTCCCACCTCACTCACTCTTGTTTCTCTGATCAACTGTGAGTCTCTCGTCACCACTGCTCCTGCAAGAGGAAGTGACTGACTGAAGCAGCCGTCAGTGCCCGTCTATAGGCACAAACGGTTACTTGACACGTATGTCCTGACTATGGAGCAGGACTGTAGCTTCTGTGCTAGAGTCTATGACCTCTCAACCATGGGTTTTGACCAGGCTTAGGGTACCAGGCATGAATTCTCTCTTACAGTGGACCTCAAATCCAATTAGAATCTGGTTGGTTGCCTCCTATAACTGATTTGCTTCTGTGGTACCGATGGGTATAGTTTGCCTGGCTAATTGGTAGTGTAGCATGCAGGATCTGTGTCTTAGACTTGATGGCAGGACCTGGAGAGATGGCTCATTGATTAAGAGGATTTGTTACTTTTGCAAAGAACCCAGGTTTGATTTCCAGCAACCACATTGTGGCTCACAATAATCCATCACTTGAACTCCAGGGGATCTGACACACACACACAGCATGCTTACACACATGCAGGCAAAACATTCATACACATAAAGACAAGGACAATTTCTCCCCAGCAGTCTGAATGGCACCTTCTAACACTTCGAGGGGCACTTCCAATCTAGCACAGCTTGATTTCTCTGGCTTGCTACCAGAACCTGTGGTATCTTCAGTAAAAGGCCCTTACCATTGCTGCTGGGCATCCAACAGCAGTACCAACTTTCTGTATTAGTTATTATTTTTGTGTCTCAAATATAATGTTCATCTATATGTATCCCCCACCCTGTGCAGGGTGCATAGACTGTCTGGGGTATAATACCAAACAGGAACTAAATTTATTTGCCTCCTTCACTATTGCATGGATAGAAGATTCATTTTAAACTTGTACACTGTTCTCTGGAGCCTTGATGAAATTGGGGGACCTCTTGCTCTGCCCCACCTACAGTGGGAGCCATTGCTTTGTCCAGCATATCCACACTGTGTATTATGCTGCCTTCCCTTGGTTACAAAGTCATTTATAGCACATGTCACAAATGCTATGGTGTTCAATAAAAAGCACTGTTCTCCTGTTTATCATATTTATATTCATATTATTATTATTCATATTATTATTATTTGTGTGCATGCATGGAGGTCAGAGGACACATGAATGGAGGTCAGTTCTTTCCTGTGGGCCCCAGGGGTCAAACTCAGGTCATCAGGCTCGAAGGCAAGTTTCTCCTTTACCCAGGACAATGGAGCAGGAGGGAACACCTTATCACCCGGCCAACGTGTCTCCCTGAACAGCCAGCCAAGCCATGTGACAGACCTAATATGAAGAAGGTTTATTGGTGAGAAGGAAAAGAGGTAGAGGCAGAGAACGGGTACAGAGAAGGACAGAAAAAGAGAGAGAGGAAGAAGCTGGCTGGAACAGGTCGAGGGGGAGGGAGAGGGAGAAGGGGAGAGGGAGGGAGGGTGTGTGTGTGTGTGTGTGTGTGAGAGAGAGAGAGAGAGAGAGAGAGAGAGAGAGAGAGAGAGCAGACAGAGACAGAAACAGAGAGAGAGGGAGGGAGAGAAAGAAAAAAGAGAGAGGAGAGAGAGGAGAGAGAGCGCTCTGGGTAGCTGAGTTCTTACAGGCCAGGTTGGCTTGCACCTGGCAGGCAGAGAAGCAAGCTGTTGCTAGGTAGCTGTTGGGCGGAGCCTAGAGGAATTGCTAACACCCCTGAGCCACCTTTTAAACCTACTTGCTCTCTTAATAAAGGCCCAAAGCTGTGGTAGTGATGCAGTCCATTTAAACAGGCCAGAGAAAAGAAACAGACAAATGTTCTTGACTATGGGAAGAGAATTGAAGGTTGCAGTTGATAAAATATGTAGTTGGCATGGACTGAACTCAGACCCTGAACGTGGGCTTTACTCCTAACTTCTCAGCCCCAGAGTGAATTTTCTATTCATGCAACTGAAGAAGGAAACTTTTGGAATGACCTACAAATGTATTTACTGGCTATGAAAGAGTGAGTCTTTGTGTTCTCAGTTGTTAATTGCTGGGCGGTATAAATGTTAGCTCTCGCACCTGCCCAAAAAAGAAAGTCAAGTTGCAATGGTCAGGGCAGCCCTCAAAGCTAACTGGATGAGTAAGGAGTGGGGCTTTTTGTATAATAAAAGCTGGCGGCTGGAACTAGGGCAGAAGGATGGACACATTGACAGGTGGGAACAGACGCAGGACAGAAGGGAGACTTGGACTGAACATGGAGGACAGCAGGAAGAGTCATCTGGAGACAGGCAACTTCAGAGAAATCAGTTCAAGTTACATGAGCTAAGAGATTGACCCAGGTAATAGGCCAAGAGCTTATAGTATACAGTCATCTCTGTGTCTTTATAATTAAACCACAGTCGACCCCCGAAAGTCCCACAATAGCAAACAAAACTAGTGCCTGTTTGGTATTATACCACAGACAGCAAAAGTTACTGCCACCAAGCATAAGTAGCAGTTAAAATGGAAGAAACAGTACATATGAGAGAAAACACACGTGGGCTTTGGTACTGTATACAGGCTCAGCTGTCCACTGGGATCTTAGACTGTATCCTGCGTGTAGAGTTGGTGCACAGAGGTGAAAGCTATTTATGCATTTTTGACATAGGGTTGTGAAGTCCAAGCTGGCCTTGAGCTTGCAATAGAGGCAAGGTTGGCCAAGAATTCCTGGTCCTGGCCCCATTTACCTGGAAAATACTGGGATCCCAGGTGTGCGCTGTCATGCTTGCCTGACCAGTGAGTGATGTAATCACAGACTCTTGTTTCTCTTGCAGGTGTGGAGAATTTCTCCTCAAGTTCCAACCATCTTGAGGAAGATATGGCTAAGCTATTTGGTAAGTAGTCTCCTGTGGAATCTGAGGCTGGATTTGAAGAAGTCACCTCTTCCTAGTGGTTTGGGTAGGAGGGAAGGAGAGTATTCTGTCTTGTGGCTAAGAATCAGTTCCTCTAAGCATTCAAGTACCCCAAAATTAAGCAAATGGGGTGATTAACCAAACCTTGGTAAGATCTTTGCTTCTCAAAATGGGGGCATATGGTGGGGTCATTACCACCATCTGGAAGATCACTGACGCCATGACCCACCTTAGCCATCATGTCACTCCTGCCTGGATGATTTCAGCTTAGCGGACAGCATGAGGCCCCAGGCCGAGCTGGGATCCGCCAGGGGAACATTAGAAGACACTTCTCCACATCCTTAGTATTTGATTCAGCGGAGGGGTATCTTTATAGCGCTACGAGTCAAATCCAGAGCCTCATGCTTGCTAAGCAAGTATCCTACCGTTGAGCTGCAGCCCTGGTTCTGTAAGGTTTATGTGTGTGTTGTTTTTGTTTCAAGACAGGGTCTCACTATGCAGCTTTGGCTGACCTCCCACTCAGAGACCCAGCTCTCTCTGCCTCCTGGTTGTTAACATTAGAGGTGTGCATCACCAGACCCAGACAGTAAATCTGGGCGACTCCAGGCTGAGAATTGCTGATCCTCTACAAGTCAGGGGAGCAGAGGCGGAGGGAACAGTTCTGACTCACAGCGGTCTGCAGAGGAAGCGCTGGATGGCAGAGACACACCTTCTGCAGGGTGGAGGCTCTTCATGCTTTCTGTGGGTAGCCCTTCCTCGCAGGCTCCACTTCTTCCTCTTGAGGTCTGCTCAGCCTTGGGCTGGAGTCCTGCCTGCTTGGACACCAGACTTTTCTTTTCTCTCAGCCCAACCCTGGCTTTGCTGTTCTTTATAGACATATTCCACTGCTAATGCGATACAATGCGTGGTTTCTGTTAAAGCAGCTCAGGTTAAAGCCAGTTGCTTTGAGATCATCTGGTCCTTCTCCGATGGTTGTCTCTCTATGCACAATGGATCCTGCAGCTCTAGACATTGCATCCAGGCATCCTGCTTTCCAGACAGGGAAATGCAAGCTCAGCGTTTTACAGTTAAAATTTTAATTTTTTATTCAAGCTGGACATGGTGGCATGCATCTTTAAAACCAGTTTTTAGGAAGCAGAGGGAAGCTATTGTGTGTTCCAGGCTAGCCTGGTCTACAAAGACCAACTAAGGGTATATAGTGAGACCCTGTGTCAACCACCCTCCAAAATATATAAAATTGATAAAATTTTCTCTCTAGAGAAGCAATACTCTTTTTGGGGTCCCAGTTGTCTTTTGAGGACCTCTATGTGTTGTGTGGCCTCAATTTATCTACCAAGGAGGGTGGGAAAGGAAGTTTCTTTGAGGGTGTAGATGTTCACACCTTTGAGGTTTCAACCACAGACTAGATGCAGAAGGAGGTGGCAGCACCTTGGAATGAAAAAGCATAGTCTCTGCGACAGAAAGCCTGTTTTTCTGTGAATGACATTCTCTGTGAATGACACCTGTGTTTCTTGTGTGGTACACTCCGTTTCCATCCTGGCCCCCGTGGTCCACAGAGCAGAGCGTTGACGTACTCTCAAACTGCTCTGTGATTGCTATTCTAAGATTGGCAGCGAGGTGTTTGGCCCCAGGCCCAGTGTTCACACTCTTCCTATGCTCAGTGCCTTACAGACACTGTTACATTCAGATTCACAAAAGTCTTGTGAGTTAAAAACTTCCCCATCCTACTGGTGAGGCTACCAAAGATCTAAGATGTGAAGCTATTTGCCCAAGATCATGTCCTAGCTGGGATTTGATTTTGTATCTAATGGCCCCAAATCATAGTGAGCTTCATAGCGCCAAATGAGGGGAAGGATAATGGCCTAGACTGTTGGTTCATGAAGACAGTTAGCATGCAATCACATTCAGGAATGGGGTTCATTAGAAGAAAGGGCCGCTAGACCACGACAGGGCCTGGACTCAGGAGAGCGTTAGAAAGGAACAGTACAGCACAGTAAATCCAGCACAGTGGGGCCTTGGCAGTAGAGGCATCACCATTGAAATCTCCAGCATTTAGTAAGAATGTGTGTTAGTTCCTTTGTAGTTGCTGTGATAAACACGGGGACTACTGAGGGAAGAAAAGGGTTCATTTGGGCTTATGGCTCCTGAGGAATAGAATTAATAATGGTAGAGAGGGCATAGCAGAAGGACTAGGAAACTGGCTGACAGCATTTATGTTTACATACAGGAAGAGGGACACACACACACACACACACACACACACACGCTCGTGCATTCTCGTGTACACACAAGCATACTCAATGTGCATACAGGCACACAAGCACACACATGCACATAAGCACACTGGTATGCACACATGTACACAAGCACACACATGTGCACACATGCACACACAAACGCACTCGCACATACACATGCACACACTCGCACACGATTGAACAGAAAGTGGGGTGAGGTTATATACCCTCAAAATCTGTTCCAGCGATATACTTCCTCTAGCAAAGCTGTAACAGTCCTATAATTTCCCCCAAAGAGCACCACTAACTGAGGACCAAATGTTCAAACGCACAGGCCCATGGGAGGCATTGCTCACTTAAACTACTCCAGAGGGACAGCTTAAGATAAGAAAAAGATAGTCATCACAACAGGGTCAGGTGAGGCCCAGAGGAGAGTCTTTGGAGAAATCCTGCTCGTAAAGGAATCTGCTTTTCGCATCACTTCACGTACGTGTGTGTGTGTGTGTGTGTGTGTGTGTGGGTGTGTGTGTGTGTGTGTGTGTACACACGGTAGGCATTCCACCCAAGTCATTTAGTCTGCTCTAGCCTGCATCAGGAGCATGGGGAGCGGATATTGGGTAGAACCATTCATTAGGTACTGTGAAAACCGTACACAGCATGTGACAGACAGCTCGACTCTGTCCCAGGGCAGAGCTGGGGAGGGTGGGGTTTAAGGAGATAGGAAAGGGGTGTCCTGTTTCTTCAGGCTGTTGGCTCTGGACTCTTAGAGTAACTAGCATCTTAAGGAAACAGGCCCTAGACCTAACACTGGGAGAGACAACATCTCAAATAAAGAAAGGATGTGAGTCTTAGAAACCTAAGAAAGACATTTGCTTGTGTGTGGGGCAGCTTGGGAACAGACTCAGAGGCATGCCAGAATGACTACAGGAACTAGACCAGTAATCCTCGACCTTCCTAACACTGCTTTAATACAGTTCCTGACGTTATGGTGACCCCCCCCCCCAACATGAAATTATTTTCATTGCTACTTCATAACTGTAATTTTGCTACTGTTATGAATCATAATGTAACTATCTGTGTTTTCTAATGGTCTTAGGTGACCCCTATGAAAGGGTCATTTGACCACAGAGGGGTGGAGGCCCACAGGTTGAGAAACTGAGACGTGGGCAGAGTTCCTGCCCTCTGTGCTTGGTGAGTGGTGTCCTCTGCCTGGGATATCCGGTGCAATCATGATTCTGTGGTTATGCTGGCATCGTAAAGCAGCAGAGCATCCTACAGCCACAGATTTGACCTCTCATTCATTCACGCATCCATGCATGCACTAGGTGGGTACCGAACAAGATAGACCCCACTCACATCCGGCACTAACGATCTTGTGTGCTTCTCTTTAGATGAGATCTCGCTTCAGGTGTTTCCCAGCAATCTAGATGGCGCAAGAACAGCTAGCAGACTGATCACGGGCAGAGACGTGAATGAAAGCAAGTATATGTCAGTGGGTTCAAAGTGCATGTGTGTTTATAGGCTGTGTGGTAGTGGCTCTGCTGTTCTGTGACTTACTTGAAAAGCCTTGAAACCAGCTATCGACGGGGTGCTGCCAAACCCTCACTGTAACCTTCATCGTTTATGGAGCCTGTGGTTAAAGTATGACTGCGCCTGTTAAATTTGGGGAGGGAGGAATCCCTGTTGTGCAGGGTCAGACAGCTTCAGATGAGAAGCTTGGCATGGTGTTAGGACCTTTTCCTCACTCACCTTTATGGTCTATTGCCCAGGAGAGCCCAGGTTGCTAGTCTTGGGGTGCACAGTCTTCCCGTGGACTTCCTTATCACCCCCTCCTGCCTCAGCTTTGTAAACTATCTGCCCAGGGGTGTACAGCTGATTTCTCCATTCACACCCATACTCAAGTGCTTAGGCTGAGAGAAAACATCTGGCCTTGCACACAAACCAAAGCAACATAAAACACTCCATGCACGTGATCCCTAAATCGTGCAAATAGCAGAGAAGAGTTTCTATTAAGAAATATTGAGAGTGGGCCATTACTTAGCAAAATAAAGCAGAAATATGTGCTGTGCTGGAAAATTACACTACAGGTAAAGTAGGTTTGTATCTAACCATCCTAACCGACACATTTCGCAGGCCAAATAAAGGCACACGTGTGGATACATTTGTTGCATAGTCTCTTTGGCTTGTGCAGGTTTTATTCTGCCCCCTTAGTTGATACAATAGAACATGCTTTCAACAAAGTGCTTAAGGATTAGCTGTGTTCTATTCTAAAGACTCCCTCATGCCTCATTAACAGAGAACTGTGCCTTTGTCATTGTGATTTTTATTGGCTCAAAGCAGCCCTGCTTGAGTCTTTTGGCACCCACCACCCAGGCCCCTCTACCAGTTTTATTCTGATTTAGAGCCCGTGTGTGCACACACATCAGTCACTGGCTTGTGCCTATTGTCTGCAAAGAAACCATGGGAAATGGCCTCTGCCGGCCTGTGCTGGAGCGTCAGGCTCTGTTTAAAATATTTTCACATACATTTGTTTGTTTCCTGTGCGGGCGCATGCTTTTGCTATGGTGTACACGCAGAAGTCTGGAATGGGCCCTTTCCTTCCACCATGTGGGTCTCAGGCATTGAACTCCTCAGGCCTCGCCAGAAGCGCCCTGACCTGCCAATCCACTTTGTAGGCCCAAACTTTAGACTCTTGCAGATACTTCATAGATGCCCTGTGCCACTGAGACGAAGAGAGTATGGGGTCACAGTGGCTACTTCTCCACCTTGCAGCATTAACTTTGCATAGGCATCTGGGCATGCCTGTGAGGGATTGTCTTGGTTTTATCAATTGATGTGGGTGGGGTCATTTTCTGGGCTGGGGATGGTGGGCTGTATGAGGTGGACTGCAGTGTACAAAGCATGCATACATCTCTCGTTGCTTGCTGACTATGGATGTAACATCACCAGCCAACATCCTGCTCCTGCCTCTGTGTCTTCTACACCGTAATAGACTGTATCCTTTTGGAAGCACAAGCCAACATAAATCTTTTCTCCCCAAAGTTGCTTTTTCCAGAGCAATTTTTTCACAGCAATGAGACGGAGACTAAGACACCAGTTGTGAGATATTCCTGTAGAAGTGCCTTGCAGAGGAGTGGGGCTTTAGAGAGATGAGGTATAGATTTCAGAAGAGATTTGACCACAACTGAAGTTTGTTTTCCCACAGCCTATCTCCACCATAATGGCCCCAGCAATTCTGACTTTGTATCAAGTTCACATAAGCAAGATGAATACTTGGCTAATATATTTGGTAAGTCTGTGAAAACTTTAGGTCATGTTTGAAGAAGTCTCCTGCGTGTTCTTGTCTCTGAAGTAACTCCTTGGCTTCTCTGAGGTAACTCCTTGGTTGTCTCTGAGGTAACTCCTTGTCTGTCTCTGAGGTAACTTGTTCTGCTCCTTCAAAGGGAAGTTAAGCATGTTGTCTTGTGTCTAGAATATGTTCCTCTAAATATTGGAGTCCTGAGAAAATAAGCAGAAAAGGAAATAGAAACACCAAGAAAGGACTCTGCTTCTCAAAGCAGGTGAGAATAGCTGAGGGACTAGAACAGGCTGTCCTGCCTAAATGCTCACCCCTGGGGGCATTGAGACCACCTTTCCTTTAGGACTTTTGACAGCTCTCCAGGGCTGCCTCATCATTCTCTCTAAAACTCTTCCTCAGTTTTTGAGAAAGGTGATGATCCAGATGTAACTTGACAGGGTAGAAGAGCTCCAGGAATCTGTTTCTTTGCCAAAATATCAGCAGATCTGACAAGAAATGTGTTTTTGCTTTTTTTTTTTTCCTTAGAAGCTCTTATTTTTATCTTTATAAATATATTCCCTGAAGGGCATAAAGTGTGACATGTAAAAATAAAACCTTACTTCCATTAATCAAACCTATTTAATCTTTTTTTTGTATGTTTTTTGTTTTTTTGATTTTGTTTTTTTCAAGACAGGGTTTCTCTGTACAGCCCTGGCTGTCCTGGAACTCACTCTGTAGACCAGACTGGCCTCGAACTCAGAAATCCACTTGCCTCTGCCTCCCAGAGTGCTGGGATTACAGGCATGTGCCACCACTGCCCTGCCCTATTTAATCTTTAACATTTATATAAAATAGATATACTAATAGAATGATATTGTAAGGATGTTATTTTTTATTTTTTATATATTTATTTCATCATATATTTTAATCATACTTTCCCCTCTCCTAATTATCCCTAGATTCCAACTCTATACCCACCCAATTTCATGTTCTTTTTCCTCTCTTAAAAAAAAAAACAACCTAACACACACACACACACACACACACACACACACACACACTTGGTGCCCATTTCATTTTGGTCAACTACTCTTGAACCTGGGGCCTGTTCTGCACTATGGCTGACACCCAGTGTCACTCCATTGAAGAAAACTGATCCC